>NC_086317.1:415022933-415394183 GCF_036172605.1 Pelobates fuscus
AAGTTTAACCCTTTCAAAGCACGAGTATCTTGTAGTATAATCCGCCCTACTTACCATTCGGTCTTTCAAGCTATGTATAACATTAGCTACGTAAAAAGAAATACAGAAGTAGAAAGCAGCACATGAGACTGTTATTAGATGATCTTTGTCAATTTATGGCAATTTTCTCCGTGGGGCATCATTCCGTGCTAAACTCCTCTCGAATGTGAATTTTCTTTTATTCCACTTCAATCCACTCTTTAGTAAAGGTCACAAAATGCCTTAGATTATGCCCTGCCTAACCCTTTGGAAGTTCACTCCTGTTTATTAAAGGACCGCTACAGTCACCCAGACCACTTCAGCTCATCAAAGTGGTCTGGGTGCTAGGTCTCCAAGGTTTTAACTCTGCAGCTGTACACACAGCAGTTTCAGAGAAACTGCTAGGTTTACATTGCAGGGTTAATCCACAACCCGCAACACTCAATGCGAAAATCGCATCAGCACGCAGGAACGGGAGCACGCAGAATGTGCCCTAGCTCAGCTCCCTCTAGCTCGATCGACAATCCATTATAATACGAGACGCCAAGCGACAATGGGAAACCCCAAAAGGAAAAAAAAAAAAAAAACACACACACACACACACAATACAGCTGGGAGAACTCCCTCGACTAAATCGAGCTCGTTGTCTTAGTATTTTAAAGACCAGTCAGATCGCGAGATGGATACCGCCGTAAACAAAATGGCGCAGACAGACACTCAGGCAGAATCTAAATCACCAAGTCCTACACCGTCGGAAAGCTCATACAAATCGCAGGAAATCGCGCATGATCCTGATATCAGGGAGCTGATATGGAACCTACCTTCGAAGGCTGATATAGCCAACATGTTGGGTAAGCTGGAAACAGCTTCCCAAACCAAGATGGAAGTGCTGGGCTCAGACATCTGGCATGTAGGCTGCAGAGTCACGGACTTAGAAAAAGAAAGGGATGTGACACAGACCCAACTACTAAATCTATCCTCTACAATGGAGACTCCCAATATTTGGCTTCTATCCAGCGCAATATGGATGACCTGGATAATAAGGGTCGTCGAAACAACCTCCGAATACGCGACCTAACGGAAATACAAGGTGAGGACCTGGGAGCATCCCTCACTGAACTTTTTTTATTTCATTTGGGGGGGGGGGTGGGGAAGACAAGTGATCACCTGATCATCCTAGACAGGGCACATAGATTGCTTAGACCGAGGGGATCGGCTATGGAAGCACCCAGAAATTTAATATGCCGGGTCCAATACTTCTCAGTAAAGGACAGCATGTTGCGAGCCCTGAGAGACCACACCACCTCTCTTGTTCCATGGGAACCCGATCCAAATATACCCGGATCTATCCTGGCTCACACTCCAGGCCAGAAGGGCACTTAAACCCATCACCGAACACCTTCAAAACCACAACATGAAATACAGATGGGGATTCCCTTTCAAACTTATACTCACTCACAAAGGAACCACGTAGTTGATATCCATTCACCTGGATGTGAAACCTTTCTTACAAGTTCTCAAAACTCCCTGATACACAGGTATTAGATTGGTACTCCCCCAACAACCAAGCTACCAAGACTGCCTCAGCGATGGAAAACGCCATCTAAGAAGAGAACAGACGAGCGCATCACTTCACCACACCAAAGGCAACCAACAGGAAGCGGAGAGGCTGCTTAATAATGGGAGGGATATCGCTACCTTCAAACCCAAGGACTCTCCGCAATATATATATTTAAGTTAATTCCATACTAACCTCATTCACTAAAAGACCCTATGACTACGCAGGCAACGAAGACGACACCTCGAACTTGGGACTAGATCATCTACATCTTTGATCTGTCGCACAACCAAGGGGCTTTCATAAAATAACTCAAGTGGACTACACTGCTCACCCAGCACTATAGTATTGGCTGCTTAAAATTTTCAATAACTGCTCCGTGTCTATGGTGACATAAAGGACCAAAAGCTTCACAGATATAACAACAAACAGGTCGTATGTTCTCTTGTTATCTCAGAGGTGATGCTTGCATGTACAACCGCACTATGGAAAAGTGTTGTCTCACATGCAAAGTGAGGCCTGTTACAGATAGAATGATGTCCTGAATAGCATAGAAAGGGAAATAACCAGTTTGAGCAACCTCCCCCTTCCTTCCCGGTAATATATGTACAGGACATGAGGGTATCTGAGGTTATCTATCTATACATAGTTAATATAAACAAAAAAGGAAGAGGTTAAAAAAAAATAAACTGCAACAAATAACTGTGTATGTATGTATGTATGTATGTATGTATGTATGTATGTATGTATGTATGTATGTATGTTGGAAGGCCATTTGGCCTGAATTTGTGGGAGGAGTTATGATCCTATATAAACCCTACGCGCCCCCTACTTACCTTTGTTGTGCAAGCTGTTTGTTGGTCAGACGAATAGACTGTTCAAGGTCAGCATTTGCATGAGATCCACTTCCAGGTCCTTCAAGACACCATTTTGGTTTCACCTTTGCTCCATGAGGTCTCCTACTCCAAGCTGTGTCCAGAAATCCTGCAGCAGGGCTTTCTGTTAATCCAGTGGCCTGCTCTCCGGTCAGCATCGCATTTGTTGTCTCATGGACTCTCAAACCGTAAGACCCACATGTTGCGCTAGGATTAGTTCCCACGGCGTTCAGCACAGCACGGGTCCTCACTTTACGGTTTCCTTTCGTTTTGCACAGTTATTTCGTTACCTTATACTCGCTTAGCTGTTCATGTAAAATCTGTTGTTTAAAAGCTGTTTTGGTTCAAATCTGTTGGGTTAAAAATCTGTTCGGTTAAAACTACAAATTAAATACAATTTTTCGCCTACACACTGACCCCTACCGGTCTTTTGGTGTACTACAGGCTTCTCAGACATTATTGCATTTCATGTACAAACCAACGAACCACTGCATTTTCGCCTGCACACTTACCCCTACCGGTTATTTGGTGTACTACAGGCATCTCAGACGTTATTGCATTTCATGTACAAACCAACGAACCACTGCATTTTCGCCTACACACTGACCCCTACCGGTCATTCAGTGTACTACAGGCTTCTTAGACGTTTTTGCATTTCATGTACAAACCAATAAACCACTGCATTTTCACCTACACTGACCCCTACCGGTCATTCAGTGTACTACAGGCTTCTCAGACATTATTGCATTTATCAGTCTTCAAGAAGCGGTATCCCAATACCCTCTAATACTGTATCAGGTAAGTAGGTTTACCAGTTCTCTTTTTCCCTCGAGGCCTCATTCAGCCTCCACGGCCTCATTCAGCCTCCCCACCTTCCAAAGTGGGTTCTAAACTTCCAACAGGCCAGTTCTGAGATTCCTCACGGCGTTTAAAAACATCAATCACACACACCTACACCACCTTGCTACTACTTATACTTTTCTTCAAACAGAGCTCCAAGAAGATTTTACGTTTTCCCTTGAGGCCTCATTCAGCCTCCACGGCCTCATACAACCCCCCACCTCCCAAAGTGGGCTCTGCACTTCAAAACGTACCTGGGCTAAGATTTCTCACAAAATGTCAACAACAATATTTTAATCATAATCCACCATATTACTACTATATTTATCGGTACATGTTTTGTCATTTATTTCTACATATCATTACTTAGACACCAAGTCCTACACCATCAACAACCTACAGTCTACCTGGTTCCCTGCATTGCAGTATCAGGTATTGGTAATCTTACTCACTACTATTACGTTTCTCCTTAAGGGCTCACTTTGCCTTCGTATCATTCAAAAAATTCACATTTATGGGAACCCAGGGGCTTGTCTCTAATTTACGGACCAACGTTCAGGTCCCTCAGCTTGCCCACGTTCGTACGTTACAGTATCTCTGATACACACATTCTCATACGTTCTAAATTTTTACACTCATTATATTAGTGGCACGCCTCAGGCCCACTAGCATCTTTTTCCCCACTAAGGTTTCCTGGACCGGGCCCGTTCTCTGCAGAAGCAAGAATATATTGTAATCTTCTGGCACATTGCCCAAATAAAGAGGACAAACACTCAAGGTTAAGAATCTACATACGTTATATCACACCGTTCTAAGAGACAAGCCCCATTAGGCTAGAGAACTGGCATTGAGGGTTAGGCGCTGGCCTTAGCTATCCTAAGTAATACTACGGTCCCGCGAGGTCTACACCCCACCTCAACACGGAGGTTCAGCCCCACGACTAAATCATAGTTCGCCACCTCGCTCGCCCTTCTTCACGGCCACACGTTTTGAATCTCTTACGGTCACCGAGAGGCCGACATCCTGCCACCATGTTCATGTGGCCACAAAATCCCCTCGGCCCAAATCATAGGTAGAGCCTCTGTCTGCCACTTGGCACTAGCAGGGCCTCACCTGTCACTTGGTACTATGTAAATTCTTCGCTTCGGCACTAGCTTTAGGCCAGTTCTCCGAAGTTCTCATCCATACCTCTGACACATTACTTATCCAAATCATTATTTCTTTTTCAGAATGTCACAAGTATCTATCACGATAATCAGTCTACTGTTGGACAAAATACCCAGCACGCCAGTCTGGCCAGGGTCTCCTTTGGAATCCCTCACCCCTTCTACCCTCAGTTACCTGGGATTCTGGTACATTCTAAAAAAAATATCAGCAGAGCTCTGACACAGGGGTATCCTCTCCCCAGCCACTGCCAGTAAGGCAGAACTACACTGGCTCACAACGGCTCAGCCCAATGTTCTAGTTCACAAGGGCCGTCGGCTTACTCCTCAGATTCCAGTCAGGAGACCCTAGTCGCTATCCTGGCCAACCTCCAAATGATCAACAGGCTGATAAATGGAATCGGCTATAGCCACACCAGGTATCTCATTAAGCCCGGCAGGCGCTCACCTGGTGATCTCGATCATACAGTCTGGCTTACCCCTCATTTCCCTCCCCGTCCCCCACCACCCACTATCACTACTCCATACGTCTCACCGGACCACCCTGTTCCAATTTCCATGGAGAAAGTAATTCTCAATGGAAAGGACGTTAAACTAACACCACTACTTAACTTCACAAGACTCCCTACAGTACAAAGGTTATATTCTTGGTGACATTTCAGTACTCCAAAGAGTGACACTCACCACTTAACAAAGCTTTCCATTCCTCTGTTTATCATTATCTCTCGCATAGAGACCGCTACTTCCACTTCTCACCACCCTTTCACCCCACGCACTAGTCAGAAGAGGCGGCCAGAGGGACAAGCTGGGCTGACCACTTCATTTCTGGGGAAGGCTCAGGTGCAGTATGACTTTTAATACTGGGGTATGCTATTTCACTACATGCAGGGTTTTGCACATTGCTCCAGAACCTACACCTAGTCTATATACGCAGCCCATCTGTCACCTAAGATACGCCCAACTAAGGTTAACTTTGTTATCCTAATATACTATCTGCATTTACACCCAGCTAGGCATATGGTAGATTCTGGTGCCGGGTTTCTCACAGGGGTTCACTCGGGCCTTATCGCCATTCCCACAGGTACACTCATAGGCCCTAACCTATTATCTGCACCCATTGACCCTCTTACGGTGGACCACCTTCTGTCCACAGCAGTCATACGCTGGGTTAACGATTGCCTCCTTACTGTCTTCACACTTCTCATCTTGGCGTACCATTCCCATCGATGTAGAAATTCACTATACCATATAATACGTCTGATCATAGACCTCTTTCGCACCACACTCTACATCCATTCCCAGCACCAAACTCCCTCATTCCCGCTATGGAGTTCTCACTGCACTACGCAAATCAATCATGCCATACAAGCTATCACTTAACAAGTAGTAAGGCTTGGTTGAGCAAGATGGACTTGTCCAACGCCTTTAATCTACTATCTATTCACCCTTCACCATGGCACCTGGCCTACATTCGGGCGGCCATCCTCGCTAACCATTTTGTGGCTGTTTTCATAGGCTGACTTGGCTGGCAGCCCCTCTCAGTTCTCATTAGTCTGCTTTTACATTCCTGGTGTCCACAACACAGCCGCTGAAGCTTTTTCACGCCCAGTTTAAGGTCTCCCTATGAACTACTACATACCATCCAGGATACAACCTTTTCATGAGATAATCTTGGACTAAGCACACAGTTACACCTCATAGAGATACGCACGCTTCACACAGTTTCACCACTACTCTATCACTCACGCCAGGGCTTTGTATATTGTTCCATGTCACAAGTAGAGTTTGCTTGATTCGAGACTTTTTTAAACTATTGTACCTTTTGCCTTTTCCGCTAAACCTACATATCAAGCATCTTATTTATACCTCCTATGCTGTCACTCCGTTTTACGTATCCAAGGTCAGCCACACATTATCATTACTAAGCCATTACTTCACATCTAAACATTCCATTAAGGTAAGCTACATCATGGCTTCCTTCGCTGGTCTCTCTTTTTCGCAGAAGCGCTGCATCAGCGGTTCCAAGCTCTTACACCCTAGTCCACATCACTAGGTGATGGGGCCACAGGTAATCCTCAGCTTAGTTACATATATACCTCAATCGGAGTAAAAGCTCCTTACTAGCTTTCAGTACACAAGCTGTATAAACTTGCAATAAAGTGTGTTTTCTTTGAATCCTCTTTTTGCCCTCTTTTACAGGCCTACTCGTACGTTGGTTTCGGCACACCTCAACCAACTTTGCTTCTCCTTCTACATTCCTTCTCCTTCTACATTCCATTACGTATTGGATAAATTCTGAGCACAAGTTGGAAGGCCATTTGGCCTGAATTTGTGGGAGGAGTTATGATCCTATATAAACCCTACGCCCCCTACTTACCTTTTGTTGTGCAAGCTGTTTGTCCCCACCCACCTACACCCATCTATATTAACAATTCACCTTTGTGGGCCCTCTTTTACAGGCCTACTCGTACGTTGGTTTCGGCACACCTCAACCAACTTTGCTTCTCCTTCTACATTCCATTACGTATTAGATAAATTCCGAGCACAAATATATATATAAAAATACTATCAATACTACTACTTCTCACCAGCGGAGAGTTTTTAATATACTGACTCAGCCTAACAGACCAAATACCTGACCCATCAGTACATTACGTCTCCCTAACAATAACCTTACGTCTCCCTAACAATAACCTAAGTAAAACATGATTTAACTTGAATAGAGTTCCCTTTATGCCACGCACCTGACTTAATTTTTCTGTCTCCTGCACAGAGAGATATAATTGCACCTTTATTACGACTCCTACTGCTATTCTTCATAGAGAATACTCCACTTTCCTCTTACTGTCCCGACGAGACCACAAACCCCTAACGCACCATCCAATACAATACCCGTTTCTTACGCAGCCCCGAACAACCCCAACACTATATACTCGACTAATCGTAATCACATTAGTGGGAAATACCAGGCCAGGAGATTCCTCCTAAATTAACACACAATACGTGTTTATTTCCGCGTACACGAAAAATCTATAACAAAGACTTACCATAAAACCTCAGGTACAAAAACCCTCACCCCATCCCACCCTCCCCAATTATCCACTATCAATTGTAAACTACAAAAGTTACTTGCTGTTTTGCAAACTGCATACTGTGTTCTATTGTTTATTTTTTGTATAATTTTGTTACTTTAAGTTAATTGTATAAGGTATATATACTGCTTTTTTTTAACTACTGAACTGAAGTACATATAGGCGAAAGTTATCAGATACATACAGGAACTAAAGCTCTCACCTATGAGAAAATCACATACACTTTGGCCACAATCTGCATCCTCTTGTTAAACTCGCCCGAAAAGAGGTCACTAGCTGTAGCATATTTCCATAGGCACAAAGCGGAGATAGTCTTTCTGCAGGAGACTCACTTCCGCAAAGACTGCTCTCTCACCAAGAAACCGTAGATTCCCTACAGGCTATTTCAGCCATTTCTCTGAGTCGAAATCTAGAGGAGTGGCAATACCGGTGGGCAGCCATGTCCCCTTTACATTTAAGGAACAGGTGGACGATGCTGGCCAATATATCTTTGTCATAGTGAAAATTGGAAACCCAACAATCACGTTTTCTAATCTATACCTGAAAGTTTCAGGCGCTCTGACAAATTGTCCGAATTCCAAGATGGCATCCTTATTGCTGGGGGAGATCTTAACATTACTTTAGACAGTGACCTAGACACATCCTCCTCATCCAGAGACTATCTTGCCCCAGCTCACAAACAACTACACAATATTTTGCACAGAGCGCAACTATTTGACAGCTGGAGAACTTTGTACCCCATGAAAAGACTATTTTCTCCATCCTCAAGTCTTTACACACGCATAGATATGCTATTTCTACAGCAACGATATCTGCACCTCATTAAATACTCCTCCTATGGAGCGATTATGTGGTCCGATCACGCACCCCTGTCTCTTGAAATTTCTATTCCGTCCCTACCACACGCCGCCCCCCCCAATGGAAATTAAATGATCTACTGCTTAAGAACACAGACATTATTAATCAGCTAAAGGAGACCATCAAACAGTACTTTGAGGAAAACGCACACCCTGACACCACACCTACCATACTATGGAAAGCCCATAAATACGTTATGAGAGGAGCGCTAATTAAAGTAGCCTCAGCCCAGAAACGCAAAAGAGTAAAACAAATCCAGCTACTGCTTACTGACATTAAAACGCTTGAAGAAAGACACAGCACAGACCTAACACTGGAAACGTTTAAGGCATTGACGGCTAAAAGATCTGTTATCGACAATATTAAATTTGCAAACCAAACGCAAACTACAACTAACTAAACACACTTATTATACCCAGGGAGGCAAAAGCGGACGCGTTCTAGTTCAATCCCTACGACAGGGTAGACAAACTACATTTATATCAACCATTAAACTCCCTAATGGCACCCATACATGCTGTATGCCAGACATCATTGTGGCTTTTCAAGCTTACTACACGAAACTATACAATTTGAGGGAAAAAACACCCTCGGCACAAGATATAAAAGACTTCCTTTCAAAAAGGATTAAAACTGCTGTACCACATAATGAGTTCCTAGATAGCCCTTTTTTGGTAGACTCTGTTCGTCAAACAATCAAACGCATCCCACTAGGCAAAAGCCTGGGCCCAGATGGCTTCCCGGGCAAATACTATAAAAATCCTAACATCAGTTCTAGCACAACCATTCATAAACCCCTTTAACTCCATAACCAAGGCCCCTTCCCTGCCTCTGTCTGTGTTGGAAGTAACCATAGCCTTACTTCCCAAACCTGGGAAAAACCCAGTGAATTGTGGTAGTAACAGGTCCATTACGCTAATAAATATTGACATCAAAATCTTCACAAAAATTCTGGCCACCAGATTAAAACCACTGCTTCAGGGGCTGGTCCACCCAGACCAATCAGGCTTTTTGCCTGGTAGGGAAGCAATAAATAATACCACCAAAATCATAAAACTAGTGCATTAGGCGAAGTTAAGTAAGACACAGAGTGCTTTGTTGACCATCGACGCTGAAAAGGCATTCGATAGGGTGGACTGGTCCCTGATGTTGGAAACCGTAAAACGCTTTGGCACACGTTGGCTCAATTGGTTGAGAGCCATCGATTCATCTCCCACTGCTCGTCTACGCATTAGAAAACTTTCTAGTCCAGGGAAGATATCTAATGGCTCGAGACAGGGGTGTCCCCTGTCTCCCCTCATATTTATACTTGTATTGGAACCATCCTTACAGGGAATCCGAGACAGCCAGCTGATCCGAGGCTTTCAAATCTTTGAGGAAGAATACAAGATCTCTGCTTTTGCTGATGACCTACTCTTCACTGTCGCAGATCCACTAAACACTCTCCCACATATCCTTGCAGAAATGGATATCTATACCTATTTCCAAGCTAATCTCTCTAAATTTGTTACTACCCTTGAACACAACATCAGATATAGACCCAAATCTGAAACAACAGTACCACTTTACGTGGACCAACACCCCCATCAAATACCTATGGATACACCTACCACATATACTTAACTTTTCCCCACACTTAACCGCCGTATCTAAAGATGTGTAAATATGGCACAAACAGAGTTATGGATGGTTTTGCAGGATCAACATTTTAAAAATTAATGTTTTACCACGCATTCTGTGTATCCTGCAGACAATCCCCATAGTACTCCCCAAAAAATTATTTGACACAGTCAAGGCTTTGTTTACATCCTTTCTCTGGTCACACCAACATCCATGCTTGACACACTCTCTCCTCACCCGGCCTCGACAGAAGGGGGATCCTAGGACTTCCTAATATAGATGTTTACCACAAATCTATACACCGAGCTGGGATGTATGAGTGGACAAATGCAAACTCGACCACCCAATGGGCAAAAATAGAAGCTTCCTTTTTAGAGATCTCCATTCTCACAGTCCCCTGGCATAAGTCTAGTCAAATGTTTCTAAAACACAAACCGCACCCAACCATCACTATGACACTAAGAGTTTGAGCGTCAATTAGACAATCCGGACTTCTTTCCCCCTATCCCTCTCAGCTATACCCGCTTACACCTAACCCCCTCTTCCAAGAGACGAATTCAGCTAAAGGGTACCAATTGTACCATGACAAACCTCTTATGCTCCGAGATGTGGTACAAAGGGATAAGTTGAAACCTTTGACCAAACTCCTCTACATACAACCCCCCACAGGTAGACAACACCTCCAGTACACACAACTGGCACATTTCATCTGAGGCACTAAACTCATACCAGATGGTATTGGAGACCTAACGACATTTGAGCAACTGTGTCTATCACACGCTTTAAAACAGAAACTTCTCTCCAACATGTACACGCTATTACAAAAGCACAAACACAAGATCTCCCACGCTTTACAGTGAAGTAGTCAGAAGAATTGTGAACCAACATCATACAAAGTCAGTGGCAGAAGATATTCCTTAGGGCACATAGAAATCCCTGAAATGTTTCTGATATTTTTTATATGTTCTTTATCTGTTATCTTATAATGCAAGACACATATAATTGTTTGCATATGTGTTTAACTACATTGCCAAATGTCTATTGCCAAGTATTGTTAAATTTCTGCAATGTCACACTCTATGTACAAGCAAAGGAAATTTAAAATTAAAGTGATACTGTCATTCTATAGTAACACCCACCCTCCAGTTCTGCACCTTAGCTTCTGTGATTATTTACTGCCAGCACATCAGCATTAGGGTTTCCCATACTATCACTAAAAGCATGAAATGCCTGCTGGAGGTGTTCCATTGTGACCAGTAGCAGGAAAATGCCTGTGGGAGGGTTCTGCTGCAACCCTCCTTCCCTATACATTCACTCCTCTGCATTAGACCCTGTGTGAGAACACTTGGTGTGGAGAATGTGCCAAATCCCTTAAATGTTGCAAGCAGTCTGTTACGTGTGCATTTTAGTAGGGATCGACCCATATTGATTTTTTTGGAACTAATGCCGATAATCTGTGAACTTTCAGGCCGATTGTCGATAACTTACCGATATTCTGTACATTTACCATTTTGAAAAAATAAACGATTTCTACATAAATCTACTGTTAACTGAACATGTTTATTTTTTTGCAAATCTTTTTTTTTTATTAATGCACAAAATATACATGCCAGTCAGATTTTTTTTACGTTTTTAAGAATATATGTGTGTGTAGTGGATGCAGAGTATTTGATTAGTGAATGCAGTGTGTGTTTGTGTAGCGGATGCAGTGTGTGTTTGTGTAGCGGATGCAGTGTGTGTTTGTGTAGCGGATGCAGTGTGTGTTTGTATAGGGTGTATAATGAATGCAGAGTGTTTGTGTAGTGTGTGTATAGTGTGTTTGTGTAGGCATGTAATGGGTGTAAAATGTGGGGGGGAGGGCGGCATTTTAATAATAAAATTTTTTTTTATATATATATATATATATATATATATATATAAAATACACAAACCAGTGCACTCGCTTATTAACTAAATAGTGATCTCAAATCCTAAATAGTACTATGTAAAAACACCTCACCTAGGTAAAAAATAATGGGGGTTTGGTTACATTATATGATCATACATTGCATAAGCCTGCCAACTGCATCAAAGTACCCCATTCTTGGCAGGTCCTACTCTAGCAGCCTAATGCTTGCTCTTATGAGATTAATCCACTTACTTTGGAAATGCTTCCTTACTGGGACTCTCTGCAAGTCAAGGCTAAATAGGATCCTGGAATGAGACACCTGTGACAGGGAGGGGTGCAAACCCCACGGGTTGGCCTAGACCCCCACAATTATAAAGTCAGGAGGGCTGCACTCACCTAAACATGCATATATTATAGGGTGCTACTGGGACCAAAATACAAAAAATACACAAACCAGTGCACTCGCTTATTAACTAAATAGTGATCTCAAATCCTAAATAGTACTATGTAAAAACACCTCACCTAGGTAAAAAATAATGGGGGTTTGGTTACATTATATGATCATACATTGCATAAGCCTGCCAACTGCATCAAAGTACCCCATTCGTGGCAGGCTTATATATATTATTTTTTTAAATTCTATTCCCTCCTCCCTACTTATTACTTGGCCGGGGAGGGGGGATATGGCATTCCATGGTGGTCCGGTGTCATGGACCGATATTGGCGAAAATACCGAATATCGACCAGACCGATAATCGTCGATCCCTACTTTTTAGTTTGTACTTCCCTTTTTCCCTCACTTACGTTTTTCAGCGATATTTATTGTGAGGATCGTGATATATATATATATATATATATATATATATATATATATATATATATATATATATATATATATATATATATATATATATATACATACACACACACCGTATAAGCCGACCCGAATATAAGCCGAGGCCCCTAATTTTACCCCAAAAAAATGGGAAAACGTATTGACTCGAGTATAAGACTAGGGTGGGAAATGCAGCAGCTACTGGTAAATTTCTAAATAAAATTAGATCCTAAAAAAAATATATTAATTGAATATTTATTTACAGTGTGTGTATATAATGAATGCAGTGTGTGTGTGTATATGAATGCAGTGTGTGTGTGTATATGAATGCAGTGTGTGTGTGTATATGAATGCAGTGTGTGTGTGTATATGAATGCAGTGTGTGTGTGTATATGAATGCAGTGTGTGTGTGTATATGAATGCAGTGTGTGTGTGTATGAATGCAGTGTGTGTGTGTATATGAATGCAGTGTGTGTGTGTATATGAATGCTGTGTGTGTGTGTATATGAATGCTGTGTGTGTGTGTGTGTGTGTGTGTGTGATGCAGAGCCTTGGTGGGGGGTGGGCATTTTTTATATTTTTTATTATTATTATTATTATTATTTTAATTTTTGTTTTGTTGTATTATTTATTTATTTTTATTATTATTATTAATTTATTTTTTTTTCGTCCCCCCTCCCTGCTTGATACATGGCAGGGAGGGGGGCTCTCCTTCCCTGGTGGTCCAGTGGCATTGGCAGTTCAGTGGCGGGGAGGGGGGCTGGCAGAGAGCACTTACCTCTCCTGCCCTCCCTTTAGTGCATTTTACTTTCCTTTCAACCATTCCCATGATGTTCTCTGTCCCCCTTTTCCCTCCCTCCCCCATGTGTCTCACATCTCCTCCCCTCCTCTGTCTGCCGACCTGGTAGCAGGGCGAGCTGAGGGTAGAGGATCTTCAGTTACCTCTACCCAGACTGACAGAATGTTCTCAGTGAGAACACTTCCTGTCAGTCTGTGTAAAGAAAACTTAAGATCCTCTACCCGCAGCTCGCCCCTTCTACAAGGTTGGCAGACACAGGAGGGGAGGAGGTGTGAGACTAATAGAGGGGAGAGGGGGACAGAGACACTGGGAGTGGGGATAGACGCTTCAAGAACTAGCCAGCGATTGCGCTCCCCGGGCAGTTCTTGTGGCCAATATGGAAAGGCAGGTGTACTTAATGCCAGTATTGGAAGGCAGGTGCACTCTATTAGAGTGCCTGCTACTTCCGTTAGATCAGTGAAGCTAACGGAAGTAGGAAGTGAATCTCCCCAACTGTTTAAGGGGGAAGCATTTCCATTTTGAACTATAAAAGTGCTATTGTCACTGTGAAATTGGCACTTTTATAAATGGGGATTTTAAAGGGGTTCTCCAGCCATATAGCAGTTCGGCAAGCTGGACTGCTACTTCGAACTTAAACAGCTCATAGCTATTTCCTGTCCTACTGTGTTTTACACCCTACCTCCAATAGACTGTAAGCTCGTTTGAGCAGGGTCCTCTTTAACCTATTTTTCCTGTAAGTTTTTTTTTTTTTTAATTGTCCTATTTATAGTCATATCCCCCCTCTTATACTATTTTAAAGCGCTATGGAATCTGTTGGCGCTATATAAATGGCAATAATAATAGATATAATAATAGCCCTTTAAATTCATTCAAATACCAGGACTAAGGGCAACCAATTGCAGTCTGCTGCAGTGAGTTTGAGTCTGCCCCCAGTATGAGGGAGACCCTGCTGAGGTCACCTTGCATGCCCCTCTACTCGGTCGGTGCTGGGCTTTGCATCTGCACAGTACTGATCAGTTTTAAGACCTGCAGCATGAGAGGTCATTAGGGGTTAAGCTAAATTTCTTCTGGTACTTTGATGTGCGTATAGACCATGCCCTAACTTACCTAAAGCAAATAATACATATTAACAAGTTTACGATTTAAAAAAATAAATAAATTGTATTACTAACCTGAAATACCTGAAAGATTTAGAATAGACATTATGAGTAACCAAGTAATTTTTAATTGATAAAGCTTAAGAAAAAAGACATTATTGTGGGGTAAATGAGGAGTAATTGAGAGAAAGGTAACACAAATGTGGGCAAAGTTCTTAATGAGCAAGAACATTCATGGTGATCAGTCCTCATTTTGAACTTTGTCCCACAATTACTTTTCTTTTAAAAATGTTCCCCATTTATCCAAGCAACGCTCTAACTTTCTCACCAGATGTGAGATTTTTCTATTCTTGCCTGTGATAATTATATCTACACAACTAGAGTTTTGGGATAGTTCATTTGACCTTGGAACTGTGTTTAAGGGTAGAAACCTCCATAGGGGTGATATACCATATTTTTCCATGTAGAAGACATTTTTTTTGTATTTTTTTTTAATTTAGTCTTAAATTGGGGGTCGTTTTATACACGGAATGTCATTGCAGGGATTAAAAACCCCACTTGTGCGCAGTACCTAAGCGAAGATGGCGCCTGCTGCATTTTAGTGTACCATGGCCCACACACATACCTGGCCCCGCAGCCCCATAGTCAGAGCAAGTCTGTAGTATAGAAAAACTGAAGATGGCGGAAGATCCTGCCATCTTATAATCTCGGACCATGTTGCGCTCGCTCCCATTTAGAACCCCATTTGGATCCAGGTTATTGGCCCAGATTAACATGAAGCAGGGCCTGGGTATACTTTACATCACGTGATCCACTTCTGAATGCTGTGACAAGGAGGAAGAGGTCCCTGTGTGTGTGGGAGCTGCAGCAGACGTCAGCACTTGCCACCAACAGCGCTCCAGAGAAATGCTACACCATAAAAGGAGCAGCCATATTAAGGTATGCTCCACCTCAGGTAGGTCTTGCTTTCTGACTTATATTTATGGGGGGAGGAAATGGGGATCAGGGAACAGAGGGAATACTGCTGTGATGTCCCAGCATGCCCTCACACCACCTTCTGTATTGTGGGAGCTGTAGTCTCCCAGCATGCACTGTGGCCCCATTAACTTCACAGAGTACTGTAGCTCAGGGGAAGCATGGGAATCAGAAGTGTGTTGCTCTCCTCAGAAGTCACCACTGAAATACTAAAAACTTGTTCTATTTGATGTTTAAAATATTTAATTCAAAATTTTGGGCTAAAAAAAGGGGGTTGTCTTATACATGGGGGCGTCTTAAACACTGAAAAATATGGTACATTATGATCACATAGGTCTAGAATCATAATAAATAACCTACAAGAAATGTGCCTTTTAATTTATTCTATTGTCACTTTTACCTGTGGTCATAAACCTTTTGTGGCAGTGAACGAAGTGAAGTATCAGAAACCTGTAATTTGTTCCTAAAATGCCCTAACTTCCTAACCTAGCCTGCTAGATAATGGATTCAGTTATCCTGGGCGCCTCAGCTGCATCAGTTCAGGAAACGTGACTCACACAGCAAACAGACCTCACTGCTGTCTAACCAATGGTATACAGGTAAAGCATGTTTACTGCAGAATGACCTGATCCCCTGGAATCCAGTGTGTATGTGGTACAGGTAAAGGGAACGCAGAATCCCAGATTTAGTTTATAGTGGCAATTTATTTAAATTATGAGGAAGGATGAAATACAGAGGAAATGGTGTATTATGGCACAGTTGAGACATATGAAAAGTTGCATAGCACATGCAAGCATTTTATGTTGTTGACAATGCAAGCATTTTTCTCCACCTATGCTACTGAAGGATTTCACTGGTTGTATTTTAATTTAAATTTTTCTAAAACAAGCACTGTTTTGTGGAAAGGTGAATAATGCATAGGCTTACATGTCTTTTAATTACTTTTAGTTTATCCATTATGTATATAATATCAAAAAGTGATGTAATGCTTATGCCATCCTCCATTATTGTGCAAGGGCCACAAGGAGACCCCCAAGTCTAAAACAAGCTGCTAATAATATCCACTTATGAGAAGATTCAGCATCTTCAAGTAAAAGATAAATAGCCATATATAATGAAATATTAAGATTACATCGAAATTGCAAAGTATACAGACACATTAGTATTCCAAATCCAGGTAGCTATTTATTTTTATTTTCAATTTGATCATAATGAGTCATTATGTAGTGCTGGAAACTCTGTATAAAACAGCAAACCTTCATAAACAATTAACTTATTTTCCCTTCCATAGTTGTTTTTCAATAGGCCCTTACCAAGTATTCCCATGATTTTGATCATACAGTAGACCAGGGTTACCCAAAAGGGGTAGATCCCCAGATGTTTTAAAACTACAGCTTCTTTGATACTTTGGTATTCTAAAGGCATACAAAGCATCATTGGAGTATTAGCTCTACAACATTTGGGAATCTACCTTGTCACTATGCATGTCATTGGTTATAAAAACGTTGATATTTATAATGGCTATTGGTAAATGTAGCACCTTGCATCTGTATCTATGCTAAAACAAATTGTGTTAGTGACTGGTAAATTAGTAATTGCTTTAAGTTTTAAAGGACTACTAAAGTCACTCAGACCACTTCATTGAGCTATGCCTTCACCTTAAAGGGACTCTGCAGTGCCAGGAAAACATATCGGGTTCCCATCCCATGTTGCTGAAGGGGTTGAAACCCTATCCGTGATTTACCTGAATCCAGCGCCCATGTCCCTCGGCGCTGGGTCAGGCTCTGCCCATGCTCCTCCCCCACCGTCAGCCGGCGGGGAAGACCTAATGTGCGGCAATGGTCGCACGCATTATACCTCCCCATAGTAAATTATTATTTAGTGCTTTTCTGTGGGGATTCCAGCGATGCTGAAAGTCCTCATGCATAGCGTGAGGACATCCAGCGTCGTTTAAAACACTTTTCGGGTTTTAAGAACCCGGAAGTCCCTCTAGTGACTGTCTGATAGACAGCCACTAGAGGAGGACTTAACCCTGCAAGGACTTAACCCTGCAAGGTAATTATTGCAGTTTATAAAAACTGCAATAATTACACTTGCTGGGTTAAGGGTGATGGGAGTTGACACCCAGACCACTCCAATGGGCAGAAGTGGTCTGGGTGCCTGGAGTGTCCCTTTAAGATCCACTACCTGTTCTTAAAAAGACACTGTAGGAACCCAGACCACTTCGGCTCATTAAAGTGGTCTGGGTGCAGTGTCCCTTTTGCCCTTAGTGCTGCAATGTTAAACATTGCAGTTCCAGAGAAATCAGCCTCATTCATAATATGAGAACCCTCGTCCCTGTGTTTATTTAAATTTTAGTAAACATTCCTCATTCGACATATTTGTTTGTTGTGGGTTTTTTTTTAAATGAAGTTCCCTTTTTTCCTTCACAAATGTCTCTGATTCTTTTACCCCCAGCATGATGATCTCTAGACCAGAGGAAGTGAAGAAACATGGTTCTGTGATTGTATATGTGCAGTAATCCCATAGCTCTCATGTTTCCGCAGGCTGTGCCTGCCAGGCCCGGACACTGCTTCCAGGGGCCTATTTTTCCTGAAGTTGTTTTGGCACAAAAAGCACGGGACATGAGGGGGCGCGGTGCCCTTTATTCACTTTCCTAGCTGTTGGAATGCAGCTTTCAGCTGTCTAAAAACCAGCTCTCCTTATTCTGTCCATCATTAGTTCTCATTTCCAATCTCTGCAATCTTTCTGCACTTTTAAAAGCACTGTAAATATTTAAACAAATCAAATAGCTTAAATGTAGCTTAAATGAAAGGCAACCTTTTATACATTAAGCTTGTTAAAGTAGTGTGCTTTTTTTTTTTTTTTTTCTTTTTTTGGGGTGGGGGGTCTGGTTCTGTAATTTCTCATTGAACCCTGCATTTTGTGGTGTAAATAAATACATGCTTCTTGGGTTTACCGGTGTCCTTTCTGAACTTCATCCAGAATTGTAGATTTATCTATTTGTCTTTATATTTGTTCATGGTGACAGGTGCTGCATATTATTATTGGATCTGTTTTGGTGACACTGCTGTACTATATGAGAAATGTGTTCTGATTTCTGTTTGAATGCTTATAACTATTTAATTGTTGAAAGTACCAGTTGGCAAAACAAAATAAAACTTGTGGGGATATTCACTAAAACGGGAATTGTGGAGCATAAAAAAGGAAATTGCACATTTTTGGCCAATATAACCAAGCTAGAAAAAAACTGTTGGAAACAGTTTTCAATTCAGATATTTTGGCATACAAATTGCAGTTCCCTTGTCGGATCTCCTCAGTTCAACACTTCCTACAAAATGGTTGCTCAGCCAGATAAAGGGAAATTTCCTAATATAAAAAAAATGATCATTTAAAAACTGTTATGTTTCATTAAATGTGGCCAGCTTTTAAAAATTGAGAAGTGAAAGTTTGATGACAATTGTCCTTTAACCCCTTAAGGACGGAGTAAATTGTACACGTTCTGATCAAAACAAAATGTAAACAATACCTGGAAACCTGGACTTTGCGCTATATGTCTGTTCAACCATAATTCACCTCTTTCATATTTAGTGCACCCACACTTATTATATATCATTTTGTTCAGGGGAAACGGGACTTTCATTTCACATCAAATATTTATATATGAGACATAATTTAATATAAATAAAATTTTGAGAAATTAAGATTTTTATTTTTTGCATGGCATAACTGTGAAGGTCCTAGTACTGTTGGCTTTTACTACAATAAAATACACATTTGTGTTCAGCGGTGTCTCACAAGTACAACAGTGCCACCATGTACAGGTTTTAGTAACAGGGTCAAAAAGCATGTTCCCTTTTTTAGTTTAAATACATTAAAATTTGCCAGGTTGGTAATGTTGCCTTTGAGATTGTATAGCAGTCCAAGAATGAAAATTTCCCCAATCATGGCATAGCATTCGCAAAAGTAGACAACCCAGGGTATTCCAAATGGGGTATGTCAAGTCTTTTTTTTAGTAGCCACTTAGTCACGAACACTGGCCAAACTTGGCGTTATTTGTTTTTTTGCATTTTTTTTTTACAAATAAACTGCCCTTTCACCGATGATATCATCATCATCATCATCATCATTATTATAGGTTTTACTGCTGTAGCACTCTCGTACTCATGAGACATTACTGGGCACAAATATGAGAGTTTTAGACCAGTAAAACATATAATGCTGCCCAGAAATTAAGATTAGCATTATGGCATACTATTTGAAAAAGTAGACCGCCCAGTTTTTTTTTCGTGGCCACCTAGTCACAAACATTAATATTAGTTTTTCAAATTTTTCATACAAAAACTGCATTTTCACTGATGATATCATAGTTATACGTGTTTCAAAACAGTAAAATGTATCACATGTGTGTTTAGTGAAGTCTCCCGAGTGCAACAGGTTAAATAGAAATAGTGGAGTATATAAACATGACCACAACCCTAATAATATAATTATTATTGCCATTTATATAGCGCCAACAGATTCAGTAGCGCTTTACAATATTATGAGAGGGGGTTTTAACTATAAATAGGACAATTACAAGAAAACTTACAGGAATGATAGGTTGAAGAGTACCCTGCTCAAAGGAGCTGACAGTCTATAGGAGGTGGGGTATAAAACACATTAGGTCAGGATGCCTTGGTTTTGTTAACCCCTAGTTGATCTCCAGGAATTCTTCCAACATTAACCATCAGTCTACTGCATTTAAAAAAAAAAAAATATGAAAATGGTTACCTCAACTATATTTAATAGTTAAAGATTCAAAATGAAAATGGAATTTTTTAAATATAGGATGTTAAAAAAAAAGGATCCTTTAACTATATGAAGCTAAGGTGATAATAGACAGTTTGTTTTTTTAACACTGTCTGACCAGTGAGAGATATATATATATATATATATATATATATATATATATATATATATATATATATATACACACACACACACAAAGATTAGATATAAGGTGCACTCACAGGTCTTGATGAGAAGATTCTTTTATTCAGTGATGCAAATTACATGTGCAAACCGTTTTAGATCGACGTTTCGACCCCTATAGGGCCTTTTTTAAGATCTTGAAAACGTTGATCTAAAACTGTGTGTGCACATCTAATTTGCATCACTGAATAAAAGAATCTTCTCATCAAGACCTGTGAGTGCACCTTATATCTCATCTTTGTTTATATACTAACGCTGAGGTTTGCACCCAGGCAAGAAAATTCACTACTCATTGCAATAGGGTGAGTGCCAAGATTTTATATATATATATATATATATATATATATATATATATATATATACATACATACTGAATGATGCAGTCATATATTAAAGGTAGAGAGAGATGGGGTTTTTTTTTGGGGGGGGTTGTTTGATTTTGTTTTTTCTTCATATACTTAATTTAAAAAAAAAATCTTTCTTTTTTAACAAAAAAAGGATGATTACAAATGTTTTGAGGTGACAGTTGTCCTTTAACTTTCCTTTGTTTTTATTGTATAATTTTATGTTAAGGTAACATTTACCTTATTTTTCCATAGTAGTGCACTATACCAAGAATGGTTTGTCATTCGTAAAATAGTTAAGAGATGTTTTCTTATTTACAGCGATTTACAAATGAAGACCACTTGGCTGTCCATAAACACAAGCATGAGATGACATTAAAATTTGGACCTCCAAGAACTGATTCTGTAATAATTGCAGGTAAACTGTTTGTACATTTCTTATTAAGCATATTTAGAGATCCACTAGGTTTCTCTGCAGTGGTTCTTGTAGTTCAAGTTAAAAACTAACCTTTCATCCATCAATCCGGTAGAGATATATGCAATCTGTGATCTTTGCTAGAAATAGCACTTTGTAGTATAATTATTCACGTCATGCCAGTGGAATAGATGTTAACAAATGCTATATATATACTTTTGTCAGAATTGTGTATATAGATGAAGTAATGCTTTTTAATGGGCCACCAATTCATGACAAAGACATTTTCTGTTGCATGGGGGTGGAGATTTGGTTTAGTTTCGGTCGTCCTCTTATTTAAAAAATAAAATAAAAATTTTAATGTGTTGCCATTCTCTGCTTGTGTATAGATCAGACCCCCACTCCAACTCGCTTCTTGAAGAACTGTGAGGAAGTAGGTCTTTTTAACGAGATAGCTAGTTCTTTTGAACATGACTTCAAGAAAGTGGCAGATGATGAAGATGACAAGAAGGTAAGTAAAAAAAATACAAATTCTATACATGTTTAGATGACATTATGCCAGAAACGGTGTGCCAAATAATGTTATTTGTTTCAACTACCAATGCCGCATGTAAAAAAAAAAAGTTTAGACCCTTACCAGAAAAAAAATACTTTTTTGTGGTAAATCAGATTTTATTTCATAGCGTCAGCAAAAGTTTTACAATAAAGTAGAACAATGTTTTTACATTCAGTATTCATAAGCAAGTAGTTATTACAATTGTAATGAAAACATTTTACAATAAATACATATCATTCTTCATTCCTCCATTCCAGTTTTTATTAGCTTTGTATCTATGTAAACACTTGTTCAATATTCTGTCTATAGAACTATCTGTTCAGGCCTTTCGGCTCATTGAATTCATGAAAAGCTGTGCACAATTATTTGATTAAACATTAGCATGAACAATATTTAGAACATTATACTAATATCTCGGATTCTACTTCCTCCACTCTGTTGGTCCGTGTCCTACGTATGTCAAAGGGCCAAAGAACTCTGTATGGAAATGGGTAATTCGTATCTAAAACCTCCTTTACTATAGTGGATGTCAACCATTATGTCCATATAGTCATATAGGTCTGCTGCGTACCCTTTGCATTGGTTTGCATAGAGATTGCCCCCATTTTAGAACTTAGATAATATCACCTGCTTCCACTACTTCTATGACCTAACCTCGATCTCATTTAATATTAGGGAAACTTTTTCAATAGGCAATAGTACACACACATATATTCTTGAAAACATAAAAAATTCGGACTGGCATGTTTATTTTGTGCATTTACCTTAATAAAAAAAAGATTTAAAAAAAATAAATAAACATGTTCATTTAACAGTAGATTTGTGTAGAAATAGTTTATTTTTTCAAAATGGTAAATGTACAGAATATCGGTAAGTTATCAGCTAACGGCCTGAAAGTTCACAGATTATCGGTATCGGTCCCTTTAAAAATCAATATCGGTTGATCCCTAGTGTAAATGTCTGTGTGTGTGTATATATATCTGTTTAGGTACCTGTCCCGCCTCCATAGCTAAGATCTTAATGATCTCAGCTAAGCCAATACTTTCCCATAGGAAAGCATTGGGAGGATATTACGCATGTTCTCTATGTGTAACATTCAGCGCCTCCATGCAGAGCACTGACACAGGACTCTCTAGTGGCCATCTGAGTGACTGTCACTAGAGGTCCTAGTAGGCTGCAATGTAAACGCTGCCTTTTTTTTTTTTTTTTTTTTTAAAGGCAGTGTTTACATTTAAAAGGCTACAGGGACAGGCTATAGGCACTAGAACAACTACATTACTCTGAAGTGGTTCTGGTGACTATAGTGTCCCTTTAAAAAAACTAGCTCCTAGCTTTTTTAGCTGGCTCCTAGATTTCAAACAAATTTGTCAAGCCCTGCAGTCAGGTGTGTCCTTTGCTTTATGTATAATGGATATCTAAAAAAATAAATAAGGTAGCGAGGGGTAATGACTCCTCTGGAAATTGAGAGATTCAATCTCCTCAAAACCAATACCTCCTAATTTGAGTTTAATCTAAAGACTTGCAAAAACAGAATAATAAACTTTTATTAGGTATCAAACACATTATGGAAAGATTATAAAAAATGGGCAGACACAGGTGCACCTTATGGGAAGAGAAACCACCCCATAAATAGGGAAGTTAAAACCAAATCAACAGTAGACTGTAGTATATCAGGCTAGTGGCAACTAGAGGACGAGACCTTCATACAACATGAGACATTTCTGCAAGTGTAACGTTTATCAAAAGCTAATCATATCGGGTGAATAATGCCGCAACTAAGTAGCAGTTTGTTACACTGTTGCATAATAGTTATAACAAAAATAGGTTGAGCCTCGTATAAATAGTTGCTCAAGTGCCATACAGTAACGTGCTGTGCCCTGTAGTGGGTAAGACACAGTGGATCAGGTAATAAAACCCTCCAAGTGGGTGAAATCATCCCAAACCTCATCCCCACTGAGGATTTAACCTCCAAGGGGAAATCAAAAGGTAATTGCAATCAACCACTAAACTGATTCGAGAGTTAAGCTAGAATGTTAGATAGACAGGAGTATTACAAGATCTCCCCAGAGTGTATAGAATGTTTGGGTAAATAACCGGTATTCCCCAAATTTCAGTAATGCCAATATCGTGATGGGCTCCTATGTTTAAGGAATTCCCAGTCTTCAATGTGTCAGTAGTCCATTAACAAGGCAAACAGAATGCAGAGTTACAGCTTCTGGCTTGAATACAGTAAGATTTTGCTATATTTATGGAGGCATGATGGGCCCAGGGGGGCTAGATGGAGGAATACATGTTTGTGTATTTGACCCTATTGTGATCCTTTAAGCTCTTCTGTACATTTTTAAGATTCAAATTCAGTTATTGTGAAGTTTATGGCTTTCTTGTTGAACAATAAATACTTTATTGATCATGGGAGAAAGTGACAAAACAAAGTTTCTGCTTGGGTAAGAATGTATTCTTAACCCCTTCAGGACGGAGTCAATAGTGCACGTTCTGATCAAAACAAAATGTAAACAAAAACTGGAATTTGCGCTATATGTCTGTTCACCCGTAGTTCCCCTCTTTCATATTATATGCACCCACACTTATTATATATCATTTTGTTCAGGAGAAACAGGACTTTAATTTATCATTAACTATTCATATATGGAACATAATTCATTATGAATAAAATAAAAAAAAAAATGTGAGAAAATAAGGTTTTTTTTTTTTAACCCCTTGAGGACGCTAGACGGTTCAGGACCGTCATCGGCATTTTTGCGTTGCCGACCGACGACGGTCCTGAACCGTCCTAAATTTAAAATGTACTTACCCGATCGCCGTCGTTCCCCCGGCGGCGATCGGCGGTGCTCCCGTTGTGGGGAGACTGCCTGCAGCCCAGACAGTCTCCCCATGGCGGATTAGGACCCCTGTGGCCATGTGATCGCCCAACAGGGCGACCACATGGTCACAATAGGTGTCCATGTGTCTGCCTGCAGGGGGACTGTCTGTGCTGACAGGCAGTCTCCCTGCTGCTCTAAAATCAGTGTAAAATCTGAAAAAAAATGTAAGTTATAGTTAATAAAAAAAATAAATATTATTATATATGTGTATATATATATGATATATAGACATATATTATACCTATATAATATGTCTATATATCATATATATATAATGTCATGCTAAGTGTATTTTTATATTAATATGTACATATATTAATATAAAAATACACTTATAATTAAATTACACACGTATATATATAATATATATAATAACTATATATTGTATATATATATTATTATAAAATACAAATAATAAGTAATTTAAATTAAATTAAACATGTAAAAATAATAATAACAATTTAAAAAAAATTATATATCTATACGAAATGTTATTCTAACTGTATTTTGATATTAAAATATATATTTATATCAAAATACACTTAGAATGAAATTGTATGTATATATAAATAAATAAAAAGAATACAAACTATTCATATGTCCATATACAAAATTACATAAATAATTATATAAATATACACGTAGACTTCAAATATATAAATATGCATATATATTTAAATTCTACGTGCGTATTTATGTAATATTTTTACATAATTAAGTTATTTTATTGATTGCAATTTAAGGGACCTGCCTGCCAACCCAGGTCGAAAGTCCAGAGAATTTAATTTGCTAGCACTGTATTTTACCCTGTAATGTTCTGACACCCTAAAACCTGTACATGGGGGGTACTGTTTTACTCGGGAGACTTTGCTGAACACAAATATTAGTGATTCAAAACAGTAAAACATATCACAGCGATGATATTGTCAGTGAAAGTGACTTTTTTTGCATTTTTCACACACAAAAAGCACGTTTACTGATATAATTGTTGTGATACATTTTCCAGTTTTGAAACACTAATATTTGTGTTCAGCAAAGTCTCCTGAGTATAACAGTACCCCCCATGTACAGGTTTTATAGTGTTTTTGAAAGTTACAGGGTCAAATATATGGGTCAAATATTTTTACATTGAAAATGGCCAGGTTGGTTACGTTGCCTTTGAGAGCGTATGGTAGCCCAGGAATGAGAATTACCCCCATGATGGCATACCATTTGCGAAAGAAGACAACCCAAGGTATTGCAAATGGGGTATGTCCAGTCTTTTTTAGTAGCCACTTAGTCACAAACACTGGCCAAAATTAGCATTCAATTTAGTTTTTTACTTTTTTCACACACAAACAAATATGAACGCTAACTTTGGCCAGTGTTTGCGACTAAGTGGCTACTAAAAAAGTCTGGACATACCCCATATTGAATACCCTGGGTTGTCTACTTTAAAAAAAATATGTACATGTGGGGTGTTATTCAGCGATTTATGACAGATAATAGTGTTACAATGTCACTATTGATACATTTTAAAAATGTATGTTTTGAAACCGCAATATCCTACTTGTACTTATAGCCCTATAACATGCAAAAAAATAGCAAAAAGCATGTAAACACTGGGTATTTTTAAACTCAGGACAAAATTTTGAATCTATTTAGCAGTTTTTTTCATTCGCTTTTGTAGATGAGTAAAAGATTTTTCACATAAAAGTCAAAAAACATGTATTTTTTTCAATTTTTCATCATATTTTTTCATTTTTTAAAAATTAAATTACATGAGATTATATAAATAATGGTATGTAAAGAAAGCCCCTTTTGTCCTGAAAAAAACAATATATAATTTGTATGGGAACAGTAAATGAGAGAGCGGAAAATTACAGCTAAACACAAACACCACAAAAGTGTAAAAAGATGCCTGGTCGCAAATGTACAACATCGCAAAAACACTCCAGTCCTTAAGGGGTTAAATTTGTATTTCCGTCTGACATTTTAGCTGTGAATGTCATAATACTGTTGTGTTTTAATGCACAAAAATGCACATATTTGTAATCAGCGATGTCTCACGAGTACAACAGTATCAGTAATAACAGGATTGTTTATTTTAAGTTAAAATGTTAAGTTTAACACTCCAGCTTTTACCGTTTCTCTAATTTTTGTTTCTTTGTTTTATACTCCACTTGGGTATCATATAAACAACAGTCTATTGAATATGAGCAACAGTTTATTTCCCACTTTATAAAGTAGCTCTTTTTAGAGCAATTTTTTTATTTTTATTTAAAGCGTTTTTATTGATGCAATTGTACAGTTTGACATAGTTTACAATTTCACTATCAGAGCCACTTGAGTGTTATACAACATGGTTAATCACAATCCTTGTCTGTATGTCGGCTAGTTCCTATCTAAACTCCTGCCACGTCGCGCATTACTCTAGCTTACTATTGTGTCTACCTCCGCTATAACATAGGAAAAGATAAGAATACTTAGAATCGTGGCTTAATCTTATGAACCATAACCATGCTTAACTATTTTCATTTGCCTTTTAACTAGACTCTCAGCTTCATGAGCTGTCCCTGTGTGTGTACCTGTTCACCGTCCTCCTTCCCTCTTATCAGATTAAGTCCCCCCTGGTTTCCCCCCAGGGTCTCCCTCCAGTGCTCGTGTGTTTGTGGATAATACAGCTTGGTTACTCCCTTCTCTGTAGTGGGTATTAATTGAGAGTAGTGTAGGCTTGAACTCATGACCCTCCATTGTTCATGCTTTCCCATTTCTCCCTGGTTAGGGTGAAGTCGAGGTCACCCCTCCCCTGACCGCTCTCCTCCCCCCCACCCACCGACCCCCCTCTGGATTCTGTGTTGGGGTGCGGTATCGCAGCCGCCTCCCCTTCCCCTCCTCCCCCCGTGCCCCCCCGTAGTGATTGGGGCATTGGGAGATCTGTTCACATGGCTGGTGTGTGCGTCTCCCTGAAGTGTCTCGTTCCCCCCCCCCCCCCCCCCTTCCTCAAATGCCCCTGTTAGAGGAGGAATTGGGGCTATTGGACTCCAGGCTTGGGAGGGGGTATGGGTAGATATAGAGATGTGTAGCCTAGAGGAGGTAAAGTGGATGAAGGGTCAGTACAAGACCACATTTTTTCAGATGGTATTCTCAGGCCTCTCCCCCCCCCCCCCCCCCCCCTCCGGGGCCTCCTCCTGTCCCCTGTGGGGCGGTCCGCCCCCGCGCCCCCTGTCCGCTTGCTGGGTCGTCTGAGAGCCATTTTGTCTGAAAATACCAGGTCTGAAAATATCGCTGGGTCCGCCCCGTTGATGTCAAAATGAGTTCCACTCTATTTACCCAGTCTCTAGTAGTGGGTACTGTTTTTCGTCTCCAGTGGCTAGGTACCAGGCTACGTGCCGCATTGAGTAAGTGCGGTATCACAGTCTTTTTGTACTTCGTAGGTGGCATAGAGGTGACATGTAACAGATATGCTTCGGGGGTGAACTCTACACTGGCGTCTGTTAATTCGGTAATGATCTTGTGTACCCCCTCCCAGAAGGGTTTGATGTCTTGGCAGTTCCACCAAATGTGGAATTGCGTGCCCAGTTCCTTTTCGCAGCGCCAGCACTCCGGGTTGCCGCTCAGGCCCGCTGCGGAAAGTCTTGCAGGGGTCTTATACCAATGGGTAACTAACTTGTATCCTGATTCCTGGTACTTTGTGCTAATTGAGGATTTGTGTATGTTCACAAATACCTCTAGCCATTGGTCATCCGTGAGCGTGTGCCCCAGGTCTTTCTCCCAGTACTTGGCAAAATATGGGGGTCGATTTCCTCTGTGGGTAGGTAGTATCATTTGGTATAGTACCGATATGCCGTGCGCTAGGGGGGTGTCTTGATCACACAATTCTTCGTATGCGGTAGGTTGTCTGTGTGCCGATTCCAGGTGTGGGATATTCCGTACGTGCCCTGTCAACTGGTGGTATTGGAACTGCGTCAGGAAGCTCGAAGGGTTGGGTGCCGGTAAGTCCCTGAGAGGCACTATACCCCATCCTGTGGTTATGTCTGAGTCTATTTTATTTTATAACATGTTTAATTTTTTTTTTTTTACACTACCTACCAGCAGGGGGACTGTCTAATATTTTAGACAGTCCCCCTGCTGGCAGATCCACAGCCAGCTATAGGGGGCCCATGTGATCGCTCTTTGAGCGATCACATGGCCCCCGGGGGCCTGATTTGCCATGGGGGGGGCTGCCTGGGCTGTGAGGCAGTCCTCCCGAAGCGGAGCGCCGGGAAGGTAAGTAACCCGGGCGCTCCAGGGCTTAAAGCCGTTACGGCGCTCTATGCCGTCGCAACGGCTTTAAAGCCCACTAAATGCGTGACGGCATAGAACGTCGTAACGGCGGGAAGGGGTTAAAGCATATATATTTATTTCAAACGGCCATGATTTACAAAGCACTTTTACATTAAGACTATTGTAACATATTTAATTTTTGGTTGTCCTTTCAGAGTGCAGGACCACTGGACATGTCTCTTCCTTCAACTCCCGACATAAAAATCAAAGAGGAAGAGACAGTGGACGTGGACTCTTCTCCTCCAGACAGTCCAAGATCATACACAGAAGAGAAGGTAATACATGCTGCTTGGAAGGAGCACGAAACAAAACTGATATTAGTAAATTATGTAGATGAATAGCAATTTTTATCATGCATAATTAAGATGATAGAAAATATTCTTTAAAAAGGGGGTTGATTAACATGGCTCTTCATAGGGATTTGGGAAAAAAATGTAAAAACTGATTCTAAGCATATTTAGGATATAGGATGCAGCATTAAGATGGGTATATTTTTTACAATGCAGACGTACAAAATAACCATTAGAGATCAAACTGCAATCTGACAGTCTCTGTGCTAAATAACTTATTATGAGAAAACAGTTACTACCATGTAGGAAAGTTTAGTTTATTTGAACAGTAATGTTCTCTTGATCTGGTTAAGGTACCACTGAAACCCCAGGTCAGCTCTACTCCCACTCCGACTATTGTACGGCCTGGCTCACTGCCCCTTCATCTGGGCTACGACCCGCTACACCCTACTTTGCCTTCCCCTACATCTGTCATCACACAAGCCCCACCGTCCAACAGACAGCTAGGGTAAGGCAGTGTCAACTGCAATTTCTATGTTTTCCTTTACTGACTAATAACAAGATATCCAAATCTCTATTCTATCACTCTTATTCTGCCCATCACATTATTACTCTTCTGTGCCATTTTGTCCATGTGTCTTTCATGATCCTAATTGCTGTTTTATTACTTTTCAAAGTCCTCACTCTCAACTTGCATTTCTTAGTTTTTCATGCTTTGATGTTCAACTTAAGTATAATTCCTAATTTATTTTATATTTCTGATAGTTCTCCTAGCAATTCTGTTCCCCTCATGATGCAGCTTGGTAATGGACAGGCTGTACCCTTCCTTCCTGGACCCCATGTACAGATGCCTTCTGTTATATCGGTAATATGCCTGCAGTTATTTAGATCTGATCATTTTTAAACCTCTTTTGCTCCTCTAACACACACATTTTTTTTTATGTTTGATTCAGCTGGCAAGACCAATGTCATTGGTTCCCAATGTCCCTGGGATTCCTGGTCCTCCAGTAATCAGTGGCGGGGGACATATTTCTCCTTCAGGGCTTTCTGCTCATTCAGAAGCCAAGATGGTGAGTTAAAGTGCAATACGAAAACACTGTAAAGAGCACTCCAGGCTGGATTTGACAAAGTCTTTATAATCATTATATATATATATAGTCCATAAAAAAATATGCATGGATAATAGCATAAACTATAATAAATAAGTCAGTTGGAAGTGACTGATGTTTGATAAACTTTCTTGTAGCACTGCTGAACTCTTCCTGTAAGCAGTGATTTAAGGCAACTGCAAAAGTGTCTGTTAGTTGTAGTTCGGCTTGTGAAGGAACACTGCAGGATATGAAAGAAGGCTTTTGGAGCCAAACCGATTAGTTTTAGTGCTTTGTTTCTTTTTTTGTCTTTTTAATCAACAACAAAAAAAACGTCAGCCAACTTAAACCTGCATATTGCAGTAAACATGTGGGTGTCTGGATTGCCCATTTAAGTGACTTATTTAGTGTCAGTATAACCACATTTAAAACACCTTTTTGGTGGGATCAGTCTGATACACAAATGGACCAATGTTTTGTAATGACAGCGATGAACGAATACCAGCTTGAGATCTGAGTGGGGACCCACCGAAGGGAAGGCTGCTTGAGCTCTTGTCTGTTCTCAGTAATCTCTTGCACCTTGTTTTTTGCTCTCCCCAAATTCAGAACATATTTCATTATTCTTGGCATTTCTTGCAGGTTTAGTGTTGGCAAACAGTAACCCATTTCCATTTAGTATTTTACCAAATAATTGTATGGATCCATTTAATATGCTTTTATTGTATGACTATGGCAGACAAAACACACACTAGGATTTGCATAGCACTTACACATACAGAGCCTTACTCTTCAGATACATCGCTGAGCTGGGATAAGTATGGAATAGTTTGAAATCTACTTTGATCTCAGTACACCTTTGTTTATTCTGTTTCATTGTCATTTACCTGTTTTGACTTTCACTCTCAGTTTGTGTCTTTTATTTTGTATCCCTCCAGTGGTCCACGTGACTTATCCCATAAAACCTGGCTTTCTTTCGAATTTTCTTTAACAACACATAATACTTGGAGAAGTTAAAAGAAACTGCCAAGCATCTGTTCTTAATTTGCAGTGTAGCTTCTTTCTTGTTTTTGATGCGTAAAAGTGCCAATGGCTGGGTCTAATGTGCCAATGTGCTGCTGAATAATCTCTCATATAGGAAGCTATGGCACCGTCCATACAAAGCAGTCATGCACACACTGTACGAGTTCTTGTAACAGTCAAGGGAAGATGTACTTTTCCCTATGTCATCAAAAAGTAGTTGGATTATTAATTTTCTTGATGCTTTGACTGTGAATACATTTTATATGTTTTGTATATTTTGAGAAAATGTTAAAGAATGTTAGAAAAAGTAGTTGGATTATTTAATAGGCTAATGGTTTAAAAGGTCATTGTATTTTTTATACTGATTTTTGCTTGTACATACTTCGCAAGACAAGTTTATATTCTTAGTATTTCACTTTTTTTCAGCTAAGCCTTTTACTTTCTTTCATACACAGAGACTTAAAGCATCCCTTACACAGCAGGTGCCCTCTTCTCTGAATGGAGGAATGGCTATGGTAACATCACGGCCTGAACATAGTCAGATTCTCGTCCAGCATCCTGATGCACCCTCCCCTGCTCAGCCTCAAGTAAGCATTAAAAAGAAAATACGGAAAATAAGTAGATTTTTGTATGCAAGGTTTCTTTTTTTGTGTTTTTAACATGTTGGTTAATTCTAACCTCATAACTACCTTGAAAAAGCATAGCCAGATCATGTTGCAAGTCCTCTCAAACACACTTCAATACGATGAAGTGGCTATGGTGCTCAGAGTGTCACTTTAAATCACGGGTGGTTCACTAGCAATGTTCCTTCATCAGGACATGTAGTCAAATTGCCCCTACAAAGACCATGTTATAATTTGTAATGGAACTACATCATAGTGCTTCTAGTAGATACTGTTTTAAGCTACTGAATTTATTTCCTTGATGCAACAAGTTTTCAAAATGATTGAGCACTGTTAGAAAAATATTTTCAAATAATTTAACTACAGAAATCACAATTAATGTCCATGTGAATTTTTGACTATAAATCATTTGGAAAGTTTTCTTACAATATTGAATCATTTGGAAAACGTATTAAATCGAATTTTATAACAAATTCATGTGTGTAAATTTCTTTAGAACACATACAGTATCTATATTAATTACCAGTAAATATTTACATCCTTGGACATTTTCCACAATTTATAGTTTTAGAGCCTGGAATTAAAATGTATTTTATTGAAATTGTCACCATTAACTTGAACCAACACACCTAATACTTAAGTAAAAATATTTTCGAAGTTGTGTATGCAGCAAATGTCCATTTTTGTCAAGTACTCACCACTAAATAATCCTGGTGCAAACAAGTGCCTTCATAAGTTACATAGTAAGTTAAATTCAGTACACAAGTTACAATTAGGTGTATAGATCATGCCTCCGATGTGTGATTTAGGTTCAGTTTACAGAGTGTGAGATAAAACCAGTGTGCAGAGATGGTTAAAAAAAAACAAAAAAAAAAAACAGAACCACGAAGACCAGTGCGCTACCAAAAGTAGTTAGGGATAAAGGAGAAATACAAATCATAATTGGAAAACACATTTGTTCAAAGCAGTTACAATGATTCTTTGCTGATGTAGGTGTCTCCTGCACAACCCACTCCAAGTACAGGAGGTAGAAGACGCAGAGCAACAGATGAGGACCCAGATGAGCGCCGGCAGCGCTTTTTAGAGCGGAATAGAGCAGCTGCGTCCCGTTGCCGACAAAAGCGGAAGGTCTGGGTGTGTTCATTAGAGAAGAAAGCAGAGGAGCTGACTAGTCAAAATGTGCAGCTTAGTGTAAGTTTACTGAAAAGAAAGGTGAAAGGTTTACTGAATAGAGTGTAGAAATAGGAAACTGACATGTATGTGTTTACCTGTTGTTTCCACCTGTAGAATGAAGTTACCCTTTTGCGGAATGAGGTTGCTCAATTAAAGCAACTGCTGCTGGCACATAAGGACTGTCCTGTGACTGCACTGCAAAAAAAGAGCCAGGTATATCTTGGTGAGTGCTACAAACGGAGAGGTAATATTAGATTTAAATTGTTTTAATTTATTTATTTTTTTAAGTTTTTTAAAAATGTCAGAATTCAATTGTTTTGAACACACACACACTCTCTTTCTCATGGGAAAAAGAAAGTACACACACTCACAACATGTGACATGTTACACAGTGACATGATTTATTTAACAAAAATAAAGCCAAAATGGAGAAGCCATGTGTGGAAAAACTAAGTACACCCTTACTGCTTCCATAGGAATTAAGAGGCTAATAGCAGACTGGAGCTGCTAATCAAATGCCCTTAATTAATTGATCATCAAGTGTGGCCACCTCTATAAAAACTGACGTTTTAGCAGTTTGCTGGTCTGGAACATTCAGGTGTGTGTTAACACAATGCCAAGGAAGAAAGACATCAGCAATGATCTTAGAGAAGCAATTGCTGCTCCCCATCAAAATTTTCCAAACAGTATAACACATTTAGGTGTGTCGATCATGCCCTTGTAGTCTCACTGCTATATTCTCTACCATTTAGGAGTTAAATCACTTTGTTTATGCACACTAGTTACACCTCCCTGATTGTGATTTGCACATCCTTGCTAAACACTACGTGCAAAGTTAAAGCTAATGTTTACACTTCCTTTATTGCACAGTCTGTTTAATTTAGAATTTCTTATCTCTTGCTCTGTTAATAGCTTGATAGACCTTGCAGGAGCCTCTGGTGTGTGATTTAAGTAAATTTGACAGAGTAGGCGATAAAACATCTAAAGTAAGTTGACATCTGACTGGAAAAAATACTTTTTTTTTTTCCCATGCAGGCTGCGAATGTCACAGCCAGGGAAGGTGTGGCTAGGGCTGCATGGACAGAAACAAAACTGATTTAACTCCTAAATGGCAGAGAGCTGAGCAGTGAGACTTCAGAGACATGCGCTAAACACCAAAACGGCTTCATTAAGCTAGGGTTGTTTGGCGAATGAATATGTAAGTCTCCATGTTTTAGATGAAAAATGAAAAGCATGGGTCAGCTATGTATAAACAGACATGGTTATTCACTAAAGGGAGAATTCAAGGTCTGTACAATGTGAATTTCAAATTTAAGGTCAAAATAGCCAAACTGGAAGTCTCTAAATCCTGCTTTCAGTTCAGCTACTTTGGTCTTAAATGGACATTGAATTCTCCCTTTAGTAAATAACTCTGATAGAGTTGCTTGAAAATGTCAGAGGATATCTGGAGCTTGCAGCATCAGTGAATGTGAACAGAGCTCATCCATCCACCTTTAAATGATTTCTAAGAGATCATGCAATGCCCAGAGTGCCACTACACACGTGATATCTGAAGATGCCACATTTAAGAGAATATCACATAGGTAAACATTAAAAAAAAATAATAATTTAGCAATAACATGTAAGCGTTGCATTAAGAATTTAAAATGTTATGGCAATGCTCACCCTATTCAATCCCATTGAGGTGTTTGTATCTGCATTGTCTTCTTCTTTTTTTTTTTTTTATTCTCTTAAAAGAACACTATAGGGTCAGGATCACAAATATGTATTCCTGACACGATAGTGCTGGTGTGGCTACTTAAGTCCCCAGTAACCTGTCAGAGCAGTAAAAGGGGGTAAAAATACCATCTAGCCATCCTTGCCCCCCTAAATATAGTAAAATTGTACCTTTATTCCAGTTTGCTGGTGCTGGCTCTTTCCCTGATCTGCCGCCTTAGTTGACATCATCAAAAGTGGTGATCTCAGCCAATCTGAATGCTAGCACAAGCCAGACACAGCCCTGCCAATCAGCATCTACTTCTAGAGATGCACTGAATCAATGCATCTCTATGAGGAATTGTTTTTTGTTTTTGTTTTTTGTTTTTTTGTATTTATCAAGTTTTTATTTTGTTATGAATAGGACAGAATTAATAGATTATCTAAACAACCAGAGATTCGTAGATCTCCAATGCAATAATAAACGTTTGGTCATGCAGGACCTTTGCGTATTAGTCAACATCATACATTAATAGTTGCATAAGTGAGTTTGTTATATTGTACTTGTCGTATGGCTCCATTTCCAGGCATAGCTACAAACTCTGGGTAATGTTAAGTAAAGCTGGATAGAATGTGTGCGTGAGCTTGTACAGTTTCCCTTGGGTCCCCCCAACCCAGTCGTCCCTGTTGTGGCACTTCATATTATTCATATGCGTATATGAGCTCTGGGTAACAGTGACTGGCCATGAGAGCTATGGGTTTCCCGTGACCCTGGTGCAGTGTTTAGAAATGCATTCTCCTTGGTGCTTGCGTCGGCTCCTCTGTACTGGACTGTCAGCTCATAGCATCTCGTCTGGTGTGTGTAGGTAGAAACCCGGGTCATGTTAGGCAGTTGGTTTTTGTGTGTTGAAGTTTCAAGGCAGCTAAGGCATATTTGTCAAACGTCTTGTTCTGTAGTTGGTGTGGTTTTTGGTTCAGGAGTGGGATCGACTCTGTTCTCGGGTATCTGGATTCATAAGTTGGTTAACTATGTCCTCATTGTTTGATTGTCGGCACATAGAATTTCCTGCACCCGTAGTGCTGTCCCGGGGGTATCCCTACTCTCCTTCATGTATCCACACGACTGCCATGTACTGGAGATATGGGTAAAGTGTCACCTAACAGGAGGGTGGACCTTGACCCAATGTCCAGAGATGTGGTACAGAAGTATGTTGCTCTAAGAGGTAGGATAAGATGAGTGGAGAGTTGGACGTAGAGGTGTGAGTAAAGATATAGATGAGAATGAGATATGGGTGCGCCTGATTCCCCTCCCAATCCCCGCTCCCCCAGGCCTCTGCCAGAGTCTAGTCATCTGCAGCTGTCTGTCTATGAGAAAGGTTCAGTGTCTCCATGCAGAGGGTGGAGACACTGAATGCCAGTGCTGCCCACTGTGCAGCACTGCCCCAGGAAGCACCTCTAGTAGCCATATGAGGATTGGACAGTTTAGTTATCCCTAGGCTGTAATGAAAACACTGCCTTTATTCTGAAAAGGCAGTGTTTATAGCAAAAAGCCTAAAGAGACTGATTATACCCCCTTAGAACAAATACAATAAGCTGTAGTTGTTCTGGTGACTATGGTGTCCCTTTAATGTACTGCATTAACAGCCATTTACTCTGCATTAATCCTTTTATATTTATTATTTTCTTTATAACCTAAATGTTGATATAAATAGGGTAATTTAGTGCACAGTCTCGGTCATTCATTAGGGCTGTCAGACCATTCACAGAACCATAAAACTGTAGAGCAATTTGGGGTTGTATGCCAACAGCAGCTGGTAGGCCAGTTCTGCATATAGCTATTTTTTAAAAGTTTTTTTTGGATAGGGGTTGTTTTTGTTTTGGAGAACATCTCTTTAACAGATTATCTATCTATATTTAAAATGCTGTTTCCCGATAGTCATTACTAAATATGTCATATTAAATATGGATCATATGATGCATTGTAACTATAGATGCTATAATTGATCTGTGTGCATTGTGAAAGCATGTAGGTGCACAGTGTGTGGACTAGGAATGAAGCAAACAGTGCCCTAATGTGAGGAGCATTATAGGTGTGAACTGATGTGTTTCAAATTCATAACGTAAATATCTATCTTATTATCGTCATAAAATGTTTAAAACAATACTAGCAAGTGAACAAAATAATTTGTGTATTTACTGGATTTCTATAAATTTTCTATTGATACATATGCGGTAAATATAATTCTTTTCCCACAGTGTTATTTTTATATTGTAGTAACTGACATGAAAGGTTTTGAAATAAATTACTGATGGCTAGCAGATATCTGTGACCAATATTTCCAAAGAAGCTCAGCCAGCAAGTGTTCATTTACATAGATATTTGATTTTTAACTTTGGCAATGCAAATGTTCTTGTTTTGCATTTAGAATGGCCAAGTATCATGGGCAGAAGGCCAGCTTAATCTCTGGAGTACTACATTAAAAATTGTGTGTAATGTTTCCATACATTTTAGTTTGGCAGATTTTTGTGTGTGAATATTGATCATTTCTACATACAATTCTCATAAGCTGTTTATAATATGCTATTTATTTCCTTTTAGAAAACCTGAAGGACAGTTGTGATGTGACTGGTTCTCCTGGTCCAGTCAGCCAGCACAGTTCATTATCTGCTGCCTCTCCTAATGGTCTTCGCTCACCGGCAGAACACATGGCCACCTCGGTGCTCACACAGATGGCCAGCCAACGGACAGATGGCCACAGTCAACTTCTACAGTCACACGTCATCATGTCACCACAGTCTCAGGCAGCCAGCAGATGATGTAACCAGGTCATTTGACCTAGAACTAACCAATGGGATGCCTCAGCCCCAGAGACTGAGCAGAATAACTAAGCCCCAGTACAAAAGGGGTGGATATGGATTTAAAATATATATACACACATATATATTTGTTTTTAAAGTCGAGTAGAAGGGTGGTTAAAGAGCTTTTTACTACAGTTACATACACACACGCCAATCAAATCACTAAGTTGGATCCAAAAGTTCAGAGATTTAATACGTACACAAATGAACAGTAAGGGCTTCAAGCACTAACAAACTTTCATGAACTCATACTGTAACACACACCATGTGGCCTACACAGATTGTGATCGAGGTTTACTTGAGGAGATAGGGCATCTGCACCCAGTTAACCCATTTCTGCGCCAGCAGGGCGGGATTGTCCTAGGTGCTCCTTTTTTGAGTACTATCCCTTCCTAATCAGGTTCATTAATATGTTATTACTGAAACACATCTCATGTTATATTTACTTTAGATTGTTTGGGGAAAAGGACATGCCATCCATCCATTTACCTGTCCATGGCATTTCAGCATTGCGGCCTTTCTTGCTTTGACCTTTTAATCTGTGTCAGTGAGCTTGTGGATAAATGTTCTAACCTCGGAGAGTGGCCAGGTGCTGGGGGATGCATGACACATCAGAGAGGAATATGCAGGAGATCCCTCCACCAATGCAAGAATTTGAGGACGAACTACATGTTCAGTACAGTTTAGTGACAAAGCAGCAGCACTCAGATGTTTTACAGAAATAACAGGGCTTTACTTTGCAGATTTCAGGAGCAGCCCAGCGATCAACGTGGCAACAATATACAGCTTATCATAACTCTTGCAGGATAATTCAGTCTTCCATCAAATGTTTCACATGCCACTGACCTGTTTGCTGCTTAAACCTTGAGATTGTATCCTTCAGTCTTTTTCAAACACTAAATATAACCAGCGATGTAACCTCCTTGAAGCCTTTGCTCACTGTCTTCCAGCATACACCTATAATGAACGGGTGACTGTTGACCTAAGGTCATTTTAGATCAGATCCGAGAACTCACTCTTACTTGAGTTAAGGAGGCAGCTGTTTTGGAATCCGGAATATTGAGCTGCTTTCTGATCAAGTTGGAAGATTCATGTTGAATATAATGGGTGAGACTTATTCATGCACCCTGGAAATGAGGTATCCATGTGGCATTAACTGTTATCATCTTGCCCAGGGAAACAGCCAGAAGAGGCTTATCTATTTGACAAAGGCCTGAGTTTATGTGCATCATATTACTCGAGATTTAAAGGATCATGAATAGAGTTTGATCCAAGGGGCTCAAGTATTGATTCTTATGTGAATTACTTTGGTTCTATTTGCTTTCTTCTATATCAGGTATTTCCTATGCACTGAGAGATACTTTAGTGATTTTTCTCTTTCTCTCTAGTCCTCATACCTAACAGTGGTATGGGATGGTTTGTGAATCCTATTTTTTCTGCCTCTTCACTGTGGTCAAACAATATGCTTTTATAGAGCATTGCAAGATACATTTGTGAATGTTTGCAAACCTGTATTAGCCAATACATCCTCCCCACTATTTCCTTAATTATAAGGTTTACAATATATTATGGATTTTAACTTTGAGAATGTACCCAGTGCTGTAACAAAAGACCTTCTCATAAAGCTCTTGTGGTCTTGGCATAACTGAATGCAGGGCAAATGGCTTCCTAAAAGGGACACAACTACCATAAGAATAGATTATTGAAACTGGCACAGTCAAGTGTTAGAAATCTTAAAACGCACTACAAATCTTAACTTGTTATTTTAGGTTTGTAGATAAGGTAGGTTGGAGAATTTTAATATTACCACCCTCCTGCAAAAAGTTACCCATGTTTTAACCAATTGTTAACTAGATAATTAATACATACAGCAGATTTATTTTCAAAGGAAAAGTGTCCTTCCCATGTAAGTTATTAAATGAACAGGGTATATGATTTCTAATGCCTCAGATCAGGGAGTTCAGTGTGATGAACATTTCACATGCAGTGCATGAAGCATCTCTAGCAGTTAGTGGTAGAATAGAACACATAATGACTAACCTGTTCCACTGCAGCTATCAGATTCAATTTCACAAAATACTTCTAATACACTTTAAAGAGATGTTACCTCGAGTCTGAGTTAATACAAAAAGTAGTGTATTTATATTCTTGTGCTTCTATCCTGAAGCAAATTAAAGGTGGACAATAACTTGCAAAATTATTAGTAAAGTATATATATAGCTCTTCTATAAGCAAATATTGTAGATTAGCCATACACAGACATGATTGCAGTGGATACAGTTATGTTTTTTTTTTTCCTACATAAATGTATTGGCCAGCAGGTCAAGCACCTGGTCCATCTTCTAACACATTCAGTTCAGATGTGAATAATAAGTCAAAGTGCCTGATCTTTTATTTTACTCCTCTGTTCTTGCAGGGATTCTTAAATATGTAATGCTATATTACCCTTGAAGCTTAAGAAACTAGTATGTTGTGTAAACTTGCTGCAAGTTCATATTCTGATGTAACTATGTTAATTACTGTGATGGACGGGTGAGTCCCAGGAGTCTGCTTGCTTGGACTCAAAATGTATTGCTTTCACCTAATCTTATTTTTGTGCAATATTGATCTCCAGCAGACTCCACAAAAAAGTCTGGCTCCCAAATACTACATACATTACTGAATCCTGACTGAGAACAGGAAACCTGGTATCCACTCATTAATTTGTCATTGTAATCTTTAAATGTATAACATGTTAAAATTGATACTGTGTATCTGGATCATCACTAGAGATGTAAAATAGCTGGAAGATTTTAAAGCAAACATTTTGTGAGGTAGGTTTCCAAGAAAAAAAGAATTGTTTGGGAAAATTCAAATATATGCAATCAATCATTTAGAAACATTTACAAATCTAAATTTACTTTCCTACATTAAGAATATAATGTATTGTGTTCAACTTTGTTTATAAATATAATGCTTAGTTATATTTATTATATTTGAATCTATAGTTTATTCAGAAAATTGCATATTTTCTATTTTTAAATTACTTTATTAGTGTCCACTACCTGTCCTTTTTTCCGTCAACAGAAGGATAAAGACAGAACCATCATATCTAAGTCGAGAGTAGACCAGATGACAGAAAGTAGCCATAGATTATGGGACACTCCAGGCACCTATGATGCAAGATTGTTTTATAGTTTTTGTTTTTTCCTTCTTCGTACGAGGTAGGGATGGTTAGATGTGAATTGAATTTGCATGTCTCATTTAAATGTATTACAATAAAGAATGGGAAAAGTGGGCTACTTCACTCTGGGGTGTCCTTTTAAAATATAGAGTAGAAACATCATGATGCATTGCCAATACCTCTACATGGCCCACATTTTACCAGAACCTTTTGATTATAAATTACTTGTTTGCTGCAACTGATATCTTTAATTGATATTCTTGAACAGTGCTTGAGGTATTTACTGCCCTCCTATTGCCTAACAAATATGATTGGATAATTTACATGTGCTCATTCAATGGATTCCAACATTTTATGTTGTTAGGCCCTACAGACTAGGGTAGCGTTAATCTTCTTATCCTGGCCCACAGCGGCAAATGTGCATCTTTCTGTTGAATTGCCTCTGTGAACTAGCTGTGTTGTGGGCTGTGTATAAGAGTGCCTTATATCTACTCAAAAGAGACTAATTAAAACAAAAGCAGGATGGCAAACTTCTGAAGAGCTAAAACTTCAATTGACTTGTTTATATACAGCAGTTTTGTTGTGTTTTTTTGGGGGGGGGGGTTTGTATTACATCAATGTCAGCACTTGGTCATTTTTGCAAAGCATGTATATGTTTTTCAGGTGGTAACACATTGCCATACAAATTAGTCGACCTTCAGAGGCATAGGAACGTGTATTTAATGGTACTTACGGTATTTCAGCTTGCTTACATTTCAACTATGCACTGAAACTTTGTTGTAACCATTGAATGGATGCAGAGCTGCCTTAAAGGGACATCTTATGGTATTAGAAGACTCCCAGACTTACTCTTATCTCAAGGGGTTAAACAGTTTTCTAACTGTTTAACCCCACAGTTGCCTCCAGTACAGCATTTGGCTTCTGAAATTTCACTTTCAGGAAGCATGGAGTGGCTAAGAGCATCAGCTGACCGCTTTCACCTACTCCACGCTTCCTGAAAGTGACATTATAGAAGCCAGTTGCTGCGCTGGGGGAGCAGAGATCTTCGCAAGAAGTAACTTTGAGGTTAAACCGTTTCAAAGCGGTTTATCACCTTGAGGTAAGAGTGAACCCGGGGGCCTTATGGCACCATGATAACTTAAGTTAAATTACGTTGTTTTAGTGCCTGGAGTGCTCCTTTAACTTAAATGTTTTGCATTTTAATTTGCCAACAGTTTAATGTTTTCCTACTTAATGTTTTTTTTGTATTTTTTTTCAAACTATATGGTTGTTTTTTGTTTTAGTACTTGATGCCAGTAAAGCATACCATCTTTTTATTAATGCATCATATGTGAAGATACGGTGGCTTTTTATTTTTTTATTTTATATGCCTTTGCCATGGTATCTATTTTAGATATGCAATACCATCCCATTCTATTGATCCTGTATTGAGTTCTGTATAATTTTCAGCATGAATTAGTGCCTTATATTTTATATGTGGCAAATTATGGAGTACCTGAGAAGCAGGTTTGATATTTATGTAGAATCCTTGAAATGTTTAACTTGCCTTTGCCACCAAAACAGTTGTCCTCATAAATATTTTATCTGCTTGTTCAAAGGGAATCTGTCTTTTGTTTCATGACCATATATACAGGTGCTAGGATCACATGGTTTTAGGGATATTGTTTTTTTTTTTTTTTACTGTCTATAGAGCCATGTTTCAACTCTTCAATGTGTACAAGTCATGCATATTGGGCATGATGGTACCTCAAGGACAGAACGTTTCATCTGCACACTGTACTAACCAAAATGGTAGCAAATGTAAAAAACACTATTCAGTTTCCAGGTTATAGCTTATATACCTCTTTATTGTCCAGATAAAAAACAAACAAAAAAAACAAAACTGTAAATGTCAGCCATGCTGGTGCCATGGTTAGTAACAGAATCCCATCACACAGACACGGATGCAGTATAGTTAGTATATCATATAATGTATTCAGTTACTGGCAGAAGTGCTATTGCTATCCTGTAGGAGATGTTTTTATGCACGTTAACTTTAAAGCACCTAGTTAATGTGTTACAAACTCAGATCAGTGAGGGCTACTGTAACAGTCTAAAATATTAATTTTGTCTTCCTGTGATATTTACACCTTATAACCCAATTCAATTATTAAACATGCTAGAGATATGGGTGGAAGTTACACTTGATAGACTTGCAGCTTCATAAATAAGGTAGATACAGGTAAAATGCAAATGCAATAAGTGCGTAGTGTTCTTTAACAATGCGTAATGCAATTTGTTTCTTTTGCAGTGACATTTCAAGCACTATAACAGGTGATGTCATGATTTTTTTTTTGTAGTTTTTTTTCCATCATACTTTCCAGTACTTTAGCAGAAATTTGCTAGAAACATCTGGTGCTACTTCGAACACCATATGTTCACAGTAGTGCTTGTGTCCAACTCTTGGGCTCTTACAGGCAAGTTGTGTACACCTGGCTATTAAGCTCAGCCACAAGTTGTTTCATTTGTGGAATAAAAAACATGGCTGGATTTTTTTTTTGCAGCACAGAAACATATGTCCAACATCTTTTTATAATTACTGTAATGGTTATGATGCCAGGAGTACCCCGGTGCTGTTCCCTGGCAATAGAGCAAACCATTTTGCAAAGCTGCAGAAGCCCAATACCAATCCCACCAGTCATTATGCAAATGATTGGTATTAGCCAGACTAGACCTCTTGTCCAGGACTGACTAATGACACTGCAGAAGGTGGAGTTACTCCTCCAGCAGGTAGCCCGAAAAAATCTCTTTATGTGCAGGATTTCATATTGAAACACTGCACCTACAGACTCCCTCCACCATGACCACTTCAAATTACTAAAGTAATCCTTTAAATTACCCAATAGCTTAATTGATATTTTGTCATGGGTATAACTATATGCAGCCTGCTCTGTTTCCAAAGAAACGCTTGACAAGATATCCCATTAACTCAGATGAGGATTCCTGCATAAGGAATCAAGCTTAATGATTTACAGGTCCCCAATATCTCCCTCGTAAGCCCTTTGGAACATGGAGACAACTGCAGCACATAATGTTTTGCTATGCTGGCTTATACAATCTAGCACTAAATACACAAGTGACCAGTCACTATTTTCTAATTGAGTAAGTACTGGATTATATTTATAAAATAAATAGATTTTCTAAGGCAAGAGAGTTGCATACATTGACTGTGTCCACAGTCCATATAACCACAATTCTTTAATTTATATGCCATTTGCCACCAACCGGTCTCCAAAGATATCTACATCAAAAAGTACTATGTAAAAATACATATATCTTATAGTATATGAAATATACATATATAATTTCAGCTTTAATTTTTAACATACTTGAATAACTTCAGTTGTTTTTAAAGTTTGCACTCTAATGCAGTGTGCTTAGTGAATCGAGATATCTACCAAGTGTATATGCAAATATTGACAAGCAATCCAAGTTAAAGTGATAGTGAATGCATCATTACATTAAAATGTCTGCATAAAGGAGACGTCAAATTACTGAGTGAATTTAAATTCCATTATCATTTTTTTGCCGGTGCCTATAAGTTAAACTCTTATGTCACACCTTTTATTCCCCCCAATCTGTGAAATTTATTCAGTTTTTAGTTTACTTTTTGCCTTATCTGTTTCATCTATTTGCCGTTCTGTTTAATAACATTTCACATATGATTATATCCACAATCAGTACTCAAAGCCTGACACACAGGTCTAAACTTAATTAGGTAGAATTAACGTCAGCCCTTATACCCATGCATTTTTCCTGAAAAACTGCCTCTTAATAAAGTTCCATGTGGGGAAAGACTAAGGACTGTTAAAATGGACTGGGCCCCTAGAGGTAGTTGATGATTATAGTACATAAAGTGATGCAGAAACATGTGCAGTGTAGAAGATGGGAATGCCAAAATATTGCTGTAGTACTTTCAGAAATACAAAGTAAAAAAATGTAATATCAGTTACTAAAAATTCAGCTGACACTGATGTAGATATGTGATGTTTCAATTAGAAACATATAGCCATTCTCAATGTTCTAAAATCTGAGCAGTTTACATAAAAAATGTCCTTTGTTTCCATGATCATTGGTTCACATTAAGAGGTTTGTCCAACAAATGCTTCTAATACATAATTTTTTTTTTTAGACAAACTATGCCATATAGACATTCTAGAGTAATTAAGCATTTGCATTCGCTCTTGCCATGGCTGATTTAAGATAAATTTAGAATAATGTTACTTGGTTTGTCTGTACATATCTGTATCTCTGGGCATGTGTGTATATTTGTGAACGTCTATGGATGGAAAAATATGCCTACGGTTTACTAGCCCATCCAGCTGTAGAATTTGTACAACTTTTTAATGCAGTCTATTTCCATAATAAGTTAATTACAAAACTAAAATCCACTCTTGTTATGTAAAAAAAACAGAAAAACACACCACTACCACTGATCTGTCATGTTTATGTGGTCTACTTATATAAATTAATTTTTCGGTTCCATGTTCAGTGAAAAAAGAGAGGAGAAATCCCTTTTTGGTGTACAAAACCACTTTCCAATATTGCGTTGCAACCCCTATTGCAATCAAGACCGCGTTAATGAATTTGTTTTTAGACCTAGATGTCAGAAATGTACCACACAGATCTTGGATGTTATATAATGTTAAATGGACATGTGAGGCTGGAGTACACTCATTCTATATAATGCATTGCATAAATAATATAAAATAATTGAAAATACATACTCAAAATTTTTAATTTCCACATTCTATACAAAACCTTGCTCTTCGTAGCTTTTAAATAGAGTTCTTGCCAAGCTTCAAAATAAAGTCAGTAGCACTCCCTTACATCTCTATACTACTGCTGATTTATTTCTTAACAATTGCCAGTGGGGGAACAACAAGTGGCTCTGGGTATAGTTCCGTTGTCAGTTTTCGATTCTATTCAGCCGTATTTTTGGAGCAAAAAGTTTAAAGCATGGACTTTTTTTTAAAATCATTTCTATTAAACAATTTATTTAAAAAATAAACAAAAAAAACATAAAACTGCAAACTGTGGGTGCCTGAGTGTCCCTTTAATGATGAAATCTCTTTAGAAAATCATGAACATAAAATACAGGGAGTGCAGAATTATTAGGCAAGTTGTATTTTTGAGGATTCATTTTATTATTGAACAACAACCATGTTCTCAATGAACCCAAAAAACTCATTAATATCAAAGCTGAATATTTTTGGAAGTAGTTTTTAGTTTGTTTTTAGTTATAGCTATTTTAGGGGGATATCTGTGTGTGCAGGTGACTATTACTCTGCATAATTATTAGGCAACTTAACAAAAAAACAAATATATACCCATTTCAATTATTTATTTTTACCAGTGAAACCAATATAACATCTCAACATTCACAAATATACATTTCTGACATTCAAAAACATAACAAAAACAAATCAGTGACCGATATAGCCACCTTTCTTTGCAAGGACACTCAAAAGCCTGCCATCCATGGATTCTGTCAGTGTTTTGATCTGTTCACCATCAACATTGCGTGCAGAAGCAACCACAGCCTCCCAGACACTGTTCAGAGAGGTGTACTGTTTTCCCTCCTTGTAAATCTCACATTTGATGATGGACCACAGGTTCTCAATGGGGTTCAGATCAGGTGAACAAGGAGGCCATGTCATTAGATTTTCTTCTTTTATACCCTTTCTTGCCAGCCACGCTGTGGAGTACTTGGACGCGTGTGATGGAGCATTGTCCTGCATGAAAATCATGTTTTTCTTGAAGGATGCAGACTTCTTCCTGTACCACTGCTTGAAGAAGGTGTCTTCCAGAAACTGGGAGTTGAGCTTGACTCCATCCTCAACCCGAAAAGGCCCCACAAGCTCATCTTTGATGATACCAGCCCAAACCAGTACTCCACCTCCACCTTGCTGGCGTCTGAGTCGGACTGGAGCTCTCTGCCCTTTACCAATCCATCCATCTGGCCCATCAAGACTCACTCTCATTTCATCAGTCCATAAAACCTTAGAAAAATCAGTCTTGAGATATTTCTTGGCCCAGTCTTGACGTTTCAGCTTGTGTGTCTTGTTCAGTGGTGGTCGTCTTTCAGCCTTTCTTACCTTGGCCATGTCTCTGAGTATTGCACACCTTGTGCTTTTGGGCACTCCGGTGATGTTGCAGCTCTGAAATATGGCCAAACTGGTGGCAAGTGGCATCTTGGCAGCTGCACGCTTGACTTTTCTCAGTTCATGGGCAGTTATTTTGCGCCTTGGTTTCTCCACACGCTTCTTGCGACCCTGTTGACTATTTTGAATGAAACACTTGATTGTTCGATGATCACGCTTCAGAAGCTTTGCAATTTTAAGAGTGCTGCATCCCTCTGCAAGATATCTCACTATTTTTGACTTTTCTGAGCCTGTCAAGTCCTTCTTTTGACCCATTTTGCCAAAGGAAAGGAAGTTGCCTAATAATTATGCACACCTGATATAGGGTGTTGATGTCATTAGACCACACCCCTTCTCATTACAGAGATGCACATCACCTAATATGCTTAATTGGTAGTAGGCTTTCGAGCCTATACAGCTTGGAGTAAGACAACATGCATAAAGAGGATGATGTGGTCAAAATACTCATTTGCCTAATAATTCTGCACACAGTGTAATGATCAGGAGAAACTATATTATATGAAATGTCTGGGGCTTATTATAACTGTAGACAACATTATAAGGTTCGTCATCCCACAGCTTAACTCATGCATTAAATGTGTACAGCCTTAACCCCTTAAGGACACATAAAATGTCTGACATGTCATGATTCCCAAACGTTTGGTCCTTAAGGGGTTAAAGGAACACTATTACTGTTAGGAATACAAAACCGTATTCCCAACAATACAGTGTCTCTCTGACTTTGCAGGTGTTCCCCCACCTCAGTCATGAAAAGGTCAAAAACCCTTTCATTCACTTACCAGATTCCAGCACTGATGTCTCTTGGCAATGTATCAGGAACCACCTCCTGTGATGTTGGCGATTGGACCTGTGGTTTTTCATGACACTTGATGTCCTCATGCAAAGCGTTATGGCGTCCAGCGTTGTTTCACAGAGTAAAACTCAGTGAACCACCAGAAAGCATCTCTAGTGGCTGTCTGGAAGACTGCCACTAGAGATCAAGTTAACCCTGCAATATAGTTATTGCAATTTCTCAGGAACTAAAATAATTCACATTGCAGTGTTAAAGGAACACTATAGTCACCTAAATTACTTTAGCTAAATAAAGCAGTTTTAGTGTATAGATCATTACCCTGCAATTTCACTGCTCAATTCACTGTCATTTAGGAGTTAAATCACTTTGTTTCTGTTTATGAAGCACTAGCCACACCTCCCCTGGCTATGATTGACAGAGCCTGCATGAAAAAATACCTGGTTTCACTTTCAATCAGATGTAATTTACCTTAAATAATTGTATCTCAATCTCTAAATTGAACTTTAATCACATACAGGAGGCTCTTGCAGGGTCTAGCAAGCTATTAACATAGGGGGATAAGTAAATCTTAATTAAACAGAACTTGCAATAAAGAAAGCCTAAATAGGGCTCTCTTTACAGGAAGTGTTTATGGAAGGCTGTGCAAGTCACATGCAGGGAGGTGTGACTAGGGTTCATAAACAAAGGGATTTAACTCCTAAATAGCAGATGATTGAGCAGTGAGGCTGCAGGGGCATGTTCTATACATCAAAACTGCTTCATTAAACTAAAGTTGTTCAGGTGACTATAGTGTCCCTTTAACCCCTTAAGGACACATGACATGTATGACATGTCATGATTCCCTTTTATTCCAGAAGTTTGGTCCTTAAGGGGTTATGGGGAAAGAGGCACTGCACCCAGACCACTTAAATGAGCTGAAGTGGCATGGGTGCCTGTTGTGTTCCTTTAATTTAGTGGAAAAAGGGTCAGGTCCTGGATATACCTAGCTTGACTTACCCAGAAAACTTTCCAGCATTGAGAACTATATGCAGAGTATTCCAGGGGCAATCTGGAATATGTAAATGAATGAAATCATGAGGCACTCTTCTATATGTAACAATTTCTCACTTAGAAAGTTAACACAATAGTCTGAAGTGATTGTCCGTTACTTCTAACTTGGACTGAGAGCAATAGCTGCAATGTAAACACCTGCAAGTATGATCTTCATCACAGTGTACTAAAACATTTTACATACATACACACACACAACTTTGCTGTGTGTCTTACATTAAAAACTAATAGGTTTTACTTTTTTATGTAGAAAACACATTTTTAAATTCACTAATGGAAAGCCGAGATAACCAGGACATGGCTAAAACATTTACTTAGGCCAAAGTACGCCCCAAAGCAACACACAACACAATTAATACAACTGCAAATGAGCATGAAACACATTGCTGAGCAATGGCGGTTAAGGGGCCTATTTAGTAAAAGTGCTTCAGTTCATGTGTGGTGTTCATAGACCTTTACAAAACACCTGTAAGTTTGTGAAACTGGTGCTGTTTCTGTAGATGTGAGGTAGTATGTAAGATGTGTCCTTGTTTTGCTACTCAGGTACAATTCTTGCGTTAATCTCTATATCTAAACGTATATAGAATGCCATACGTGCCCCTGGCTCTCGGGGATTATAGGTGCATTATTTCTGCACCGTTTTACCCTTCCACTGCCAGAGATCTGCAGAGCAATTTACTCTGGAAGTGGGTGGGTTAAAGGCCTTGTTCTTTTTACCCTTGTGACACCAAAATAATGTTCTGTGCCTTTTATTTTTGTTAATCCTGTAACATTAAACTCTGTTACCAAGTAAATAATGTCTCCTTTGGGTTCTTTCCTCACCTCTTGCCTGACAAAAAATGGAAAGTAATTAGAATGAATAATGCTTTAGAAGTAAGGTGTAACTTTTAAAATGTGTTCTGTAAATTTTAGTGTGTGCAGGTATTTGATATAACGTGTTGCCGGTAATTTTAATCTGCATTTCCAGCAGACTACAGCTCAGATAACATGCATGATAGCCAGGGTTATTTTGTAAAGTGTTAATTTTCATATCAACATTCAGGCCTAAACAGCAGAGTGGTCAGCTATATATTCAGTTCTGTTGTTTGGGTCCAAAAGTAGAAAAATTCCATCTGAATTCTCTGTTTATCTGTTTTGTAACCTGATGTCATAATTAATTTCAAGGCAGCAGCCGAGGTCTACCTGGATCTCTGGGTAGGGGAGGACAAGTTATAATTATTTCATGCGAAATACAGGACTGCTAGATCCATGGAAGGCTCACCACCAAGGAGTGATTGTTTTATTCAGCACCTACTCCAGAACTGATTTTTTTGTTTTTATATTAACCCACTCCCAGGGGATGATGCAATGGGTTGGATCCACAGAGATCAATTTGATCCCATGTTCTGACCACCCTGACATTGCAATCACGTCCAGGCTTCCAATCACAGTGGAGATAGAAGTTAACTCCATTCTTGAGGACAAAGCAGTAGTAGAGCAGACCAAACAAACTAAAAGATGATGTCACAATCAACCTTACCCATGGTAGATCACCAGCCATGGTGTGGACTGTCCACAAGGCAAGTCATTTGTGGATCTTTTATCACAATAGCTACTCATTTTAAGAAAATAGATTTTTCAATCTTCACAGAGCTCTCCGTAGAGCAGAATACCAACACAAACAAAACCACATCCCAGAGAAACTAAAGGGAACTTTGTGCCATAAGACATCTGCTGATGGAGGAGGCCCTTGGGGAGGTGAGCAGAGACTTTGTACAATCCAAAATATTTTTCTAAGAAAAGTCAAACAAAATGGACACAATAATGGTAAGAGTGCTCAAGCCTAAACACAAGGCTAATCTAATCGCAGCCATTAAGTACAAGGAAGGCAAACTAAGCAACAACCCCTGAGAAACTAACAGGATATTCACAGATTTATTTTCAGCTTCATACAACCATTACAATCACCTACAATGGCTCAAATGAGGTTTACACGGAGGCCATCCGAGTATTCCTGGAGATGCCCAGATTGAATGATGAGCAACTGCACTCACTAGGTGCCTTCATAAACAAGGAGAAAATTAATTTGGCTATCACAGGCCTATGGGCTAACAAAGGGCCAGGCCCAGATGGGTTTGATGGCACTTATTATAAGGCATGTAGAAATTAACTGATTCCCCACCTGGAGTCGATGTTTGTAGAACTCATAGAAGGGGAAACTCCAACACCTGAAATACAATTGGCCAATTTTCACATACCAAAGCCTGGCAAGGACCCGATGGTGAAGCTAATTACAGACCCATTCCCTTTATACATTTTTATATGAAGATTTACACTAAGATATTGGCTTCCAGGCTCAAGCAGCCAGCGACCACATCCCTACCAGGTGAGGTTCATCCATTACAAACAACTGTATGAGTACATTCGGCTGGGTGGACCAGATGTGGCAGGCGGTTAAAAAAAAAAAAAAAAGAGAGCTTTCTCTGGATACAAAGAAGGCATTCGATAGGCTTCAATGGCCTTAGTTGTGTCGTCTTCTGGTTCATGTGTGAGCGCAGTTATGGTTTTATATACACTAATCCTAGAGGCCAGATTGTGCTCCCAGGAGCTACACCAGAACCTTTTGTTCTAGGTAACGGCACCCACCGTGGCTGCCCTCTGTCACCCTTCCTTTTCGTTATAGCTATTAAAGCACTATTACATTTAATTAGACTTTGCCCAGACAGGGAATTACACTTGCCAACAGAGAATTCAAAGTCTCTGCTTATGCAGACTATGTCCTGCTCACACTTACCAATATATTACAACTACTAAATGTATTCAGCTATAGCTTGGGCTAAAAATGAAACCTAGATAAGTCAACTGCAATACCTCTAAATGTGTCTGCTGTGGACGCAGCATTACTGAGGTCCTCTCACAGCCTTAAAATTACACAGGGTTAAGAAAGAGTAAAAAGTAGAGTAGATAAAATAAAATTTATTGAAAGTATTGAACAATATCAGCACACAATATGTGCAATGGATAAAAGATAAAAAAGCCACAATGGGCTATAGGTCCCTTAAGTATAGCAGCTCGATGCAATAAAGTACAATGGTGCATATAATTTATGAAAAGGTGCAAATGCTAAAGTGCAAAATCAACATAAGTGGAGAGGCAAAAAAGCCAAATCACTAGTGGAGATTAAAAACAGCACTAGATAAAATACAAATGCAACACAACCAATAATAACCAAAGTACAAAAAAGAGACTGCTACTACCAAAGTACAGGGTCCCAGCTGTTGCTCAACGCGTTGAGTATAGCATCGAGCTGCTATACTTAAGGGACCTATAGCCCATTGTGGCTTTTTTTATCTTTGTGACTTTTTTATCTTTTATCCATTGCACATATTGTGTGCTGATATTGTTCAATACTTTCAATAAATTTGTATTTTATCTACTCTACTTTTTACTCTTTCTTAACCCTGTTTATGAGATCACCCATATAGTGACTGTGGCGCCCTGTACCTTCTACGGTTTGTTTGCATGTTTTGTTTAAGGTTGGAGTGACCTGTATACAGAGGCTTGCCTGCACTTGGGTCTCACTACCATTCACCCGCCCTTGTCTATTATTTAAAATTACACAGACCTTTATTAAGTGGGAGTTAAACTGACAGCGGACACGAAGACCCTCTACCACTGCAATTTTTCTGCCTTAATAAAGGCTCAAATTAACAATTTAGACAGATGGTATATGAAGCCTATTTCATGAATTAGCAGATTACACTCAATTCAAATGAATGTTACCATGAATTCTCTTCATGTTTAAAGCCCTCCCCATAAAGGTCACCAAAAAGATTTAGTGCACTTGCAATTAGCAATTGATCATTTAATTTGGGCACATGAATGCCATAAACTGTCCAGACAATTACTATACTGACCTAAAGCAAAGGGTGGACTCTGTCTACCAAACCTATATCTCCATTAGTCATGATTTTATTAATAACATGGAGACGACTTATGCTTTTCTTTATTTCCCTTATCAGGAAATCCTGGATAAAGTACAGATTTAGTAGAAGACTTCGTCCTGCGAGTAATGTCGAAAGACATTCCCTCGGGAAGGAAAACCAGAGCATCCCAATCAGGCAGAGTAGCATGAGTAGCTTCGATTAGTTTTTTTTTTTTTTTTAAGAGATAGCGTACCATCTGGAAACCAAGATTCCAAAAGAGGTAACACCAAATTGATGTCCCAGAATGAGGTATATCTTGCCCGAGGAGGTCTTGAAAACTTTATTCCTTTTAATAATCTACAGACTAGCAGGTATCTGCCGATAAGGGATCCATCAATGCCACAATGTCCAGCAGACATCGCAGATCGGGAAACGTTCACCGTCCTATAAGCCTTTCCTGCATCAAAGATTGAAGTCAGGAATTGAAGAACCATATTAAGAGGGGCAGTAGCTGGATCCAGTGATCGATCTTAGCACCAGCTAGCCCAAGATCGCCATTCAGTCCGGTAGGCGATCTTGTGCCTGGGGCCCAAGCGTTCTTGAGGAGTCTGAGAGTAGACTGTGGAACATCATGGATAGTCCAGGTACTCCTGGAACCAACCAAGCCACGAGTTGGAGATGACCTTGACCCACCAACTCGTGCAACTTTCCATTCGGGTCTGTCAGGAGCCAAGGCATGGTCGGGATTAAATGTGAGAAATCCAGAGACCTCTCCAAAAGGAGCAGGAAACATGGCTGAGTTTTCCATAACGGTGTGACGATCACCAGAGAGCACCTGTGCTTACATAGGTATGTCAGGGTCCAAAGAATCCGGTTGAATGGTGGAAACGCATAGAGCCGCTTGTCTGGCCATATCTGCAGAAATGAGTCCACCCCCAGCGCGTTCGGATCCAGTCTGCAGCTGTAGTAATGAGGTAGCTGGGAGTTCAGTCTGAAGACAAATAGATCGATATCCAGTGGGCCCCACAGGCGCTATGCCAATCTTCTGTGTCCCGAAGATATCTCCAATTCCAGTCCGCCCATGAGTTGTCCAATCCTGAAATATGTTCCGCTATGACCGAAAGATTGTTGAGAAGGCAAAATTGCCAGAAGTCTTTCGCCAGGTTGGCCAAGTTTTAACTTCGTGCCCCCTAAACGATTGATGTAGCTCACTGCCGACATGTCCATCTTGAGCAGGATGCAGCATTTCACCTGTTTAGGCGCCAGGCTGGTGATGGCAAAGGACCTCGCTAGCAATTCGAGTGTGTTGATGTGCATCGAAGATTACTCCGCCGACCATCTGCCCCCAGTAGCGATATTGCCGCAACGCGCACCCCAGCCATGTGAACTGGCACCTGACTCGATAACCATGTTGGGTGTAGTCCCAAAGATGGCCATTCCATGCCTCCATGTGGGCAAGCCACCATTCCAATTCCTCCCAAGCTTCGGAATCTAGAGTGAGGCGCGACTCGTAAGAGTGGTCTGACCTCAGGGAAGAACCTTTGATCCTCTGAAGTGCTCCATAGTGAAGTGGCCCTGGGAATATCGCCTTGATAGAAGAGGCGAGTAGTCCTATTGTCAGGATCCCGCGGGCGGCTGCGAGGGGGGGCTGCAGTCCGCTCGCGGCACTCACCCTCCAGCCGTCCTCGGTCCCCTTCTCGTTGTACGCTCAGCGAGCGGCATCCTCCCAGCCTCGGATGCCGCCCGCTTCTTCCTCTTCGTCCCCCAGCGGCAGTATGCATGACGCTGCACACTGGGAGACCGCCCATTTTTGTAAACGCCGGGGTCAGCCACCTGACCTGGCGTTAAAGGCACAGTGCCTCAATCACAGTGGGAGGTATAGATATCACCCACAAGGATATTGGTCTGGTATGTGAGCGCTCCAATAAAAATACACAAAAGTGATCATACAACACAATAAAATATAAAAATGATATAATGACCACAATGGCTAGGATCACCACACTGACCACAAATAAAAATAAATATTAATATATTCAATATAATGAGGCAATAGGCATATACACTAAATCAATCTATCTAAATAAATGTACTATACACATATGCAAAGTGTATACAAAACTTCATTTATTGTATAAAAAACGAAACATCAAAATATGAAACAACACCTCAAATGTCCAGCTCAAATGTTAATATAGAGAATAGTATGGGGCCCCTTATTCATTGATAATTTCCACAAAAAGCTGATATAGGAAATAGGAGATGTGCACATAAAAATAAAACAAATGAATGATGAATAAATTCAACCGAAAAAATGATGTATATTCCGTAAAAAATAAATATAAGATAGAAAGAAAGTGTCTAAATGAATGCACCGTCTCACGAGGAGGGAGCTCGGGAACCAACCAAACACCCGGGTCAAGGCTAAGGGGGTTGCGATTGGGATGACCCCGAATATGAAGTCACATCCACCAGATATGAAACACTATAGGGGTATAAACCAAGGCAACTTACCCTGTTCGTCCAACCTTCGGGTGAGGTACTGGGAGCACATCAACTCCAAACAGTGAGAGATGCCGATAATGCCATTCACGCCAGGTCAATCGCCGGAAATCAACGTCAGATCGTAAAGGAAGGACCGGCAGGAAAATTCAAGCAGGTCGGCAGTGTGGTGAAGCAGCAGACAGCACGTCTACGCGTTTCGTCCTTACTGGAGGACTTTTTCAAGACAAAATATGCTGTCTAAGAGCAGGGTATATATACCCCCTCTTAATTGATTTACAAAGTGGTCATAATTTGTTAATTGATCAATAAAATCATTTATATACATATATATATATAAAAAATGCTGTATGTTATTACAGTAACACGGACTGCAATGAATAAAAGTGTAATGAAATCACTTATAATTACTGAACAATGTCACATAATTAACTTCAAAACTACATAAAAAATTATACTTAAAAAATAAAAATAAAAATAAAATAAAGATAAGAATATCTGACAGAGTGAAATAATTACTTATCCATTTACAAAATGTTTTCCCAAAATTGGATTATATTAATGGACCTTAATTCCTTAGTCTTATTTGGGAGTATAATGCAGTTAAATAATTATTTAAAACCTGGAAAATAAATAATGAAAAAGAACATTAAAATGATGCTGAAAACTCATGTATAACTCATATCAATATCATAATGGATCATAGGGTCTATAATAAATATCCAATATATATGAGTGAGGTTCCCAATTGCTTCTCCCCCACAAATGGGATCAATGAAAAATCCTCCACTACCAGAGATAAAGAATATTACAAATCTTAGATGTGACATTCCACTTCTTTATTTAACCCACAAATGGAATCAATGAAAGAAAAATCCTCCGCTACCAGAGATAAAGAATATATATTACAAATCTTAGATGTTACATTCCACTTCTTCATTTAACCCATTAGGGGTAAGTGTATTGAGTCTAAAAATCCATTTGGTTTCCGCTGTAATTAGAGCTAATTTTCTATTATGTGTGCTCTCTACAATATGCTCAATACCCATCACTACTAAATGAGCCGGATTACTCTCATGGGCCATTTGGAAGTGTCTAGCCACCGACGATTTTCTATCATGGTTGCTGATGGCTCGCCTGTGTTCCCTAAACCTAGCTTTTAATGGTCTCGAGGTCTGACCTACATACAGTAAGCCACAAGTACACATCAATAGGTATACGACAAATGGAGTATTACAGGAGATTCTAGTGGATATATGGAACATCTCATCTTTAGAGGACGAATAGAAGTTCTTCTTTCCATGACATATGTATTGACACGTTAGGCATCGGGTAGCACCACATTTAAAATTTCCTGCTTCACATGATATCGATGTTTTATTGGTTTTTGTAGTCGGAAATTTGGAAGGCGCCAGTAGATTCTTTAAATTCCTATTTTTACGGAATGTCACTCTGGGTACTTCAGGGATACTGAATCGGAGCCATGGATCCAGACGCAGAATCGACCAGTGATTTCTTAAAATCAGAATGATCTGGTTATACGCCCTATTGAAGGTAGTCGAGAAGATGGGACCCTTATTCTGACCCACCTCTCTAGTGCTAATGTGAAAGTCACTCCTTAATATAGGTCTTCTTTTAATCGGATGATTCTCCAGTAGCAATAGAATCTCCCTATGTTTGACTGAGGGGCGGAGTGGTGAGACCGGTATATAAACTGAAGGACCAGGAATGGTAGTGGAGTCTATTTTGTCCATTCCTATCTTCCGCTGATCGATAAGGGAACCTCTATTGAGTCCTCTAGCCTTCTGGTATGCCCGATAAATAATGTTGGGATCATAATTTTTGTCCAGGAATCGCTGACAAAGGTCCAATGACTCCTCTTCAAAGTTCTCCAAGAAGGAACAGTTGCGTCGGAGCCTGGTAAACTGACTGAATGGAATATTATTGATCCACATGGGATGATGGCCACTCGTGGAATGTAGAAATCCGTTAACATCCACCTGTTTTTTATAAGTTTTGGTGAGGACATGACCAGATTTACCACTCAAAACTAAGTCCAGGAATTCAATCGTAGATCTGTTTTTGTTGCTCGTGAAGGAAAGCCCCCACTCGTTGTTGTTGAGACTTTGAACAAACTCCTCAGCTTCATTCAGATCACCCTCCCAAATGATCAGGATGTCATCAATGAAGCGTTTGTAAAATTTCAGGTGCCCCTTCCAGATTGGGTTATTGTAAATATTAGAATGTTCCCATAGACCCATAAAGATGTTGGCATATGCTGGGGCAAAACTCGCCCCCATTGCTGTCCCTGGGACAGCAATGGGGGCGAGTTTTGCCCCAGCATATGCCAACATAAGGTAGAGGAACTGGGTGACCGAATCCCAGAAACTCTTATCGTCTGAGTTTGGTGTAGAATAGCCTTTTCCCAGTTGATGAGTGTGCACCCCAACCGGCTACCTCCGTCAATGGTTTCTTGCGAGTACCATAAGCACTGCTCTAGAACACCATAACTACTGCAAACCGCACGAACCACCGCAGCTTGGTTGGGATCTCGCCGTCTCCTACCCACCCTGGACCTGTGACCAGGATACCAGCTTCCAGTGGGTAGACCTCTCTTAGTCCAGAGAGCGTAGCAGGAACAAGCTCTTACAAGAGCTTAGTGATTATACTCAAAGGAGTATAGTGATTATACTCAAAGAAGTATAGTGATTATACTCAGGGGAGTATAGTGATTATAGCAATCCCCCAGAGTGTAGTTCTCCAATCCCCCAAACATGAGCCGAAATTTCATGAAGGTGCAAGATGATCTGATCTTTAATTGTTCAGGTTGGCTTTTATACAATTCTCCAGGCCAGAGGGACACAAAGGACACAAACCAATCAGAACAAACATACAGTCTCACTGGAGTTTGCTTGAAAGTAGGCTATTTAAAGTAGTTTAAGTAGGAGTTAAAACAACAGGAGTTTGTTGGAGAACTGGTGGACTGTGGTTGGTATTAGTTAATACCAAGTGGGAAAAAGCAGGTTTAAATTTTTTGTATTTTTTGTTTTGTATTTTATTTTTATCTTTTACCCTTATTTTATTTTATTTTTCTCCTTGCTGTTTCGATTTATTTTAATTTTTTGTAACTTTTTTCCCCTTTTCATATATATATTTTTTTTCTTTGCTGGATATATTTAAACTTTGTCCCTTTTTTTTTCTTCTATATTTTTCTCCTTGCTGATTTTATTTAAAACGTTTTCCCTCCTTCCCCCCCCCCCCCTCTCTTGTTGTTTCTATTCCCCTCCTTGTGGGTGCTGCTGCTGCTGAGCTAATTAGGGGGAGTGCCCCTTAATTTCCACCTGTGTGGGATTTGTATTGCCAATATAAACCCACTACTGACTCACAGAGCTTGCTCACTGGAGTTTACTTGAAATAGGCTATTTAAAGTAGTCTTTTTTAAGTAGGAGTTAAAACAACAGGAGTTGAAATCAAGAGGGTAAATATTGTTTTTGCTCACTTGTGTTTTTGTAACTGGGGATGAGTGCTAGCAAGATTACAAGTTTTACTCAGTGTACATCCTGCTGCATGTATGCATGCCTGGATAAATCTGTCCAGGGTCCATACCTCTGTGGTGGGTGTGAGCGAGTGGCTTTTCTGGAAGCTCGGATTGGAGATCTGGAGAGGCAAATTGCAACACTGAGGGAGATTGATAATCTTGAGAGCAGAGTTTAGTGGGTGCAGGTAGTGGAGTGGGAGGAGATGAGACAGTTGGAGAACAGGCACATAGCTGGGTAACAGTGGGGTGAGGAAGCAGAGGGGGAGAGAAGAGGAAAGGTTTAGCTAGTCCTGATCTAGTGCAGCCTAACAGATTTGCCCGTTTGAGTGAAGATGTTGGGAGCATCAGTTCAGGAGTAGCTGTACTGCAGGAAGCTGTTTCTTCTAACAGCCGTGGGAACAGCCCCTCTAGTACAGGTGGGGTTGAGAGGGTAAGGAAGTCTAGACAGGTTGTGGTGGTAGGGGACTCTATTATTAAGAGAGTAGATAGGGTAATCTGCCACTCTGATCGACTCAACCGGACAGTTTGCTATCTCCCGGGTGCTCGGGTCTGGCATGTTGCCGACAAAGTGGAGGGATTATTATGAGGGGCTGGGGATGATCCAGCTGTCATGGTCCATATTGGTACCAATGACAAAGTCAGAGGAAAATGGAAGGTCCTAAAGAGTGAGTTCAGGGATCTAGGAAGTAAGCTAAAGAAAAGGACCTCCAAGGTAATATTTTCAGAAATATTACCTGTGCCGCGCGCTACAGCAGAAAGGCAGCGGGAGATTAGAGAGGTCAATGCGTGGCTGAAGTCTTGGTGCAGGAAAGAGGGTTTTGTGTTTTTAGGGCACTGGGCCGATTTTGCGCTTGGGTACAACCTGTACATTCGTGATGGATTGCACCTAAACGGAAGAGGGTCTGCTGTGCTGGGGGATAGGATGGCTAGAAGGTTGGAGGAGATTTTAAACTAGTAGTAGGGGGGAGGGTCAAAGCAATCTAGAAAATGGAGATAGGATAGAAATGAGATGGGCTTTAGCTCAGAACAAAGGGGGTGGAGATGGGGGGGACGGGGAAGCTCAGGACAGAGGAGGTATGTAATATTGATAATTCACAAAAAGTACAAATGACTCATGGTAATATTAAATGTATGCTTACTAATGCAAGGAGCCTATATAACAAAATGGGGGAACTAGAGGCAATAGCATACACTAAACAATATGATATAATAGGCATAACAAACATGGAGGGCTGAGACACATGACTGGGCAGTTAACTTAAATGGGTACACGTTATTTAGGAAGGATAGGAAAAACAAGAAGGGTGGTGGGGTATGTTTGTATGTCAACCATGAGTTAAAGTCAAATCTTAGGCATGTGGAGTGTGACGAGGAAAATGTGGAAGCTTTATGGGTAGATATCTGCTTGGGGCAAACAAAGGGAAATACGTTATTGGTTGGGATATGTTATAAACCACCAAATGTAAATATTAATGAGGAAGAATTGCTCTTAGAGCAAATTGGTAAAGCTGCAAATCAGGGGAACACATTAATTATTGGAGATTTTAATTACCCGGACATAAATTGGGATAGAGGGACTAGTACTTCAGCAAAGGGAATCCGTTTTTTGAATGTGTTAAATGACACCTTTATGTCACAACTGGTACAAGCACCAACTAGAAAGGATGCTTGTCTGGATCTCGTTATAACAAACAATGTTAATCTTTTAACCAACATTCAAGTAGGGGAGCATTTGGGAAATAGTGATCACAATAGGGTCACTTTTGAAATAAACTCAAAAAAGCAAAAGCATGTGGGGTATATTAAAACGTATAATTTTAAAAAAGCCAATTTTAATAAGATTAGGGCAGCTCTACAACATATCGACTGGCATAAACTCCTTAGTGATAAAAACACTGAGGATAAATGGAAACTATTCAAACAAATATTAGAAAGGTACATTTCACAGTATGTACCATTGGGTAATAAATATAAAAGAAACAAATTAAAACCAATGTGGCTTAGTAGAGAAGTAAAACGAGATTAAAAATAAGAAAAGGGCTTTTAAAGCATTTAAATCGGACAAATCAGAGGCATCCTATATAAGATATAAGGAAGCCAATAATACTTGCAAAAAGGCAATTAAAGTGGCTAAACTAGAAAATGAGAAATTGATAGCCAAAGAATGCAAAACCAACCCCAAAATATTTTTCAAGTACATTAATTCTAAAAAAAAACAAAAAATGAAAGTGTAGGTACACTGAAAACAGAGATGGGTCTGTTAGTCAATGAAGACCAGGAAAAGGCAGAAATTTTTAATTTTTTTTTCTTCAGTATTTATTAATGAGGATCCTATGGCAAGAGATATGCAAATGATTGCTGCAACCAACTTGCAGATAACTTGTGATTGGATAACTCGAGACAAGGTGCTACAGCTATTAAAGAAAATTAATGTAAATAAAGCTCTGGGGCCTGACGGTATCCACCCACGAGTACTTAAGGAGCTAAGTGGGGAAATAAGTGAACCTCTGTATTTAATTTTTCAAGATTCTTTTGTTTCAGGTATTGTACCGGAGGATTGGAGGAAGGCAGATGTTGTTCCTATATTTTAAAAGGGTTCAAAATCCTTGCCTGGAAATTATAGACCTGTGAGCTTAACTTCTGTGACTGGGAAATTATTTGAACGGATAATATTCAGGAATTCATTGGGATGAACTGTGTTATTAGCAATAATCAGCATGGTTTTATGAAACATAGGTCATGTCAAACTAACCTAATTGCATACTACGAAGAAGTAAGTAGAAATATAGATCAGGGTGTTGCAGTGGATGTGATCTACTTGGATTTTGCCAAGGCATTTGATACGGTTCCTCACAATAGGTTAGTCTTCAAACTAAACGAATTTGGTCTAGATGAATATTCTTGTTCTTGGGTAGAACATTGGCTTAAGGATAGAGTACAACGAGTTGTCATAAATGGTAAATTTTCAAGCTGGACAAAAGTGGTAAGTGGTGTCCCTCAGGGTTCTGTTTTGGGACCGCTTCTATTTAACATATTTATAAATGATCTTGAAATGGGCATTGAAAGCCATGTATCAGTGTTTGCAGATGACACAAAACCTTGTAAAGTAATAAAATGTGAACAGGATATTGCCTTGCTGCAGAGGGATTTGGATAGATTGGGGGACTGGGCACTAAAATGGCAGATTAAATTTAACGTAGAAAAATGCAAAGTTATGCACTTCGGGGTTAAGAATGCACAAGCAAGGATTTGGGAATTGTTATAGACAATAAATTAGGTAGCAATATGCAATGTCAATCTGCCGTTGCTAAGGCCAGTAAGGTTTTGTCATGTATAAATAGGGGCATAAATTCTCGAGATGAAAATATAATTTTGCTTCTTTATAAATCGCTGGTAAGACCACACCTTGAATATGCTGTGCAATTTTGGGCACCTGTTCTAAAGAAAGATATCATGGCACTAGAAAAAGTGCAGAGACGAGCTACAAAATTGATAAAAGGAATGGAGCATTTTAGTTTTGAAGAAAGGTTAAAAAATGTAAATCTCTTTAGTTTGGACGGCGCCTGAGAGGGGATATGATAACATTATACAAATATATTCGGGGCCAGTACAAACCATTATCTGGAAATCTATTCATAAACAGGGCTATACATAGGACACGAGGTCACACATTTAGGCTTGAAGAAAGGAGATTTCATCTAAGGCAAATAAAAGGTTGTTTTTTTTTACAGTAAGAGCAATAAGAATATGGAATTCTTTGCCTGAAGAGGTGGTTTTGTCAGAGTCTATACAGATGTTTAAACTGAAATTGGATAAATACTTGCAAAAATATAACATACAGGGATATAATTTCTAATTAGTGGGGTAATAGCTGCTTGATCCAATGAGACATCTGACTGCTATTTTGGGGTCAAGAAGGAATTTTTTCCTAGTTTGTTGCAAAATTGGAAGCACTTCAGACTGGGTTTTTTGCCTTCTTTTGGATCAACAGCAAAAGCATATGTGAAGAAGGCTGAACTTGATGGACGCAAGTCTCTTTTCAGCTATGTAACTATGTCTGTGACACGCCGATTTGGGAAAATGTGTTTTTTCTGCTTGGGAGATAATGGAGTAAAGTCCTCCAGGCAGAAAAACCAAATTTTCAAAAAGTACCCCAAAACATAACATACCCCCAAAACATGTTACATCCCCGGATAGCACTGATCTAGGTGAACAACATATCCAAAAATCACCCAGAGCAGAGCAGGGGTTCAAAAATTTAATGGAAGTCTCTTTTTGACTGGCTACAAGCATAGCTTCATGCCCAAAACAGTTCCAGGGAATTAGGGCCAGCAGTCGGTCTCTCTTTGTGGAGAACAAAAGTACTTACAGTACATGAATGGAGCCTTTCAAAGTCTATTGAGCAAGGTATATTGCAGGGCCCATAGTCACAGGGTAGGAGGCAGGTAACAGGCCCCTCTAAAAACTCGTGGCAAACTCACAGAAATATGGCAGTTTGTTAAAATGAGAGAGCCCAGGTCTTGTAAAATTTGTACCGTCCATTGCAGGTGGGTACATAGACCATCTGGCGAGTGCGACATGAGGATGTCGTCCAGATAAATGATCAGGCGTACCCCTCGTTTTCATAGAAATGACACCGCTGTCCAAATGGACAGTCCAAATGGAAGACAGGTAAACCTCTATCTCCTTCCACGCCATGTGAAATGGAGTAGGTCCCTGTGCTCCACAGCGATAGATACCGTCAAGTAAGCATCCTTCAAGTCCAATTTGGTCATCCAATCCGAGGGCAGATGGAGGTCTCTTAGACGGTGGATGCCCTCCATTTTGGTACCTGACGAAAGTATATAAGGTCCGTAGGTTGAACCAGTCGGATACCTCTGCCTTTCTTGGGAACCAAAAATAGATTGCTCGTAAATCCTTGGGAGTGGTATGGAACTTCTTGGATCACATTTTTTACGAACAATTCTGCCACCGCGGAAGAGATCAGATCCTCTTGATCCCTGGTTATCCAGGGTTCGTGAGGCTGGTGAACCTGAAATGGGTAAAGAGCAGATCGAGATGGAAGCCCCTGCCAGTCTGCCGTAACCAAGCATCTGAAGATAGCGAGTCCCAAGTCTGAGTAAACAGAGCTTATCTGCCCCCTACCCCTGTGGGGAAAGAATGGTGAAGCATGGTACTCACCGTATGGTCTGCGACTTGAGGGATATCCTCGGGTACCACGGGACGACCAGGATCTTCCATGTGATGCAAAGAAGGGTGATTGCTTGGTGTCCTGGATGGCTTTATGTGCATTAAAGGAACCTCTATTAACCCTCTGTGGGCCGCTGTATCCATCGCCGGGTGGACGGCTCCTTGATCTCCCGGCCTGGTGAAAACACGAGTATTAAAGACCCGCTTAATGTTTTCCTGAGCCTTGTCCAAGGCTGTAAATGTCTTCACAATCGAGTCAAGGCCTTTGATAAATGACTCTCCGAAGAGCATACCTTTGGCTGAAGGGCCTGGCTCCTTAGGTGACATATCAATTAATTTGGGCTCTATCTTGATGAAAATGACCTTATGCCGTTCTGCCGACAAAGCCGTGTTGGCATTACCGAGAAGGCAGATTAACCTTTGCACCCATCCAATGGCCACATCAAAATTGAGCAATGTCTCTCCTGCCTTGGTGGACTCAAGGAGCTCATAGAGCTTTGCCGCTGGTATCCAGGATCTTGACAGCTATGCAGTCCCTTCCTAGGTTTCCAACCCATTTTAGCCAAGAATTGTATGATTCTCCGGTCCACCTCAGGGATCCTTAAGGCTGCATAAGGTACCGAAGGATGTGGGCATTCCGCCCGCAGCTTACTGTGCCCTTCTTTAGATAAGGGGGTGCGCATCCTAAGCGCTAGATATTGGGCTATGTGTTTTCGGAGGGCTCCCACTCCACCGAACGTGGATGGTGGAGGTTGTCCAGGTCAAACAGGGGGTTACTGAGCGGATCCCGAAGTCCCAACTCCACCCCCGTCGGGGAAAGGGCCTCTCCTCGAGACACTGAGGCATTACCTAGGGTAGGGATCAAGTCCTGGAGTTCCACAACCTCCGAATCTGCTTCCTCATAGGAGGAATATTCAAGGTCCTCTGACCCGGACCACTCACGCAGGTCGCTGTCCAACCCTTCCTCTCAAACCCGTGCCTGTTTCCATTTTGCCCAACCAGTGGCTCTTTTACGCGGTATCCCGCCATCTGGGATCGCATAAAGCGTGTCAGTCAATTCAGGCAAAGCCTGATTCGTCGATTGAGGGGAGACGTGTTTCGTCTTGGTCGTGGCTTTGCGTGCCATTAGCGCCGACTTATCTGCCGTGACCATAGTAGCAGGCGACCCCTGGGGTATGAACAAGGCTCGGGCCAGGGTCTGCGAAATAGAGGCAGAAGCAAGGGCCTGCTGAATAGACCCCGATGGTGGAGTTCTGGAGAGCCTCGAACTCCTTCTAGGTCATAACCCCTTCATCGCCTGCTATAGCCATCAACAGCACCTGAAGCCCCCAATACCACCCTACCAATGCTATACTATTACCCGGACCGCAGCACAGGAGGGGGCCGAAAATCCTGCAACTCCGCGGTAGCACCGATCTTCAGATCTAGACCGGAGAAGGCCCAAGCGCCCTCAAGTAAAATCCCAGTCGGAATCTGACTAAAAAATGAGCAGCACAGCCCCATCAGACCGCACGGAGGCCCCTCTCACCCGCAGGGAAATGAGGCTTCCTGGCCGACTTCCGAAAATCACAGCGAAAGAAGAATTAGACAAACGAATGAGCCCCATCTTAGAAGGCATGGCAGACCTCACTAAACCCCAAATACGACCTTTCTTCCTTCCTCTCCCCGGTCACACCAATCTACCGTAACAAGATCTTCCAGGAATGACTCCAAAGCACTTCATCAACTTCGACCAGCGGGACATATCACAGCTACTACACCTATACCAACGGGGCGACGTGTTTACATATGACGACCTCCCAGACGCTGAGACCCTCAACACCTCAGACTATTTCCGCCACATACAACTATGCGATCTACCACAACAACCCCTGATCAAGCAAGCAGGGACAGCACAACCCACACCATTCGAGAAGCAATGCATTGACGCCCCCAGTGCCCTGGACAGGTTTCAGACATCTACGTCACCCTTACGACACACACATCCCACATAATCCTCACATATATAACGGCATGGGAACGAGAACTAGGGCCGCCAGAAGAACCGAATGACTGGACTGAAATTTGGGAAGCAATACGCACATTAACAGTCTGCGTTACCCACAAGGAACAGGCCTGCAAAACATTGTTTCGTTGGTACCTGACACCATACCGACTCCATAAAATGGGGAAAATGCCCAACGGACAATGTTGGAAAAACTGCGGGGAAACAGGGTCGTATTTCCATTGCTGGTGGCAATGCTCCAAGCTTAAACCACTCTGGGCAGAAGTACACACACTCATTGAAACCATCATCGAAAAACCCATCACAGCAGATCCGTGGACCATGCTGCTTACAAAACCATCGGCCTCCCTCACCAGGAGCGAAAACAAATTCACCACCAGAATAACACTGGCAACACGGCGGGCGATAGCAAAACATAGAATGTGACGGCAGATAAGAACCATTTGGCCCATCTAGTCTGCCCAATTTTCTAAATACTTTCATTAGTCTCTGGCCTTATCTTATAGTTAGGATAGCCTTATGCCTATCCCACGCATGCTTAAACTCCTTTACTGTGTTAACATCTACCACTTCAGCTGAAAGGCTATTCCATGCATCCACTACCCTCTCAGTAAAGTAATACTTTCTGGTATTGTTTTTAAACCTTTGTCCCTCTAATTTAAGACTGTCCTCTTGTTGTGGTAGTTTTTCTTCTTTTAAATATAGTCTCCTCCTTTAAGTGTTGATTCCCTTTATGTATTTAAATGTTTTTATCATATTCCCCCCCGTCTCGTCTTTCCTCCAAGCTATACATGTTAAGATCCTTTAACCTTTTCTGGTAAGTTTTATCCTGCAATCCATGAACCAGTTTAGTAGCCCTTCTCTGAACTCTCTCTAAGGTATCAATATCCTTCTGAAGATACGGTCTCCAGTACTGCGTACAATACTCCAAGTGAGGTCTCACCAGTGTTCTGTACAATGGCATGAGCACTTCCCTCTTTCTACTGCTAATACCTCTCCCTATACAACCAAGCATTCTGCTAGCATTTCCTGCTGCTCTATTACATTGTCTGCCTGCCTTTAAGTCCTCAGAAATAATCACCCCTAAATCCCTTTCCTCAGATGTTGAGGTTAGGACTCTATCAAATATTCTGTACTCTGCCCTTGGGTTTTTACGTCCAAGATGCATTATCTTGCACTTATCCACATAATGTCAGTTGCCACAACTCGGACCATTTTTCTAGTTTACCTAAATCATTAGCCATTTGGCTTATCCCTCCTGGAACATCAACCCTGTTACATATCTTAGTATCATCAGCAAAAATACATACCTTACCATCAAGACCTTGATGCAATATCACTAAGAACTAGGGGCGGATCAACACATTCCCAAACTGACCACAATCATACGCAAACAGGAGGAAACTAGAGACCTAGACGAACTTACCGCAGAAATTGACTCATACAAAGCCTTCCATAGGACCTGGGACCTTTGGGACGCAAACTTCCGAAGACTATACCCTGGAACGACACCCGTCTAGAACTACCCCATCTACCGACCCACTCAATCTAATGACGGACCATAACCTGCTTGAATGGATCCAACGACTCAAGATGAAATCCAGCCAACGCAAAGGACACACGCCTAACTGACATGGAGAAAGGCACGCCCACTACCAACCATGCAACAAAACCAAAAATGTCAATGCTTCCGCCTTCCCAGGGTTGGGGGGGGTGGTGGTAGGGGAGACCATCTAACCACAGACCACTTCCCTCTCCCCTTCAGCCCCACTTGTCCCTGGGGGCGGGGCTTGCATGGGGAGGGTTAAAATATCCCACAACCTGCCCATGCAGACCACAACTGGGGCAGCACAGGACACAGGATTCGGGCCATAATCAACCCGAATACGATTAAAAGGTAACACAACGAGCAGAAACCCCAAACACACCACCACTGAAAGCAATACAAGACAGGGCACACACCAACAAAGACACCAAACGGTGCACAACTATGTCGCCTGCCGCTAGACCCCAGGCCTCGGTTTACAACCTTTTTTCCAATACAAAGCAAGTTTCCCCAGGATGCATTGCACCTGGGAGGTTTATAGCACCGCCCCCTGCATGCTGGAGCCTGTGGGTAGCACGTGGCATCGAGTGTGGAGGTGTAGTAGCGGCTTTTGCATAGAGTTTTGCAGCCATTCTGGAAATTGCAGTTGTTTGGGGACTTTTTGGTGCATTTCTCAAGCTGTGGTAAATTAGGGAGCTTCTTCGTTTGCATGCCTTTTATTGTGTGTTCGGCAGTGTGGGTTGGTTTCCATGCCAGCTCATTTTTACTTTTATTAATTGGTTTTCAATGCATTCCTATGGGAAACCGCGTTTTGGTTTACAAGTTTTTCGCAATAAGAAACGTCCCAGAGAACGCATTAAATTCGTAAACCGAGGTCCCACTGTACTTGCAAAAACAGAATATTCAAGGATATAATTTTTCAATGAAGGGTAAAAGCTTCTTGATCCAATGATAAATCTGACTGCCATTATGGGGTCAAGAAGGAATTCTTTTCCTAGTTTGTTGCAAAATTGAATTCCATGATTTGCTGTCCTCTAGGGCATAACAATATATTTTGGAAGCTTTTCTCTTTGGTTTCTTCCCTTCCTCATCAATGACTTATTTAATGGCTGGATTACAGGAAACGTGGGTCTTGTTTGACTTCAGATCCTCAAAGTATTGGATTCCTTCTTATTTTGACCTCTCCTCTCTTATAAGGTTGATATGTTTATCTACGGCTCTAGCATCCAGGGATCTAGAAGAACAAGTTACCTCCTCCTCTTCTTCATAGATAAGTCTTCCACCAAATCAGAATTTTCATCTGACTCTGAAGAAATTGTTTCAATTCTGGGACGTTGAGATGAACTTAATATTTCAGTAGTTAGCTTGAAACCTTCTGCTATGGCTTCCAAAATCCATTTTTGGAATGCCGTAGTGTCTCTTTAAGTTTGATAGGCATTTCTGGACGCCGATGCTGCAGCACGGTGGCAGAAGCACATGCACCAAGGCGGTTCCACGCCAAGAAAGGCAGAAAGCTAGCTAAGTAAGTGGAGAGAAGATTAAGAGATTGAAAAAAGAATCTTGAGTATGTAAACTTACCAGAGTCTCCCAATACTCTTCCCCCATATATAATTATACTATATATAAAAAGGAAATACAGGATATAGGAGAATAAGAATTTGCCTTGATGTAGTACAGATACTAATCTGTACTTGACTCAGTCCTGCTCATGCAGGCTTGTTACGGAGTCCTTCAGATGAAGAGAACCTAAACTGCATCTGGTAAGCCCATAGTACATGTAGGAAGGTAACCACAAAATAAAAAAAAGTTTATTTAGGAAAAATAAATCCTGTTTGTCCTGTGAGGACAGAAAAGAAGACTATGGGGTAGAAGGAGGAGAGACCTTTTATACTTAGTCCTGTTCTGATTGGTGGATTTTTCCTGTTGGGACGAAACTACACATAGGTGATGCTGCCAATATTAGCCAGGAAAAATTTTTCATTTTCTTAAATGCTAACTAGTTTTAGAAGTGTTTTAGCTCCTGCTCTGTAAATGTAATCACTTGAATCACTCATTATAGCCTCTTATACCCTGCCGGAGCCTCTTAACAGAGCAGACGATAAGAAATTCTAGATTAAACAGACTGTGCAATAAAGGATCCTAAAATCTGTTATTTTTCAGGAAGTGTTTAGGAAGGCTGTGCAAGTCACATGCAGGGAGGTGTGATTAGGGCTACATAAACAAAGCATTTTATCTCCTAGATGGCAGGGGGATGATTTATATACCAAAACTGCTTCATTAAACTAAAGTTGTTTGGTGCCTATAGTGTGCCTTTAAGGAATATAAACCTAATTTGTGAAGACAGGAATGGGAGTAAAAGGTTCAATTGGCAAGAAAGGATAAATACGTTTTGCAGGAATCTCACTGAACTAAGCAAAGGGAACTTGTTTCTCTTAAAGTAATTACAAACATACTAAATGAGAACATTACAACTTCAAAAATGATTCAATACTGTGCTTTATGAATAACACACAAGGTATCTTACAATATCTCCCCACCCGATATTCCAATGTTATGAGTAGAAAGGAACCATAAACCCATTGGTATTTATCTAGATTGTATCTGGAGACCTTCTGTTTGCTTTCACCCCCTTGTGTTAAGGAATGTATGGATACAATTAACAGTACAAATGGTAAGTCTATCATTAAAAGCAGATTTAAAGAAGTATGACAAGATGCGTAGACTATGATGACTGTAATAACATATGCATGAGATTCAGATGCATGGTCACTTTCTTTTCAATAGAAATTATTGCAGATCCCATTGTACAGCGCTGCGGAAACTGTTGGCGCAGTCACTGTATTAGTGACTAGAAGCACTACGTGGACATCCTTAATGCGGACTGTCGTATCTCTACAAACATTGAAAATAATTTATAACATTTGTTCCCTAATATGATGCTCCGTTTTATTTCAAAATGTACAGATGTAAAGATTTATCAAGTAACATCACAGTTCAGTTCAGGCACAGACGGGGCACACAATGCAAATGAGGAGGAGATTAGAAACCTTGTTCAATGGCAGTGAAAGGAAACATTTATGCTAATGATTTACAGGCAGCCAAGATGAAAGTACCCAGTTACAGGATTAAAGTGTAGATTTCTACATCTAATTTTAGTTTTCAGAACCCAGTCGCTAAACAGTTGCTAAATATAGGGGATAAACAAATATATTCTTAAAAGTCCTAGAAGAAATATATGTACTTGCTGGCACTGAGAATTCTAATGGTTTATCAAAAACAAGATTATCGCTATGTGAAATAGGGGCCATATCTTCTTTAACAAATAACAGAAATTTGTTGTCATGCTTGCCTTCTATATTCAGTAGCCTTGTCCTTATAGGAACATTCCACTGTCCAAATAGGCAAAAATAAGAATCACTATTTAATAGATATACCTCCAATGAATACCTGCATGAAAATATCAGATCTTATGAACTGCAGCCTTAGCAATCCCTCCCTTTTCACAGGGATATAACCAATCTGGGTCTTATCGTCGGTGTCAGGGTACCTGAGGTCTCTACCTCTGAGAGAGGTAGAGACTTAGAAGTCTATCCGTCCGGACGGCATGTCTCCTCGGTCCCTCGCGGTTCACTCGGTCTTGCTAACGCCGGCCGCGAGGGAGTCACTTCCTTTTATAACAGGAGGACCGGAGGTAGACGTCATGACGCCAACCCGGAACGTCCTGTCACTCAAATCTCGGGAGACGAATCAGGACTCGCCGGAGGCGTGTCTTCTCTCCCTAGCCAGGATACTTAACAGTGGCTCTCTCATTCACTCATTGCCCTGTCGTGGTTCTAGTCCGCCTAGTCACACAGTGCTTTGTTATTCTCTTGTCTTTTGGTTCCGACCCGGCTTTGGTATTTACTCTCCTGTCTTTCTGTTATCCTTGACCCGGCTTGTCTCTCGCTTACCTGTCTTCTCGTTCCCTCGACCTCGGCTTGTCTCTGACCATTCTATCGTAGTTATACGTTAAGTCCGGCCATTCTAAGGACCGGTATACGTATCAGCTACTCTTTGTACTCTGCGTGTTGGATCCCTGACCCGATCCTGACATTACGACAGGGCCATGGATCCTGCAGGTACAAATTGTCAGCTTGGTTCTCCTGATCCTAGGTTTGACGCCATGGATCATAGGATGGATCAGATGGCTCTAGCACTACAGGCGCTGCTGTCTCGTCCTATTAATCCACCTGAGGAGATGCGTAATATGTCTGCTTCTTCTGTGGGTTCAGGGCTAGAGGTAGCTACTGTAGGTGCTTCTTCCCGAGTTACCCCACCTGTACGTTATGCTGGTTCTCCTGAGAGGTGTCGTGGCTTTTTGAACCAGATCAGTATTCATTTCGAGCTACAGCCCCGTTCATACCCTACGGATAGGGCAAAAGTGGGATTTATTATTACCTTACTCATTGAGAAAGCTCTGAGATGGGCTAATCCGTTGTGGGAGAATGATAATCCATTAGTCTATAACTATAATTCCTTTGTAGCTGCTTTTAAAATAACTTTTGATCCTCCTGGCAGGAGGGTCAATGCAGCCAGATTACTGTTGCGCCTTAGACAAGACAACCAAACACTTGTGGATTACGCACTAGAGTTTAGGTCTTTGGCGGCAGAGGTAAAATGGAATGAACAGGCCTATATAGACGTATTCTTAAATGGTTTATCTGATGTAATACTTGATGAGGTAGCGACAAGAGAGCTTCCCGAGAATCTGGAGGACTTAATTTCTTTTATCTCTCGTATTGACGAACGTCTAAGGGAGAGACAGAATACTCGAGATAGAACCGGTAAATCTTCCTTTAGACTAGCACCATCATTTCAAAGTTCTGAAACCAAAAATCCACAGGTTTCAGAATCTATGCAGCTAGGCCTTACTCGTCTCTCAGAGGAGGAGAGACAGTACAGGAGAAGGGAGGGACTGTGTATGTATTGTGGGTCCAGAGGTCATGTACGTTTGAGCTGTCCCAGTCGTCCGGGAAACGCTCGCACCTAAGTTTCTCTAGAGGGCAGACCTTGGGTGTTTCGATTTTGTCCTCTACTCATAACTACAAAGAACATAGACTCCTATTACCGGTCTCTTTAACTTGGGAGAAGGGAACTTTAGAGACTATGGCATTGATAGACTCCGGCGCTGCTGAGAGTTTTATCGACCAAAAGTTTCTCAACAAACACACTATCCCTTCCCAGTTAAGGAAGACACCCTTAGCTGTTGAAGCCATTGATGGTAGACCTTTAGTTGAGCCTGTGATTTTCCGGGAGACCACACCTCTTTACTTAACTACTGGTATTCTACACAAGGAGGAAATATCCCTACTACTCATTTCATCTCCTTCTGTTCCCATAGTCCTGGGATACTCCTGGCTTAAAAGACACAACCCCGTTATAGATTGGAGATCAGGGGAAATAGTTTCGTGGGGTCAGGATTGTCAAGAGAATTGTTTAAAGAAAGTGTCACCTCTTTGTAGTGTCAACTCACTTAATAACGCTACCGACTCTACCAAAGTACAGATACCGTCTTTGTATCAAGATTTAAAGGCAGTATTTGACAAAGGAAAGGCTGATACCTTGCCACCACATAGGTCTTTTGATTGCAAAATTAATTTACTTTCTGGTACCATGCCCCCCAGGGGTCATGTATACCCTTTGTCTACGAATGAAAACTTAGTTCTAGAGGAGTACATTCGTGAAAACCTAGACAAGGGGTTCATTAGAAGATCCTCCTCGCCTGCTGGGGCTGGATTTTTTTTTGTTAAAAAGAAGGATGGTTCTTTAAGACCCTGCATTGACTACCGAGGTCAGTGGCGTACATACCAGGGTCGCAGGGGTCGCGGCTGCGACCGGGCCCGGCCCACCAGGGGGCCCGGCCGCCCCTGCGACCCTGTATGTAGCCACTGGGCCAGCCTCTTCTCCTGGGGGGCCCAGGAGCCGGCCACCTCCGGGCCCCCCTCGGCTGGCCCTGCTTACACCCGGCGGGCAGTCAGGCTGGCCGGTGCGCGAGGGAGCACTCTCCCCTGAGTGCTTCCTCTTCAGCTCCCTCGCGCACCGCACTGATACCGGAGCCGGAAGATGACGTCATCTTCCGGCGCCGGTATCATTACGCGGCGCGCGAGGGAGCTGAAGAGGAAGCACTCAGGGGAGAGTGCTCCCTCGCGCACCGGCCAGCCTGACTGCCCGCCGGGTGACCGCCCCCCCAGGAGCCCAGCAGCACCACTGGACCCCAGGGAATCCCCTCAGCACTCCAAAAGGTAAGGAGGCTGGGGGGATTAAATTAAAAAAAAAACATGTGTAAGTGTGTGTGAGTGTTAGTGTGTGTGTGAGTGTTAGTGTGTGTGTGAGTGTTAGTGTGTGTGTGAGTGTGAGTGTTAGTGTGTGTGTGAGTGTTAGTGTGTGTGTGAGTGTTAGTGTGTGTGTGAGTGTTAGTGTGTGTGTGAGGGTTAGTGTGTGTGTGAGGGTTAGTGTGTGTGTGAGGTTAGTGTGTGTGTTAGTGTGTGTGTGAGTGTTAGTGTGTGTGTGAGTGTTAGTGTGTGTGTGTGTTAGTGTGAGTGTGTTAGTGTGAGTGTTGGTGTTTGTGTTAGAGTGTGTGTGTCTGCTAGTGAGTGTCAGTGAGTGTGTTACTGTGTGTCTGTTACTGAGTGTGTTTGTGTGTGTGTGTTAGTGAGTCTGTTTGATGTCTGTTAGTGAGTGTGTGTTTGTCAGTGAGAGTGTATGTTTTGTGAGTGTGTATGTATGTCTGCCGCTGAGTGTGTCTCTGTCAGTAAATGTGTGTGTCTGTTAGCTAGTGTGTATGCATTTGTTCGTGAGAGTGTGTGTCTTCAGCACTTACCTTTCTCCAGCGCCGGACTCCCATGGCGCTGGGGATCTCTCCGCCTTTCAGCTCCGAATGCGCGTGCACGTCAAGAGCCGCGCACGCATTCAAACCGCCCATAGGAAAGCATTACTCAATGCTTACCAATGGACGTTCAGTGTCTTAAAATGGCGGAAGCGCCTCTAGCGGCTGTCAGTGAGACAGCCACTAGAGGCTGGATTAACCCTCAGTGAAACATAACAGTTTCTCTGAAACTGCTATGCTTTCAGCTGCAGGGTTAAAACTAGAGGGACCTGATACCCAGACCACTTCATTGAGCTGATGTGATCTGGGTGTCTGTAGTGGTCCTTTAAGTGTGTGTGCATCTGCATGCACTGGCGTAAATACCGCGGTCGCAGCCCTGCAACCCCTGCGACCAGGTGCCCGCCGCCATGTGTTGCTGCCCTGGCCCGCGCAGAGTAAGCGCGAAGGGGGGGGGGGCCCACGGATCAATGTTCGCACCGGGGCCCCATGGGTCATGTGTACGCCACTGACCGAGGTCTTAACAAGATAACCATCAGAAATGTATATCCGATCCCCTTGATCACCGAGCTTTTTGATCGATTAAAAAGTTCTAAAATTTTCACTAAGTTAGACCTTAGAGGTGCTTATAATTTGGTGAGAATCCACGACGGTGACGAGTGGAAAACTGCATTCAATACTCGTTATGGGCACTATGAGTATACTGTAATGCCTTTTGGTCTCTGCAATGCCCCGGCGGTATTTCAGGACCTTATTAATGAGGTTCTTAGGGAGTTTCAAGATGACTGTGTGATTGTATACCTTGATGATATACTTATACATTCCAGGGATATTGAAACTCACCACGGACAAGTCAGAAGGGTTTTACATAAACTTCTTCAGCATGGCTTATACTGCAAACTAGAGAAATGCAGCTTTGACCAATCCCAAACTACCTTTCTTGGTTATGTAATTTCTGGGGAGGGGTTTGAAATGGATCCAGAGAAGCTCCAATCCATATTGGATTGGCCTTTACCTAAGGGACTCAAGGCTATCCAGAGATTTATTGGTTTCTCCAATTACTACAGACGTTTCATTAAGGGTTACTCCTCTATCATTGCTCCCATCACCAATATGACCAAACAAGGGGCTGATACTAAGAATTGGTCTACTGAAGCACTTCTGGCTTTTAGGACACTCAAGGAGCTGTTTGCTTCCGCACCAATTTTAGTTCACCCTGATACTACACTACCTTTCCTACTCGAAGTTGACGCTTCTGAGACTGGTATAGGTGCTGTTCTGTCCCAAAGGTTGGGTGTAGATAAGCCTTTACATCCTTGTGGATACTTTTCCAAAAAATTGTCAGGTACTGAAAGCAGATATGGCATTGGTGACAGGGAACTACTAGCGGTTATAATGGCCTTGAAGGAGTGGAGACATTTATTGGAGGGTACTTTGCATCCTGTTACTATTTTGACAGATCATAAAAACTTATCCTATATTGGAGAGGCTAAACATCTATCATCTAGACAGGCTCGTTGGTCCATATTCCTCACTCACTTCAACTACGTACTCACATATAGGCCAGGTTCCAAGAATTCTAAAGCCGACGCCTTATCTCGCCAATATGAACCTGCTGCCGTATCTGAGCCGGTTTTGTCCTCTATAGTACCCAGGTGTAACATTATCGCTAACACTACTCTCAAAGTCCATTCTCCGCTTCTTGATCAGATAAGGAGCTTGCAGCATCTGGCACCTAGACTGACTCCGGCTTCCAGACTTTTCGTTCCTCCTGAACTCCAATTGGAGCTCTTACAGTGTCTTCACGAGAGTAAGGTGGCTGGCCATCCGGGTGTTCGCAAGACGTATTCTTTGATCTCCAAGGATTTCTGGTGGCCTTCGTTACGGAGGGATATTAAGGATTTTATCGGAGTTTGTGTGATCTGTACTAAAACTAAACTACCGCATTCACTTCCGTGTGGCCTTTTACAACCTCTGGAAATTCCTGACAAACCTTGGTCCTGTGTGGCAATGGACTTTATTGTGGATTTGCCTGTTTCTAAAAAGCACACGGTTATCCTCACCGTAGTCGATAGATTTACCAAGATGGCACATTTCGTACCTTTGCCTAAACTCCCGACTTCTCCTGAATTGGCGGAAATCTTTGCTAAAGAGATTTTTCGCTTGCATGGGATTCCCTCGGAGATCACTTCTGATAGAGGCTCCCAATTTGTTTCACGTTTTTGGAGGTCGTTCTGTTCTCAATTAGGCATCAAATTGAATTTTTCGTCCGCCTATCATCCTCAGTCTAACGGAGCTGCCGAACGAACCAACCAGAAGATTGAGCAATACTTACGTTGTTTTGTTTCCGAACACCAGGACGATTGGGTCGGTTTGATTCCTTGGGCGGAGTTTGCGCATAACAATCTCGTTTGTGACTCTACGCATTCAAGCCCCTTCTTCATGAACTATGGCTTTCATCCATCTATTCTTCCCTCGGTTTCTCCTTCCCAAGGTGTACCGTCGGTTGATGTCCATGTGGCCAATTTGAGGAAGTTGTGGGATCAGACTCGACAGATTCTTCTACATAATTCTGTACTGGTTAAGAAACATGCTGACAAACGTAGAAGGGCGGCCCCGAATTTTGTTCCAGGCGATAGAGTTTGGTTGAGTACTAGGAATATTCGTCTTAAAGTTCCTTCCATGAAATTCGCTCCTCGTTATATTGGTCCCTACAGGATCTTGACTCGAATTAACCCAGTGGCGTATCGTCTAGCCCTCCCTGCTACTTTACGCATCCCGAACTCCTTTCACGTGTCATTGCTGAAACCTCTAATCTGTAACAGATTCTCCTCCACAATCGCCCCTCCGCGCCCTGTTCAGGTGGAGGGTCAGGAGGAGTATGAGGTTAACTCCATTATTGATTCTCGTGTCTCCCGGGGGAGAGTACAATATTTAGTTGACTGGAAGGGATATGGTCCTGAGGAGAGGAGTTGGGTACCACAAGAGGATGTTCATGCTCCTCGCCTTCGCAGGGCATTTCACTCCCACTTTCCATCTCGCCCCGGCTCCTTCCGCCCGGTGGGCGTATCTGAGAGGGGGGGTACTGTCAGGGTACCTGAGGTCTCTACCTCTGAGAGAGGTAGAGACTTAGAAGTCTATCCGTCCGGACGGCATGTCTCCTCGGTCCCTCGCGGTTCACTCGGTCTTGCTAACGCCGGCCGCGAGGGAGTCACTTCCTTTTATAACAGGAGGACCGGAGGTAGACGTCATGACGCCAACCCGGAACGTCCTGTCACTCAAATCTCGGGAGACGAATCAGGACTCGCCGGAGGCGTGTCTTCTCTCCCTAGCCAGGATACTTAACAGTGGCTCTCTCATTCACTCATTGCCCTGTCGTGGTTCTAGTCCGCCTAGTCACACAGTGCTTTGTTATTCTCTTGTCTTTTGGTTCCGACCCGGCTTTGGTATTTACTCTCCTGTCTTTCTGTTATCCTTGACCCGGCTTGTCTCTCGCTTACCTGTCTTCTCGTTCCCTCGACCTCGGCTTGTCTCTGACCATTCTATCGTAGTTATACGTTAAGTCCGGCCATTCTAAGGACCGGTATACGTATCAGCTACTCTTTGTACTCTGCGTGTTGGATCCCTGACCCGATCCTGACAGTCGGGAAGCCTCTGAATTGGTGTCCACATGCATGTCTGGTCTGAGGTCTGTGTGGGAGGTTAAGTAGAGAAGGCAGCAAACCTCCCTCAGCTGTTTGACAGCCAGGGGGTGTACCCTAGTTAATGTGGCAGCCAGGGGGTGTACCCTAGTTAATGTGGCAGCCAGGGGGTGTACCCTAGTTAATGTGGCAGCCAGGGGGTGTACCCTAGTTAATGTGGCAGCCAGGGGGTGTACCCTAGTTGAAGTGCTTTTGGGGTGTGGAGTGGACCTTTAAGGGGCTAAATAATATGTACTGCTATTGCAGTAGCATTTTCTGCTTGCGGACAGCCAGTTACAGACATTGCAGTTTCATAGCTATAAAGCTTCCCTAGAATAAGACACCCGCCTCTTACAGAAAAACTAGTATTGTATTGGGTAGACTTTTTATTACAATGAAAAATGGTTGCATGGTCTGATGAACTACTTTCTTTTTTTGATCAGGTGGATGGATGGGTGAGGAGAAAGGGAGAAAAACGTGTCCGTTTATCTGACCAATGGTTGCTCAACCTAACTTGCCTGCTGTTGTAAATGGTCTGTGTGAAACTGCAGCAGCAGGTAACTTGGGTTGGGCAGAAGTTGGTCCAATAATAGAAAAGGGGCAAGCAACCTTTAAATAGTACTGTACCAAAACAATATCTTTAAGTCTCTTGGCATGCCAGTCCTATTTTTAAAAAAAAAATATTTTTTTTTAAGGTGTGTATGTTGCCGCATTGTGCATGCGTTATTTATGAGTGCTGCAGTTGCTTTGTAGTGTTGTATTTGTGCGTATGTGGGCTGTTATATTGTATAAGTTCATGAGTAGTTTGTGGTATTGTGTAAGATACCTACGAATGGGGGCTGTGTATGAGGACTGCTTGTGGTATTGCGTGTGTGTATGTGTGGGACTGCTTGTGGAATTGTGTGTGTGGACGATACGTGACATTGCGTCTGGTGGTGTGTGTATGTGTGGGGCTGCTTGTGGAATTGTGTGTGTGGATGATACATCACATTGCGTCTGGTGGTGTGTGTATGTGTGGGGCTGCTTGTGGTATTGCAGGTGAGAGACTGCTTATGTAGCTCTGTGTGTGTTTGTCTGTGGGCTGTTTGTATTATTTGCATGAGATGGAGGCATTTTTGGCAGCTCTGTATATATCTATCAGTGTGGGTGGATTACCTGTGGTCCATTCTCAAAAAATGGGGTGGGGGGGGGGGGGAGAAACAATATATATAATTTTTAAAAAGTTTCATTAAACGTAAAAGTTTTAGAAAAGAAAAGTGGAAATTTGATGGCATTTGACTTTTAAAATTTTAGCTGCAAAACATGCATTTGAATACTTTGCCATTTTTCTATATATTTTTTTTTTTATATTTAAATGTCTTTTGTCTCTCAGATTAATTTTAATTCAATATCCATCACCAATCAGTGTACATTTTTATGTTTTATTGTGTATGTTGTAATAAAAAAATAATAATTAAAGAATGGAGAATAACTCTTCAAAATATGGTAGCTGGGAGTACACAAAAAAACTACTCCATTGTGTAAATAATCACCACAGTAGGGATTAAAACATCCTAATTTTGTTTTTAAAAGTTTAAGTTTTTGCTTTCAATGAAATTCATGTAGTAGTGGCACACATAAATCACATTTTGTTATGTTTTTGTTTCTATAGAATAAAGGATCTTAACATGTATAGCTTGGAGGAAAGACGAGACGGGGGGGGGATAAGATAGAAACATTTAAATACATAAAGGGAATCAACACAGTAAAGGAGGAGACTATATTTAAAAGAAGGAAAACTACCACAACAAGAGGACATAGTCTTAAATTAGAGGGACAAATGTTTAAAAATAATATCAGGAAGTATTGCTTTACTGAGAGGGTAGTGGATGCATGGAATAGCCTTCCAGCTGAAGTGGTAGAGGTTAACACAGTAAAGGAGTTTAAGCATCGTTAGGATAGCCTTATGCCTATCCTACGCATAAGATAAGGCCAGGGACTAATGAAAGTATTTAGAAAATGCGGCAGACTAGATAGGAAACTAGCAAAAGTATAATATTCAAATAAATACAATCAGAAATCGCAGAAACCACCAAAAAAACAATGACACAAAGAAATGAGGAAAACAAATGTGTGTGTGTGTGTGTATATATATATATATATATATATATATATATATATATATATATATATATATATATATATACAGTGGCTTACATACCAGGGTCGCAGGGGTCGCGGCTGCGACCGGGCCCGGCCCACCAGGGGGCCTGGCCGCCCCTGCGACCCTGTATGTACCCACAGGCTGTCCCTGCTGTCACCCCACGGCCGGTCAGGCTGGCACGCGAGGGAGCACTCTCCCCTGAGTGCTTCCTCTTCAGCTCCCTCGCGCACCGCACTGATACCGGAGCCGGAAGATGACGTCATCTTCCGGCGCCGGCATCCCTATGCGGCGCGCGAGGGAGCTGAAGAGGAAGCACTCAGGGGAGAGTGCTCCCTCGCGCGCCAGCCTGACTGGCCGCCCAGGAGCCCAGCAGCACCACTGGACCCCAGGGAATCCCCTCAGCACTCCAAAAGGTAAGGAGGCTGGGGGGATTAATAAAAAAAAAAAATATTGTGTGTGTTAGTGTGTGTGTGTGTGTGAGTGTTAGAGTGTGTGAGTGAGTGTTAGTGTGTGTGAGTGTTAGTGTAAGTGTGTGTGAGTGTTAGTGTGTGTGTGAGTGAGTGTGTGTGTGTGAGTGAGTGTTAGTGTGTGTGTGTGTGTCTGCTAGTGAGTGTGTCTGTTGAGTGTGTGTCTGCTAGTGAGTGTCAGTGAGTGTGTTACTGTGTGTGTCTGGTACTGAGTGTGTTTGTGTGTGTGTGTTAGTAAGTCTGTTTGATGTCTGTTAGTGAATGTGTGTTTGTCAGTGAGAGTGTATGTTTTGTAAGTGAGTGTGTATGTATGTCTGCCGCTGAATGTGTCTCTGTCAGTAAATGTGTGTGTCTGTTAGCTAGTGTGTATGTGTTTGTTCGTGAGAGTGTGTGTGTGTGTGTGTCTTCAGCACTTACCTTTCTCCAGCGCCGGACTCCCATGGCGCTGGGGATCCCTCCGCCTCTCAGCTCTGAATGCGCATGCGCGGCAAGAGCCGCGCACGCATTCAAACCGCCCATAGGAAAGCATTACTCAATGCTTTCCTATGGACATTCAGTGTCTTAGAATCGCAGAAGCGCCTCTAGCGGCTGTCAGTGGGACAGCCACTAGAGGCTGGATTAACCCTCAGTGAAACATAGTAGTATAGCAGTTTCTCTGAAACTGCTATGCTTTCAGCTGCAGGGTTAAAACTAGAGGGACCTGACACCCAGACCACTTCATTGAGCTGATGTGATCTGGGTGTCTGTAGTGGTCCTTTAAGTGTGTGTGCATCTGCATGCACTTGCGTACATACCGCGGTCGCAGGGGTCGCAGCCCTGCAACCCCTGCGACCAGGTGCCCGCCGCCATGTGTTGCTGCCCCGGCCCGCGGGGGGGGGGCCCACAGATAAATTTTCGCATCGGGGCCCCATGGGTCATGTGTACGCCACTGTATATATATATATATATATATATATATATTTATATATAATGTGCATATACTTAGCCATCATTTCAATATACGGAAGGTTTAAGAATGGGACTAAGTGCAATAACTACATTTTACCACATGGGGTCTCTCTTTGTATTCAAATTATTTTCGCAATTTATTTGGTTTGATCTAACCACAAATGAGACTGAAAGCAAAGTACAACTAAAATAGTGTGTAGCACATTTCATTAGACTCTGCACACTTATTTATTTAAAAAGAGAATTGCATTTTTATTTTATTTTTTATAAATAAAACATGGACATGTATTGAATAGTTGATAATAGCAGGAATTTGTTTTTTATTCAATGAAGGAAAACCGTCACTTTTCTGGAAATTATACGAGTGAACAAAACAAAATTAATTTTATAACGGGTAGGTAACCTTTGGCATTCTAGATTTGATGGATTTCCCACAATGCTCTTATAACCATAACGCTGGCAACACCTGAAGTGCTGATGGTTGCCTACCCCTGTCCTATAACATTGTTTGATTATTCTTCTTTTCTGTATCTTGACTGCCCGGTGCAAAGGACAAAGAGCACGTGTCAAATGTGCAGACACTGCATTGCATCTAATCATAACCACATAATGTGTTACTGTTAAAGGGAAACTCCAGTGCCAGGAAAAAAATCTGTTTTCCTGGCACTGCAGGTTCCCTCTCCCTCCCACCCCCCAATCCCCAGTTGCTGAAGGGCTGAAAACCCCTTCAGTAACTTACCTGAGGCAGCAACGATGTCCCACGTCGCTGCTTCTCCCTACGCGCCACTCCTCCTGACTGCGCCGGTCGGTGGGCGAGACTGATCCCGCCCTCCGGCCAGGGAGACCTAATGCGCATGCGTGGCAACGGCGCGCATGCGCATGCGCATTATCGCTCCCCATAGGAAAGTGCTTTCAGTGCTTTCCTATGGGGAAATGAGCGACGCTGGAGGTCCTCACACAGCGTGAGGACGTCCAGTGACGCTCTAGCACAGGTTTCCTGTGCTAGGAACCAGGAAGTGCCCTCTAGTGGCTGTCTGGTAGGCAGCCACTAGAGGAGGAGTTAACCCTGCAAGGTAATTATTGCAGTTTATAAAAAAAAAACTGCAATAATTACACTTGCAGGGTTAAGCGTAGTGGGAGTTGGCACCCAGACCACTCCAATGGGCAGAAGTGGTCTGGGTGCCTGGAGTGTCCCTTTAAGTTTAGTGTGTAGACAAAAATTCGTCATATGGCTTGACAAAGATTCACACTTTACTTTGTCTAGACATTCCTAGTAAATGAATGCCACATATCTAGCGCGAAATGGACATACAGTCACATTCTGGCCATGCCTTACAAACAGGCATACCTATTTAGGAGGGGGAGTCCCTATTTTGGATCCAAATCCATCTGCCCCTCTTTTCTAGGAGCTCCATTTTATTGATGTGTCCAAGTCTAGAACAGCAATAATACTCTCAAATAATGTCTTAATTTGCAATAACTATGTTAGTCTGTGTAAATGAGATACATAGTTCGTGTTTTAAATTGCATTTTAGTTGTATAAAGTATAGCAGTCATCCCTGGTTTTGGCCTCTCCTCTGTACTCAGGGCTGTACTATACAGAAACACTTCCCATGAAGTAGGGCCATCAGACACGTGATTTCATCAAAATCCAATACTAAACTACCTTTGATGCTCAATAAATAATCTCCTAAATAAGACCTGTTAGTAGATTCAACAAGGCAGTAAAAGGGAAGCTGGAAAAAAAACAGAACCACCCAATACTAGCCAGCAATCTTGACTTCTCATGTGTTTATCTGAGAGGGTCACACAAAAAAGTGCACCCATGGAGTCACCTTTACTTGTGTGCAATTTGCTGGGTTTTCAGGAAAAAGAGGCTGAACCCTGGTCGGTCTACAAAAATAGTACGCCTAGTAAGCGTAAAATAAAATATTGGCCTTCAAACAAAGGCTTCATCCTAACTGCTATGGACAGGAAAAAAAGACTGAGGGTCACATGACAAGGAAGCATTCGTTATAGAATGTTGTTCTTTTTCCTGTCCTATGTGCTGTGAGTGGGTGGACCATAAACATTCCGTCATGGTTAGATCGCAAAAGATAATTCTTCACCATAAGTATTATTAAATGAGAAATTTTAGCAAATTAAATCTGAATTCTTAAACATGTTTTCTTCCTTAAGAGTATCTCTTTTTCTCCCTCCCAGCCTGCAGGAAGTCCTAATTTGTTATCAGGTGTATATCTGCATGATGCGGCTGGTATAAAATTTACAGGGCGGCTTTTTATTCTTAATCCTGCCCTGATGATCGCTTCATTTTCCTAGACACAGAATGCTATAACCACAGTGCTTGAAAAGTTATTGATAAACCCACCACATACAAGTTTGATTAAGGTGCCTGTGCCCATTGTACTAATATTTTGAAAAAAAAAAATTCTGAAAAAAGGCTAAACTGCATTGCAGAATTGCACATATTGAATAATCAATTGATATTAGATCAATAAAATATATTTACCATAAAAATGGTTTACTTGATTTAATCCCATGTATTAAAAAAACATATATAGATTAGCCATGATATTACTGGTATGAGTTAATGTTGTAGTATTCCCTACCCCTTTTGGTAAAAATAAAATTAAAGATTTGCACTTAAATATGTTTCCTCTGGCAATCTATGGGAAAATGAAACTTATCGGGCAATTTAGTTTAAGGAAATCTGTTGCTCACCCACGAACCACTCATAGGGAATATTAACGCAAGAATGGGGAATTTACCACAATAAATACATTTGTTTTCACTGAAATTAAAGTCCTACCTAAACATTACTTGACAACATTTAAATTGCATCTATCCAAGCACTGGGAGTGGAGACCAAATCATTGATTAGTCTGTTAATGAGGTAATTTGCAAGGCAATAGATCAGATAATTATTGAAAGCAGTGAGCTCAGGGAATCAAAGATGGAGAACCAAATCTACCCTATTGATTGAATATTTGCACGGTAAATTGTTGAAGATAACACTGCAATTCAGGAGAATTGTCTTTTCCTTTATTGTGCTTTGCTTCATCAAATCAGGGCAGCTGCTCAGCTAATCACCCTTCCTGTCCATGCTTCCATTACCCACCGTGACGTGATAGCATATATTATCTGCTTCGAGCAAACACCCATTACACTAGATCACAGTATGGCTATCAGACAGAAAACGTTAAGTGCTTACATATTCCCCTTGTTACATGTTATTTTCAGCAACAAGACGAATTTCCTCTTACGTAATGTTGGCATAAACTCACTACGAGTTATGGAAAAGGGGTGTCATGTTATTGTCAACCATACCTAGATGTTAGCCTTGAAACAATGTTCCATTCTATGGTTTTATATGTACCCAGATCTCTAAGCGCAAGATGTTGGCTCATTGTAAATTACAGGGAGGAAAAATTAAATTCACATTTCAAGGCAGTGAAAATATCCATCAATTTAAATCAGTCCAAGACACGAGTGCCACGATTTTCCTTTATTTTGTCTTAGTACGTACAAGGTGACCAAACCTGTTGTATGATGAAACATTTTCAGCTCTTAAGTAAGGTGTCTTTTAGCTTACATCGCATTTCACAATTGACCAAGTCGGGTGATTTGGATGTCTCTACCAGTATCATCCTGGCTGCAAGAGTGATCTTGCTAAGCAATTTATTTTACATGTTAGGGAGAGACCGTGTATAGTCAAGAAGCAGTAGGCTACAATTCTATCTAGAATGGATGTCATTTAGGATGGCCAGGTACTTTAAGTAAGGATCGCTGGCTAATCGGCAAACACTGACGGACACCTGCCACCAGAGTCAGGTTTGAACCTGAACTTAACCTAATAATACATTAACAAGAGGTTGAGAAGACCTAATCCACCTCTTGGTCTTGGTAGTTAGTTATATTTCTGACTTCTCATCATAGTTTTAGCTGAGTAATGTAAAAGTTGTAGATATATGTTTCGGATAGTTGTAAACATAGTCATATGATACTTTATCATTTTTTTGGTCCTATTTACAAACTGCCCTCTGACTATAAGCTCACTTGACCAAAGTGCGTCCGCTCTTTTTTTATTGCTGGAACTTAGTGCCTGCCTGTGAGTGTGTGCGAGCTGTGTCAGCCACCCTGTGGTCATGGTGCCATCTATGGCTGCACAGCTCGCACACCCAAAGGCCAGACCTGATTGTTACCTCCATTCAAAACACACATTAAAGTGCAACTTTTCTGGAACCCAAAGTAGATTTCAAATTTTAAAACAAAATAGACCAACTGGAAAGATTCTCAAAGTCAGTTTTATTTTCAAATTGGCTATTTTGGCCTCGTAAAATTTTATATTCGCTTTGATTTTTCCAGATGTTCACAATTTTTGGCAAATAGCTCAACAGTGAAGGATGAAAGGTAGGACAAAAAGATGGGCTTATAGAGTAAGACATTACATAATCAAAGGAGATGAATAAGACACCCACCCAACAAAAGTAACTGGAACCACGTTAAGTAATTTTTCGATTAATATTGGGTGACCCTTGACCTTTATAAGCTGGATTTGGCATTTTGTAGGGCCAGTCTTCAAACAACATTTATTTTAAATCAGAATATTAAAAAATAAGGGGGGGAAAGAAAATTCCAACTACAGAGTTATCGCAGGTAAATGAAGAATGTAATCAACACATAATGCCAAGGAATCCATTTGATTATTTATTTATTCTTAGGGTTTGAAGCAAGAATGGTGTTTTATTCTGATGAAATAATGGCATTCTATCGATTTCACGCTGGAATGCTTCCTAGTGCCGTTTCTTAGTGAAGGATCATAGATTATAGTGTCCCAATATGATGTTACTAAAGCATAGATTTTATTAGTTTTCTCGAGAACAAACAACAGGACTGAAAGCCAGCAATTGATCTTTACTGTTCTTATCAATTTGCTAAATTAAAATAAATTGTGTTTATGCAATATGCTCTATAGCTTTGTGTGAAATCAGGAACAAAATGCAGACATTCTTATTAGCTAAAGTGCAGGTTAAGGTGTTGTGTGTCTTTTGTTATAGACAGAGGTGTGGGGGGAAAACAGAAAATATAGGCAAGTAGTAAAATGAAATGGAATGAGACCGTTTATTTTAGTAGTAGATTTACAGGAAAGGTTTATTTATTAAATTAGAATTGCAAATGAATACCAAATTCAAGGACCATGGCATAGTTGACATCTACTTTTTTTTGCGGGTATTTTGAACCTTAGTCGTAATTCACTTTGAATTATCACTATAGTAAATAAACGTTTATGCTATCTATGAGGAAAAGTCATATCCTAACACTAGGTACCCGAACCCCCAAAAATGTCTTCTCTAAAGCAGAAGCGATGTGGGGGAGCTTTGTGATGCATAAAATAAAGGGAAGGCCCTTATTTTATTTTTTAATTCTTTATTTTTTAGATGTGCTTGGTTACAACAGAGATAATGTCATCAGCAGATATAAGTGTTCACGAGATTAGACATTTCCATCGCATAAGGTATATAGAGGAAACAGCACGTTTTTGTAATTCATCACAAAAATAACAGCAAGCTGTAATTTAGCTGTACTTTAGTGAAAAAGAGACTGAGTAAATTCGACTGCAAGAGAGGAGTGAGTAATAACACAATTAGCTTGGCAGAAAACAAGGTAAGGCCCTTATTGCGTTGATTTGGTAGTGGCAGTACCCATTTATATCAGGGAAATAACCTCACTTCTACTCTGAGTATGCACCATGGCTACTTGAGCAATGGCTGTGTGAACTAGGACAAGATGCAAGGAGGAGGTCTTTAACCTCATATGTAAACAGAGGACCCCATGAAAGAGGATTATTACCCCCAGAAAAAATAATACGAGCAATTCTCAGGAAACCACTGGTAAGTTTTATATTAGCAGATCATTAACATTGGGTGGCCCGTGACTCGACCTTTAAGAGCTGGATTTGGCATTCTTGTTGTAAAACCAGTAAGTCTTAGAACAACACTATTATATCTGAATATAAGAAAACAAATTAAAAATAAAATAAAAGTCAGATACAAAAAACAAGGTCAGATACATTTTCCTCCACAAGAAACACTGCACAGTGGGCCCCTACTATCTACACATTGATAACTAGTGTAAGGAGGGTTCGGAAAGTAGCCCACGATTCTCTGCCTGTGTTTGGAAAAGTGTAGCACAGGCCTTCAGCACCCAGATCAGGATCAGTGCCAGACTCGTTTTCCTGGCACTATAGCTTCCCCCTTTGTCAAGGCCCCCCCTCCCAGTGGTGCAGAAGGGGTTAGTGCCGATGTTTCTAGGCGTTGGCTCAGCTCTGCCCCCACCGACGTCAGCCGGCCGGGGAGACCTAATGCGAATGCTCGGCAATCGCCGCGCTAGCATTAGGGTTTCCCCATACGAAAGCATTATGGAATTTCCAGTGATGCTGAAGTCTTCATGCATAGCGTGAGGACGTCCAGCATCGTTTAAGCGACCAAAAGTCGCCTATCCACCCGGAAGTCCCTCTAGTGTCTGTCTGGTAGATAGCCACTAGAGGAGGAGTTAACCCTAGCAGGTAATTATTGCGGTTTATAAAAACTGAAATAATTACATGCTCAGCTGAAGTGGTCTGGGTGCCTACAGTGTTCCTTTAATTAGGCAGGTTTGGTGTATAGATCATGCCCATGCAGTGTCACTGTTCAATTCTCTGCTATTTAGGAATTAAATCACTTTGTTTATACAGCCCTAGTCACACCTGCCTGCATATGAATTGAACTGCCTTCCTAACCACTTCCTGTAAAGGATATCTAAGGTTTACACTTTAGCACAGTCAGTTTAGTTTAGACTTTCTGATCCCTGCTATGTTAAGCTCACTAGATTTTGCAGGAGCCTCTGGTGTATGATTAAAGTTTAATTTTTAGAGCAGAAGATACAAACCTCTAAAGTAAATTAACACATGATTGATCATGCAAGCTGTATCAGTCACAACCAGGGGAGGCATGGCTAGGGCTGGATAAATAGAAACAAAAGTGATTTAAGTTATGATCTATTCACAAAAACTGCTTCACCAAGCCAGAGCTCTGCAGGTCGCCATGGCACATAGGAGTTTTGCTTTGGCTCCAGGGACCGGGCGAGGTCCTCCTTCTCCGCCGCACGCCGTCCTGCATCTGAAGGGGAAGCGTGCACAGACCGCGAGAAGCAGCCATGTGACGCGCCTGGTACTGGGAGTGCGCCGCGCATAGCGGGCGCGCATTTAAAGGGACAGCGGGAGCAAAAAAATAAAAAGGTCTCCCATTGGCCTATGTCATTCCACATTCCCCATACTCTCACGTTAGGGCCAATCAAATAAATCTAATAGGTATTTATACTCACCTTTCCCTTAGCTCCCTGCCCTATCGTGGTTTCTGGTTCAGTTCCCTTTAGTGCTTGTATCGTTCAATTGTGGTTTTTGGTGCTAGGCCTTGGCTTTGTTCCTGACTCCGTTTTCTCTTTATCTTATCTTTGTCTTATTCGCCGGTTTGCTCTCCTGTGTACCAGTCTTTGGCTTGTTCTAGTTTACGCTGTCTCTCTGTCCCCTTGACCTCGGCTCGTTCTGGACTCTGTCTTTTCTTGTCCTCGTCAAGTCCAGCCATTCTAAGGCACGGTAAGACGTATCTTGTTTTCTTGCCTCTAGACTATCTGGACTATTCTTGCGTGTTGGAGTATATTACTGTGACATTACAATAGGGCCATGGACCCCGCAGGTTTAGGACAACAGATGGCCACTCATGAGGCTAGATTTGCAGAACAGGATCACCGTATGGATCAGATGGCTCAAGCCATCCAGACACTTTTATCCAGAACAGCTGCGGTACCTGTACAAGCGCCTCCTGTAACCCCTGTACCAGACACAGCTAATATGCCTAATGCTTCAGCACATCTAACCCCTCCACCTAGGTATGGAGGGGATGCTAAGACCTGCAGGGGATTCCTTAATCAAGTGGAATTCCACTTTGAGATGTATCCACGTTCATTTCCCACTGATAGATCTAAGGTGGGTTTACTTATGCACCAGCTTACTGATAAAGCACTTGAGTGGGCAAATCTTATTTGGGAGGCTAATGGACCTATGGTAGATGATTTCAATAGCTTCCTTACGGCTTTTCGTAGAACCTTTGACACAACTAAAAGGTCAAAGAATGCCGCCAGTGCGTTAATGAGAATTAAGCAAGGATCTAAGTCTGTCGCTGATTATGCTATTTAGTTCCGTACCCTTGCTTCACAGGCAGATTGGACTAACAATGGGCTTACTACTGCGTTCATGGAAGGTCTATCTGAAACTATTTTGGATGAGGTAGCAGCTAGGGATCTTACTGTACCCTTAGAGGACCTTATCGACTATCTCATCGATATAGATAACAGGATTCGTGACAGGCTTCGTGATTCGTGATGCTGAAAAACTATATAGGAGAAAGGAGGGATTTTGCCTTTATTGTGGTAGGAAGGGCCATATGAGACAAGAATGTCCCGTGCGTCCGGAAAACTATCGCACCTAAGACCATATAGGGGACAGGCCTTGGGTATGACATCAGAGTCCTCACATTTGCCTCTTAATAAATTGCTTCTCCCCGTTTCCCTGCATCTTGAAAAAAAACTGCATAGCAGGGAATATACTAGCCCTGGTTGATTCCGGTGCGGCCGAAAACTTTATAGATTCCGGCTTTGTTAGGGAAAATAACATACCCACTAGAGAGAAGAAGACACCCTTGGCCGTTGAGGCCATAGATGGTAGACCATTATGCTCCCCAGTTATCACGCATGAAACTGAACCATTGCATATGTCTACAGGGTTGTTACACTCAGAAACCATTCAGTTTCAGATCATTACTTCTCCTTCCTCTCACCTCGTGTTAGGGTATCCTTGGTTGCGTTCTCATAATCCCACTATTGACTGGGAGTCAGGACAAATAGTATCTTGGAGTGATGCTTGCCAAGAGTCTTGTATTGTTAAAATCACCCCTTTGAATTCTACTAATATTCCTCCTGTGTCTACTGTTATACCTCCTCAGTACATGTCTCTTAAGTCTGTTTTTTTATAAAAGGGAGGCTGAAAAGTTGCCACCTCACAGACCCTACGACTGTGCTATTAATCTGTTACCTGGTGCTATACCTCCCAAAGGGAGAGTGTATCCTTTGTCTCCTCAAGAAAATCTTGTTGTGTAGGAATATATTAAAGAATCGTTACAAAAGGGATGTATAAGAAGATCCTCTTCTCCGGCAGGGGCTGGTTTCTTCTTTGTATCCAAGAAGGATGGCGATTTAAGACCTTGTATCGACTATAGGGGCCTTAATAAAATCACCATCAAAAATGCGTACCCTATACCCTTAATCACGGAATTATTTGACAGGCTTAAACAAGCCACTGTGTTTACTAAACTGGACCTTAGGGGTGCTTACAATCTCAAACGTATCAAAAAGGATCATGAATGGAAGACCGCATTCAGTACCAGGAGTGGTCATTACGAATATACTGTGATGCCCATTGGTCTTTATAACGCCCCAGCAGTATTTCAAGAATTTATTAATGATGTCCTACGTGAGTACATACACACATTCGTAATCGTGTACTTGGACGACATATTAATATATTCACCTGATTTACATACACATACATATATTTACATATAAATTAGTTTTGAAGACTCTTCTTGTAAACGGTCTATATTGTAAACTTGAAAAATGTTTATTTGATCAATCGGAAGTCCAATTCTTGGGTTATATAATCTCTGCTAAGGGTTTTCGTATGGATCCCAATAAACTTTCTGCTATCATGGAATGGCCTCTATCTCAGGGTTTGAAAGCCATTCAGCATTTTCTTGGTTTTTCGATTTATTATAGGCGCTTTATTAAAGGGTTTTCTGCCATTGTAGCACCTATAACCCGAATGACTAAAAAGGATGGTAATACTCATGTCTGGACACCGGAAGCGCTTGAGGCCTTTGAATTCCTTAAAGCTACATTTGCTTCTGCCCCTATTTTACAGCATCCTGTCCCTTCTTTGCCTTTTATTCTTGAAGTTGATGCTTCTGATATTGGGGTGGGATGCTATATTGTCTCAAAGAGAATCTTCAGAAAGGCCTTTACATCTGTGTGGTTTCTTTTCCAAGCAGATGTCTAAAGCCGAAAAGAATTATGACATAGGAAATCGGGAACTCCTTGCCATTATTTTAGCACTTAAGGAATGGAGGCATCTTTTGGAAGGCACTAAGGATCCTATCCTCATACTTACAGATCATAAAAATCTTTCCTACCTTAGTGAAGCCAAGAGATTGTCTTCTAGACAGGCCAGGTGGTCTCTGTTTTTGTCTCGCTTCAATTATATCATCACCTACAGACCGGGTTATCGTAATACTAAAGCTGACGCTCTGTCCAGACAGTTCGAAACTACCGACAAACAAGAGCTTGATGATACCCCTGTCATTCCCCCGGACAGGATCATCGCTACTACTGTCCTTTCTATTTCTTCGTCCATCTTGCAAGTCATACAAGCTAAACAAAATATTGCACCTAGAGAGAACAGGTTTCTGGTTCAGTTCCCTTTAGTGCTTGTATCGTTCAGTTGTGGTTTTTGGTGCTAGACTTAGCTGATAAATTGTTTGTCGATGTTCCTGAAAGGCAGGAAATCATGTCACTCTATCATGACACCAGAACCGCTGGTCACCCTGGTATCGCTAAAACCTTTACAGCAGTGTCTAGATATTTGTAATGGGCCTCCTTGCACAAGGACGTCACCGATTACGTACGGGCATGTGTTACTTGTGCCAGTATGAAGTCTTCACATAGTGTTCCTTGTGGGTTGTTGCATCCGTTACCCATACCCGAGAAGCCTTGGTCTAATCTGTCCATGGATTTTATTGTTGAGTTGCCCCCTTCGAATGGTAAAACAGTCATCCTGATGATCGTGGATAGATTTTCTAAGATGGCTCATTTTGTCTCTCTTGCAAAATTACCCTCATCTAAGGAACTCGCCTCTGTCTTTGCCAGGGAGGTGTTTAGGTTACACGGTATACCTGAGTCTATTGTATCCGATAGGGGTAGCCAATTTATTTCTAGATTCTGGAAGGCCTTTTGTTCAGAGATGGGTATTACCCTCTCGTTTTCCTCAGTTTACCACCCCGAGTCCAATGGAGCTGCTGAACGTGCCAACCAATCGCTAGAGCAGTACCTTCGCTGTTTTGTATCCCACCATCAGAACAATTGGGCTGACCTGCTTCCTTGGGCTGAGTTTGCTCGTAATAACGCTACTCATGAATTTTCCGCTATTAGCCCTTTCTACGTTGTTTATGGCCGGCATCCTGTGGTTCTTTGGATGAGCATTTGGTCGGTTTGCATACTACCTGGGAGCAGGTTCAGCGTTCATTTGGTCAGAAGGTTCAGGCTGACAAGCATCGTAGAGCTGCTCCTTCCTATGTTGTGGGGGATAAGGTTTGGCTTTCTACTCGTAACATCCGCCTTTGTGTGCCTTCTATGAAGCTGGCTCCCCGTTTTATCGGTCCTTTTCGTGTCTTGCATATAGTTAATCCTGTCTCTTATGCCTTGGATCTTCCAAGTAACCTGCGTATTCCCAACGTCTTTCACACTTCCTTGTTGAAACCGCTCCTGTGTAACCGTTATACCTGGTATGTTCCTCCTCCTCCTCCTCCTGTTTCTGTGGAGGGTCGTGAGGAATTTGAAGTTGCTGCCGTACTTGACTCTCGTTTTCTCCGGGTAGCCTCCAGTACCTGGTGCATTGGAAGGGATATGGGCCGGAGGAACGCAGTTGGATTCCTGGCAGGCCAGGTCCTCCCCGCCCGGTGGGCGTGTCTTCAGGGGGGGGTACTGTAGCGGTACTTACCCTCTCCAGGGGCCGGGCGAGGTCCTCCTTCTCCGCCGCATGCCGTCCTGCATCTGAAGGGGAGGCGTGCACAGACCGCGAGAAGCAGCCACGTGACGCGCCTGGTACTGGGAGCACGCCGCGCATAGCGGACGCGCATTTAAAGGGACAGCAGGAGCAAAAAAATAAAAAGGTCTCCCCCATTGGCCCATGTCATTCCACATTCCCCATACTCTCACGTATTGGGGGCGTGGATATGACAAGGGCCAATCAAATCAATCTAATAGGTATTTATACTCACCTCACCGGCATCCTGTGGTTCTTTGGATGAGCATTTGGTCGGTTTGCATACTACCTGGGAGCAGGTTCAGCGTTCATTTGGTCAGAAGGTTCAGGCTGACAAGCATCGTAGAGCTGCTCCTTCCTATGTTGTGGGGGATAAGGTTTGGCTTTCTACTCGTAACATCCGCCTTTGTGTGCCTTCTATGAAGCTGGCTCCCCGTTTTATCGGTCCTTTTCGTGTCTTGCATATAGTTAATCCTGTCTCTTATGCCTTGGATCTTCCAAGTAACCTGCGTATTCCCAACGTCTTTCACACTTCCTTGTTGAAACCGCTCCTGTGTAACCGTTATACCTGGTATGTTCCTCCTCCTCCTCCTCCTGTTTCTGTGGAGGGTCGTGAGGAATTTGAAGTTGCTGCCGTACTTGACTCTCGTTTTCTCCGGGTAGCCTCCAGTACCTGGTGCATTGGAAGGGATATGGGCCGGAGGAACGCAGTTGGATTCCTGGCAGGCCAGGTCCTCCCCGCCCGGTGGGCGTGTCTTCAGGGGGGGGTACTGTAGCGGTACTTACCCTCTCCAGGGGCCGGGCGAGGTCCTCCTTCTCCGCCGCATGCCGTCCTGCATCTGAAGGGGAGGCGTGCACAGACCGCGAGAAGCAGCCACATGACGCGCCTGGTACTGGGAGCACGCCGCGCATAGCGGACGCGCATTTAAAGGGACAGCAGGAGCAAAAAAATAAAAAGGTCTCCCCCATTGGCCCATGTCATTCCACATTCCCCATACTCTCACGTATTGGGGGCGTGGATATGACAAGGGCCAATCAAATCAATCTAATAGGTATTTATACTCACCTTTCCCTTAGCTCCCTGCCCTATCGTGTTTTCTGGTTCAGTTCCCTTTAGTGCTTGTATCGTTCAGTTGTGGTTTTTGGTGCTAGACCTTGGCTTTGTTCCTGACTCCGTTTTCTCTTTATCCCTGCTTGTCTTATTCGCCGGTTTGCTCTCCTGTGTACCAGTCCTTGGCTTGTTCTAGTTTACGCTGTCTCTCTGTCCCCTTGACCTCGGCTCGTTCTGGACTCTGTCTTTTCTTGTCCTCGTCAAGTCCAGCCATTCTAAGGCCCGGTAAGACGTATCTTGTTTTCTTGCCTCTAGACTATCTGGACTATTCTTGCATGTTGGGGTATATTACCGTGACAGTGAGCCTGTTACCTCCGAGGCGGGTGGCCAGCTGGCGGAGCATATTTTTGCTGGGCATATTTTTACTTGTCCCCCCCTTCGACTGGCCCCACCTCTATGGCTGAGATTATCAAGCTTGATGATCTTCGACAATCCAATGTTTTATCATAGGAAAATATTGGGTGGCTATTGCGCACACGCTGCAAAACGCTGCACCAATCAGCAATTCCTCAGATTTCTCTGAAAAGGCAATGTTTACATTGCAAAGCCTGCAGGGTCAGGCTATGGATACCAGAACCACTACATAAAAGCTGTAGTGGTCCTGGTGACTATAGTGTCCTTTTAAGAATTGTATTCTTGTTGTTGAATATAAAGTTGTGTAAGTCAAAAAATATTTTGTAAAAAGCTTGGCTGTTAACTTTTTTAGCTGGCTTCTAGATTTAAAACAAATTTGTCAAGCCCTGCACAAAGCTTAAGTTGTTTGAGGACTATAGTGTCAGATTAATACCAAACCCAAGCAATTTGGATCAGAGCAGAGAGTAGTACATGGAAAATGTTCAAGTTGTACATAAGGGGTGAGTGAACACCTGTAACGGGTCAGTTTCTCTTCAATCCGTTTATTAAAGATCTTCCAATGGTATAAATTAACATCTCTTGATTTATAGATGATCCAAAACTAGATAAAGTTATATCTAGTTCAATTGTGGTATGGGTTATTCTGGGTATTAAGGTACTGTTAAACATATAAGATCTCTACATTTTTACCAAATATATTGTACCATAACTCTTACAGGTCTTTGGAGATTTATATTTGGACCATCTTCCGGACTTAAAAGAACCAAACATTAAACTGCATTAACAAGGCAATGCTCATTGCAGCATAACAAGCTTTATTTACATATGTGAAAAATTGTAAATTCAACATTTTAAAACATTCTAATGGTTTCCATTAAACTAAATAGATCCAGTAGTTTTGAGTATAGACATCACAAGGATGTGTAGCTGTGAATGTATCTTTACATTGACAGCAATATGTGTCGGTGCCTAATGTCCATTTTCAAGTCCACTTCCATGTAAAATGCAGAAATATGGGCTCTTGGAGCTATAATATTTATAAAAAAAACAAAAAACAAACAACTGGTTATTGGCCAGTCAATACATCCAGATGAATTAACACAAGCAATACGTGTGTATCTGCAAGATTCAGCTATCCAAGCCAGAGGCAAAGGAGGGGTAGCCGAACACGGCCGTTGGTCTGATGGAGCTCCTCGGCCTCAGAGACCGTCTCTGATGCCAGTGTAGTGGCATGGCGAATTAACATATGGGCAGTCAGAGAGCTCCAGCTCAGCAAAACATGCCCAAAATAGGCCCACTGTTCTGGCTCTGCTCACATACACTACTCTTCAACACCACTGGGAGGAAGTGACATCACATCAAATCACTTCCTCTCAGCGCTCTATAAAAGCCATGCAGGAGGGAGATTCAGCAGTAACTGCACACACCGCATCAAAATAATAAATAAATATTAATACGAACAAAAGCCACCCTCGTCTGCAGAGTAAGCCAAGAGGAGGGTAGCTGAAATTGGCTTGTACTTCAGTATGTTTGTCTGTGAATCTGTATGTGTTTATTTTTGGTAAATCTAATTTTTATTTGTATTTTTCTCCTATGCATAAAACCAAAATACAAAGCAGGGACTCACAGATCCAACATTATAAGAATGAAGCTTTATATCTGACAACATGGCAAAAGTTGGACACGCAGGTCTTTAACCATCAAAAAGTAGGAGGAGCAGTAGGAATAAGCTGGCATCACATACCATCTGAGACTCGCAGTTCCCACTGTATTAATGAGCACAGAGAGGCCCCCCTCAGGAAGCCCCATTGAGAGAAGCAGTGTGTTGAGCACTTGAGCAGCTTGGCAACGGTTTCTGTGGTGCCTATTCTTAGAGGTGTTTCATTGGTGTTTTGTCCCCTAAACCCATTATTCTAAGACTCCGGCCCTCCCTCTGACCATCCTCCCATCACTATTTTCAAGAGCGTAATTGATGCCATTCATGGTCTGGTATGGGCACTTCTCTTTATCTGGTCGGGATTGTATTCTCTCTATTGGGTAAAGAGTCTCAGTATGGTATGTTTTCTGACATGTTGGTATGTTTTAACCTATGTGTGTGAATCTGTGAGTGTGGAGGGACACTGAATTGAGATAGCCACTTTGGAGGAGATGTGTGCCGTTGATGATAAAGTGAATATAAAGGGAATTTCAAATTAAAGGCTAAAACTAGCCAAACGGAAGTATGACTAGAAGAATATTTTCAGTTTAAATATGAAAGACAAATAAAGACTTGCCCACGAGCACCTCATTACCCCGCTACTCCTCTGATCCAAGCTGGCATAATTTGACACTATCTATGCATCTTTTGAATTATTCATCCAGTATATATTATTGTGATTTGATCAGCTAAAATGGCAACACTTCATATATTTGAGAACTGAAATACCTTACTTACAATGCAATAACCCACAATAGCAATGCACATCATTTAAAAGAGATTAAGCTTAGCGGTTCATCAGTTCTTTTCATTCTCCTCTCCTTTTTCTTCTTTATAGAATCCACAAGTGTGCCATCTTCACGATGTGCTCTGTAGAGGCAAAACAGAGTGAAAACTCAATGTTAATACTTAGGGTTTGTAGTAAGTATGGCATGCATTTCATAAATGTTGCCATTTTAGTGATCAGAAAATGCGTGCTTATGTCTGTTATTCTAAAAAACAATCATTATTGTAAGCTTTGGAGAAGATACACCATTAGTGGTGTACACATCCTCAACATGCATGGTTTGGGTAAAGAATTAAGAGGAAAACAAAATGTTACCACACTGGGCTTTTAAAAGTTTAGTTATGGCACTTATTTGTGAAATATCATAAATAGGTGACTTATGGGCATGGCCATCTTCAATCTTCATCCACCAGGAGCTGACATGTGCGAGAGTACAATACTGAGGTCTATGGAGGGTCTTCGAACCTAGGAGCCTTCATGGACATAGTTTCCCGATGAGCAAGACAATGCTTTATTCTCACAGCCATAGTTGGAGCCAACCAGGGACGAGGGTTTACTACAAGACACAGTAGTCCCTACTTTGTGTTATGGTATCCTTTGACTGAGTTGGAATCTCAATGAATTTCCAACACCGTTCTTATGAGCATTTCATAAAGATGTTCCCTTTAAATCTTAACTCCGCTCTCGTTACATTTAACTCCCTTTTTATACCTTGTATGTCTCTCTACCCACTTTGTGTCTCTGAAGCCCCCCCACCTACCTCCCACTTTTGTATCTCTTAAGCCCACACTTATCATTGTAGCATGGACACACAGGACTGCAGAAGAGGATCTTCATACGTCTCCCAGATCTGACAGGGAGCCCAGGCTGCACGCAGAGAGTGTCCAGAGAGGCAGAGATAAGATGTTCAGCCTCTGTCCCCTCCACTCACAGCTTTATCTCAGACCAGACAGAGGAGACTAAATATCCCGTGCATTGCACATTGTAGTGTAAGGGACACACTAGGTTGAAAACCTTTAGATAATAAACATCACAATAGGGATCCATGATCTACAAACTACACAGAGAAAGAGCTAGATAATTGAAGAGAAAAAAAAAAAGGAGGTGAGCATGGCAGAAAGCTCACTCACCAATTGACTGTACAATACCAACAGTGATATACTGATCCTTGTTTCTGCAATTGACCAGCCAAAGGGCCCATTCATGCTGTGGGTGATTGCTTTCTTACACATGCTTTCTCTATCGGAAGTCCTATTTAATGGAGAGGTAATCCACATACAGTGCACAGAGGACTGTCTTCCAACCTTTTAACCCCTTAAGGACTGAGCCAAATGTACAAGTTGTGATCAAAACAAACAAAAACTTGAATTTGCGCTATATGTCTGTTCAGGCGTAATTTGCCTCTTTCATATTATGTGCACCCACACTTATTATATAACATTTTATTTAGGGGAAACGGGGCTTTCATTTAACATCAAATATATAGGTATGAAACATAATTTAATACGAATAAAATATTTTAAAAATGGGAGACACGTTCTACGTGACATTTTTTTTTTTTTTTTTTTTTTAATTCTTTATTTTATTTGTGCAAAGGTGAAACACGTGGTTTAGCACTGCCACAACAGCAGGTGCAACTCGGTGATATACATAGGATAACATATGGCAGTAGAGATTAACATTGCACATTTTTTTAAAAGGTAAATTAGCAAACAGGTTTATGTCTAAGCCGTTAATAAATGAGAGATATGCATATGTATTAATACAAGCTAGGCGCAAGCTGGGGGACTATAATTGTCAGTAGTTTAGTTAGGGCGCTTATACAGTCGCTTTTCTAAGCTTAGTAGTTTAGTTAGGGCGCTTATACAGTCGCTTTTCTGAGATTAGTAGTTTAGTTAGGGCGCTTAGACAGTTGTTTATCTGAGATTAGTAGTTTAGTTAGGGCGCTTATACAGTCGCTTATCTGAAATTAGTAATTTAGGGCGCTTATACAGTCGCTTGTCTGAGCTTAGTAGTTTAGGTAGGGCGCTTATACAGTCGCTTTTTTTGAGCTTAGTAGTTTAGTTTGATCGCATTGTTAGTAGCAAGTTACATTGCAGCATCATAAGTTAGCATAAAGGGGGTCAGCAAAAGTGTGAATCAAATTGCAGTTTTACAATGCTAGAGACATCTCTTACATGGCTGCGTCTAGCTAGTTGCATGGGAAGATACATGCTTTAACTGTTAACTTAAGTTGGACAAACAGGTATATACAGCGCTCAGCTATATCGATCAAGAGGGCAACTTAAAGAACAAGGGAAAGTTCTGTAGGTGAGAAAGTCCCAACTTGTAGATGGTGGGCCTTCCCTGGTAGGTGAGTGTGTCATCAGCCCACTCCCAGTGCCGGAAAGCACAAGTCCAGTGCGTTTAAGGTCCTAATGTCCATGCCTGTCATAGTGTTATGCGGGGGTTCATTCCCAGCAGCACCGGCTCGATAAGCGCGATCATAGTCGGGCCTTCCCGGCTGGCCTTGTTGGATCTTTGTCGCTGCTTGTGTAAACCCGCGTAGGTAGGGACGGTGGTTCTTCAGGGTTCTCTCGTGGAGCTGTGGCTGTATACTGGACCGGGGTGTCGGTAGCATCGGTCGGGTGACAGCCGCCTTTCTGTATGGACGCATGCGTTTTATGGGTGAGTGGTGGCGGCGTCTCCGGCGCCATTTATAGGGCTGCCTCGCCGGGTGTTGCGGCAATGTGGCGACTGGTACCTGGAGAGATCTTGGAGGGCGGGTGAGCCGTGCGATAAGTGGGGTTTCCTTTTGGTCCCGTGTCTTGTGTGGGGTCGGCCTCCTGATGCTAGGAGCTCGGGTACCTGTTTTGCGAGTGTCCATTTTGTGAGTGGGGGTTTTCCCCTTCTTTTCCTTGCTCACATGTGTCGGTCTCCAAAGCGTTCCGCCAGGCGAGGTATCCTCTTGCGGAGACCACAGGAGAGCCTCCAGTTTTTCCCAGACTGCCCGGAACATGCGTTCATATCGGAGCTCAGTCTCCCTCCTGATCGAGTACATGGCAGTGGAGCGCGGGTCGACCGCCATTTTGCAGGCCTCCCTCACGATTGCTGGGCTTTCTGGCCCCGTCGCTTGAGCCTTGTGTGGCCGGTTGGTCTTGCTAGGCTGGACCGGGATATCCCCCGCCGGTCCTAGGGGGGGGGAACGGTGGCTCCGAGACTTGTTGTCCTCTGGTGTCGGCAGCAGGATAGCAGCCGCCTCTCCTGCGCCCATAAAGTCAGTAGGCCTCATCGGGGTGTGCGGTGTAGATCGGGTTGTTTGTCGCTTGGGTTGCATCTTATTGTTTGTCCCGACTTCCCCCAGCACCCGGTGGCCCTTATCTGGCTTTTAGTCGCCGTTTCAGTAGGGTTTTGATGATTATTCAATCGCTGTGTGCAGGAGCTGCTAAGTGTTGCTGCCGCTCAGCTCAGCGGTTCGGCCCCGCCCCCCCCTACGTGACATTTTAACTGTGACTGTCATAATACTGTTTGCTTTTACTGCAATAAAATACACATATTTGTATTCAACGATGTCTCACATGTGAAACAGTACCCCCTATGTACAGGTTATATGGTGTTTTGGTAAGTTACAGGGTCAAATATAGCACGTTACATTTTTCAGTTTTTTCACATTGAAATTCGCCAAATTGGTTATGTTGCCTTTGAGACTGTATGGTAGCCCTGGAATAAAAATTACCCCCATGATGGCATACCAGTTGCAAAAGTAGACAACCCAAGGTATTGCAAATGGGGTATGTCCAGTCTTTTTTAGTAGCCACTTGGTCACAAACACTGGTCAAAGTTAGTGTTAATATTTGTGTGTGAAAAAGGCAAAAAACTAATTTGAACGCCAATTTTGGCCAGTGTTTGTGACTAAGTGGCTACTATACCCCATTTGCAATACCTTAGGTTGTCTACTATTGCAAATGGTATGACATCATGGGGGTAATTCTCATTCCTGGGCTACCATATGGTCTCAAAGGCAATATAACTAATCTGGTGAATTTCAATGTGAAAAAAACAAAACACAACCCTTATATTTGACTCTATAACTTTTGAAAACCCCATAAAACCTGTACATGAGGGGTACTGTTATACTCAGGAGACTTCGCTGAACACATATTAGTGTTTCAAAACAGTAAAACGCATCACAACAATTATATCGTCCATGTAAGTGCCATTACAGTGTGAAAAAAGCAAAAAATGTCACTTTCACCAAGGAGCGAATGGAAGATGGGCCACGATATAGGGTTCTAACAGATAATATAGTGTCTGACCAAAACCTTAAACAAAGGATTGCTTTGCGTTTCAAAAATGTAACTTAAAAAAAAAAAACAGTCAGCATCGAGTAATACGGCAGCTGACGCAAGATGTCATTCACGGGTAAAGAGCAGCAGTGCACAGATGTGAAACATTTAACCCCTTAAGGACACAGCTTCAGAAGCTTGTCTTACGCTTAAGGACAAAGGCCATTTCTGCATTTTTCTGCAGTTTGTATTGCACCAACACATTTTTAGAGGGCAAACAGGGCTTTAATTTGATGTCACATATGCATATATACATTCTCATTAATTATATAAAAATGCCCAAAAATGTAAAAACAAAAAACATTTTTTCACAGTTTTGGCAATAATAGCGTGTGCATAATATGTCCAGCTTAGAAAAAATAATTCAAAATAAATTCATTTACGTGTCTTCATTTATAGAGTAAATCATAGGTCTAGGATTTCTGCTTATTTTGAAAGCTACAGGTCACAAAATACAAGGACTCAAATAAAATTTCAATTTGCAACAATTTTAGAATTTGGTATGTTTGTCTTGTAGTTTTAGTAGCCATCACAGAAAACAAAATTGCCACACAAAAGTATATATTTATATAAAGTAGACATCACAGGCTATTTACCTAAGGTTAGTTTGACACTTTTTATGTAGCCATTTCTTCGCCAATCTCTGATAAATATTGGAGTAAAATTGTGTTATTTCTTTATTTTGGCATATACACATATAATAAGGTTTTTGTAATGTGTATTTCTTAAAGCTGGTGTGTGCTATTCCTGCACAGAACCCCATATTGTGTTCAGCTACATCTGCTGAGTATAACGATAGCCCCATTGTATGCCTTTGGCACTTTTCTGTAAAGCTACAGTGCCATATAAGAGACAAGGCTATTTCAGTTTCTATTAGAAATTTTCGTAGATGGATTTGATGGGCCTATGTCTCATTTTAGGGTATTCTAGCAGTGTGACTGCTCAAATAACCCCACAAAGGGCTTTCATTCGAAAAAGCAGACACCCCATGGTATCTTATATGGTGTATATTGTGCCTTAACTTGTCACCATTTTTTCACCAATTTATGTCAATGTTTGTGGTGAGGGGTGGGAACAATTGCATTTTTACATATATGTTGCATTTTTGCAGAGTATTTCTTACACCTAATATGTACCACTGTCATAAAAATCCCCAAATTATACTCAGCTGAGTAAAACAATATGCCCAATGTATGACCTAGACACTATTTTGTGAAGTTACAGTGCTGTAAAAGAGACGTGACAAGTTCAAGTTTTTAAGTGTGAATTTTCATGAAGGGTTTTCATGCGCCCGTGTCCCACTTTGGAGCACTTGAGCAGGCTACATATTACAACTACACCATAAAGGCATACCATTTCTTAAAGAAGACATCCCAGGGTATTTCAAAAGGCATATTTTGACCTAAGTGTGGGATCATTTTTTCGCTAGCTTGTACCAAGTGTAGTGTTAATAATAATATTTTTCTGCGTTTTTGACACACAAAGTGAGTTTGCACAGTATATTTTGCAAACCTTATGTGTACTACGACTGTATAATACTACATATGTTGCTCAGCTATGTCGTCTGAGTACAGCAATACCCCTGTATGTACCTTTGCCAGGTATATGTGGATGTTGAAGGGGCACATTTGAGACACAGACAGTTTTTTTACAACTTTGAAGTTTTACGCTGTGTCCATGTTCCATTTTGGAGTAGTTTAGATGGTTGGTTATTAAAACTTCCCCACAAACACATACTATTTATTAAAGAATACACCCTTGGGTAATTCAAAAGGCGTATTTTGAAACTTAACGTGGGATCATTTTTTTTCTAGTTTGTTTCAGGTGTAGTGGTAATGAGCATTTTTAAATGTATTTTTTAAAAAAAAATCGGATCACAGTATAATACTGTGATCTGTATTTTGATCACTGTAGGTATTGATCAACTGGCAGGGAAGGGGTTAATTTTTATTAGGACTGGGTAAAGGAGGGTGGGATTTTTTTTTACTTTTGTAAACTTTTTTTAACGTTAACCCCTAGCTAGCCTGACACCAAATTCCCCACTAACTTCCACCCACCCCAGCTAGTTAAATATATCATTTTTATATTTTTAAATTAATAAAAGAAAATTAACCCCTGTGGGTTACAAAAAATAAAAGTTGACCCTCAGGGGTTAAAAAATAAAAAATTTAGATCAAAGTAAAATGTATACCCTGCCAATTGATCACTGTAACCAGTGATCAATTGGCAGGGAAAGGGTTAATTTTGTATTTAAAGTGGGTAAAGGGGGGTGGGATTTTAATTAAACTTTATTTATTTTTTTACACAGGGAGAAGATCACTGCTGATCCGTCTCCCTGCACTTCACACTGAACCCGGAGTCCCTTCAGCACATGTGCTCGCTCTAACAGCCTGTCAGAGCAATCACTGCTGCAGGGACAGCGCGATCGGGTGCTCCCAGTCTGCCTCTAATACAGAGCCAGATCAGAGCACCATTAACCCTGCGATCGCCACGATCTGGGGTTAATTTTTTTTTTTTTTTTTTAATTCTTTATTTTTGCATGTGCATAGGAGTTACAGACAAGCGTGCAGGGCCACAACAGCAGCTGCAGGCAAAATCATGGCATTTCAATGGAGTGGCATTTTGATACAGCACATTTTTTTTTTTTTTTTTTTTTTACATGAAACAGCAACTTTTGTTACATACTAGACAAGCATATGACATTCCAAGTTGCTTCTAGGTTTAGCAATATATGTAGTGGTTTGTCGTTGAATTGGTAAGCTCGGACAACAACATTACTCATATTAGTAGGATTAGGTAGTCGCTATGAAACCACGTTAAATTAGATAAACCATGCTAGTGAGGCTGTCGCTTACAAACATGTTATGCATTATAATAGTAGCTGGAAAGAGTGTGATTGTCACCCTGGTGGGTCGGGGTTCCCCTAGCTGCCCCTGTGGGAGAAAATCAGCATCCCAGTGAGTCCAAGACTTTACATGGATTGACAGTCCAGTTTTGCCCAGATACCTGCTCTGTGGAGTCTGTGTGGTGGTATGCCAGTATCCCCCAGAGCTGGATTCGGGTTTGTCGGATTGTTATTTTGCTCGTTCACTGCGGTCTTCTGGGGTGTAGCCTGAGCAGGATGGGCTTGTCGCTCTCGGTCAACTGCATGTGGGTGACCGCCATGTTCACGCTCTGAGGGTATCCGTGGAGATCTGTAGTTCTCCGGGTCATCCTTTCAAAGGCAGAGTTGAAAGCAGGTGCAGAGTTGGGTCATTAGTAGGGATGTCTCGCTGGGCAGATATCACCCCGGACTGGAGTGGTCGATGTTTGGTGACCCATCTCCGCGGTGCCGCTGCTGTTACCCGCACCCTCAATGCTCTTATTGCTTGTGTTGGTGGCATGTGTGGTTGCTGGGATTAATAAGAAAATTTCTGCTTCCCTGTGTATCGGGATCGTCTCTTAGGAGCCATTTTGTGGGTCGAGGACACTAGGAGGGTGGCTTCACCTTTATGTAGTCGGCGCACGTGGCGCCCGCCATCTTGGAGGCAGCGATCAGGTTCCCCGGCCTCAGATGCAGGTTCTCGCTTACGGTCACCAGGTGAGGACCGGGATCACCCCCCCCGGTCCATAGGGGGGGGAACGGAGCCAGGTCTGAGCCGATCAGTGCCATTGGCCGGGCTCAGTGGTGCAGGATAGCGAGGCAGCGGCCGTCTGCCTCGCTCACCGCCGGAGAAGGCCCGGGTTATGGCGCCGCGTTTCTCTCCCCTGGGGGACTGTAGCTCAGCGAGCAAGCCTCTCCCCTGGTCCATCTGTACCGCGGCACTGGGCGTCGGTGCTGTCGGGTCGCTTTGGTTATTGTATGAGAATTATATGAAGTTTTGGCGTGTTTCTCGTTGTGTTTGGCCGGAGCCGCTCTGACTTGCGACCTTCCAGGTCGGCGGCCCGGCCCCGCCCCGATCTGGGGTTAATTTTAATGCACCCGGCGTCCTCAGGATCACGGATCCAGTCCGTCACCCGTCATTAAGGGGTTAAAAGGGACACAGGTTGGGTAAGAGATTTGTAAGCAAAGTACCAGAATTTTAAATGGTGCCTTAATTCTTACGGGAAGTGTAAGGACTGACAGAGGAGGGAAGCATGGGAGGTGCAGGCGGACAAGAATATGAGCCTCATCTCCACATTCATTGTAGACTTTAACAGGGCCAATTAGCAAAGCGTAAGACCATGTAGAAGTAGATTGCTGTAGTCGAGGCAAGAGATGTAAGCGGCATGGAACAGCACCCTAGCCACTTCCAGCGTTAGATAGGGGCAGGTGCGAGCTATGTTTTTGCGATGAAATCGGCAGAATTTGGCGAATTACTGGATAGGAGGGATGAAGGAGAGGTTGGAGTCAAAGAGAACACTAAGGCAGCAAACATGTGAGGTAGAACCGACGGAATTACCATTGACTTGGAGGGAAACAGACACAGGAGTAGCAACAATTGAGGGAGAAAAGACGAGAAGTTTACTTTTGGACAGGTTAAGTTTAAAAAAAATGAGCAGCCATCCAGTTAGAAATAGCAGAGACGCAGTCAGGGACATGAGTCAAGAGAGATGGTGAGAGATCAAGAGAGGAAAGACAGAATTTAATGTGATCCGCATAGAAGGGTTATTGGACCTGATGAGTTTACCAAAGGAGGTAGTATATATCGACTACAGTATGGTACCATGGACAGAACCTTGGGGAACACAGACAGAGGGGGTTTGTGGAGAAGAGAAAGAGTCAGAAAAAGAAACAATGAATGAGCATTGGTAGAGGTAGGAGGAGAACCAGGAAAGAGCAAAGTCTAGTAGATTGAGATTACAGAGGATGAGAAGAAGTAGTTTATAATCAACAGTCTCAAAAGCAGCTGGAGAATTAGGAGAGAGATTTAGAGTTAAATCAGTGGATACTTTGGTCAGAGCCATTTCGACAGAGTGATGAGCATGGAATCCATACTGAAGTGGGTCGAGCAGAGAGTGGATTCAAGGAAGTCAGTCAATCTAGCGTATACAACTCTCTCAAGGATCTTGGAGGCAAACGGTAGTGGTGAAAGAGGGTCAAGGTTGGGCTTTTTTAGAATCAGGGTGATTGTTGCATGCTTAAAGGATGAAGGAAATATGCCAGAGGAGAGGGAGAAATGTAATATTTTAGTGAGAAACCGGAGGAGACAAAGCCTGAGTGAGATGAGTGAGATGTGAGGGAATAGGATAGAGGAAACAAGTGGTGGGGGTGGGTGACCGAAGCAGAGAGAAACTTCTGCTGGCATAACAGGTGTTAGTGAGCATACAATAGAAGAGGGATCGGGATAAGTATTGAAAGGGGTAGGAGAACATTCGAGATCTGTTCCCTCATCGACAAAATCTTCTCAGTGAAGTGAGTCGTGAAGTTAGTAGCGTTTAAATTTGTAGGAGAAGCAGCAGCGACAGGGCAAAGTAGAATGTTAAAATGTGGATTATTTGCATATTAAAGATGCTATCAGCTTTTCATACAAATATGCTGTGTTCTGGCATTCCTTAACTTCTGTCTTGTGTTTTGTTTTGTTTTTTTGATTTTCAATAAATCTCTACAGATGTCACTTTTTTTGCCCCCCCTTACTTTTGTTTTTACGACCGTGTGAGAGCCTAGGGGAACAACTATCAGGTTAGGGGCAAATTCACAGCAACAACCGAGTGCGATTAGGGTGAGAAAACATTAAAATCAAACAAGAGAGCATACGGTAATATAAAAAGCAGCTCCTCTAAATAGAGGGAAGTGTAAGATGATAGGACAAAAGCTGGGGGGGTAGGTGGTTGTATTGATTCTAGTATATGCAGCATAATCCTGGTTTTGGCCAAGTTTGGCCTCTGAATCATTGTTTATGCCATGGGTATGTTAGGTAGTGCGCGTAGACAACATGAGAATATAAAAATGTGAACATAATCCGAACCATAGGGCAAGTCCCAACATATAGAAAAATGAGAACACAAAAAAAAAATAATTAAAAAAGGGAATCAGGTAAGTCAGGTGACCACCATCCCAGATGTACTGTTGGGTGCGGAAACTGAACACATTTCCCAGGTTGTGCTCTTGGAAGGAGAAAGCATGGAAGCCTGAATAGCGTCCATCTTCAATGCATCAGACACCTTATGCTCTGTATTCTGGTGCTGCACTAGAAGTAGATGGGGCGATCCCCTTCTGTACTTCACTCCACTTTTAGTTAGGATTGATGTCGGAGTGACTATCTCCACTTTAGGGTTGTACGCGTGAGATCTGAAAAGAAGGTGAGTTCAATTACTTCAAAACAGTACGGGGTCTTCCCCCTGTTGGCAGTCAGGAAGGCAGCCTTGCCTTGCCCATTTTGGAATTGGATGAGAAGCTCACGCGTGGCGGTACTGGTAGACCACTGTGGTTTAGGTAGGCAGAACATCCCATCCAGCAGAATGCCTTTGGCCTGCTTCGGTGCTAGAAAGGCTACAAACAACCTGCAGAGAAAATGTGGTAGCTCTGCAGAAGTCACCTCGTCCGAGAGGCCTCTAATCTTCACTTGTTTAAAGCGCCGCTTGTCCTCCAGAGCAGCTAATAGGTGTGTTAAGGAAGCTTGAGCTGAAGTAAAGTTACTGACCTGTTTCTATGACTAGAGTGGTGTGGGTACTGGAGGTCTGTTCTACAGTTGTGAGGCATGTGGTGAACCCCCTTACATCTATCCTTACCTGAGAGATTTCTGCAGACAGCGTCTGGGAAAGATCAGACAGGAGGCTGGTAAATATCTTCATGGTGACCGGGGGAGGTAGGCCTGTGGATCCTTGTGAGGGTTTGGGTGGCCCTTTATACAAATGTTGTTTTAATAAACGTCTCAGACTAACACGTACTGTCAACCTCATCCTCCCCCCCACACAACTCCTCTAAAAAAATATATATATTTGTATATATCGTAAAATAATATGAAAAGAACTAAAAAAATAAATAAAGTACAAATGTACCTGTAATCCTGCATTGTGGCAAAGTTCTCCCGGTAGTCCAATTTTCCTCCAGTCACATGACTCCCCCTCGGCTGCATGGCTGAGGGGAGTATTTTGGTGGCACAGAGGGCGGGTCCGGGCTGCCATTGGTCATCTGTCGCAACATGTCCAATATGCATAGAATTGACATTAACTCCCAGAGCTGCTGTTCTAGGTTTGCTAGAGACACTATCGGAGGTACACCTCTTTAAGCAAAACGCTTTAACTCGATTTGTGAAGCAATTCATAGAAAAAGACTGCACAGACTACAAGCACCGTGAGCACTTAATATCACTGAAGCAGTTATGGTGCTTAGAGTATCCATTTAACCACAAGGTTCTGCTTAGAATCCCAGCAAGCAGTACTGAGCTATAGACACATTACACATGCTTATGCATGGTCTGATTTATCAGGAGCAGATTTTTGTGATGCTTTGTTAAATTTGCTGTGAAGTAGGGTTTGTGTTGGTTTATTTATGTTGTGGATTGTTAAAGATAGAAGCTGCTGAATAAAGGATTGTTTCATTAATAGGACCAATGAGATTTTTTTTAATGCTGGGCTCAAGGAAAATATTAAAGTTTGCATTTTTCACATGGATGAATGGACTATCCCAGGAAGAGCTATATAATGCAGAACATTACTAATCCAGTTCTGTACGTATTCTTTTTTTTTTTTGTTTTTGTTTTTTTTACATTTTTGTAATTCTTTATTTTTGCAGTGCAAAGAAGAAACATAACAGTAGGCGTGTGGTGCCCCAATAGCATTCCTCACGCTTAGAATTAACATTTGTAACAATGGGGTTATCATAAATCCGTGCACATTTTTCAGTTATTGATATCAAGACTGTCCACATTCAAACTGTACGCTGGGTATACAATTAAAATGAGATCACAGTTTAGCGGAGTAGATCTAGCAAGACCTTGGCGGCCTAGTGTGTTATATACCATATTAAGCATTCCATTTAGTCGCTGGCTTATCCAACTGGTCTAGGACATATGAAATGATGTAGCACCGCTAACCATCGTATGTAACAGTTAAAGAGCCCGCAGCCCTGTCTAGGCCCAGGAAAAATACCAAAAAGTTGTCGACAACTGTACCTTATTAAAACCTGTAAATACAATTATAGGTGCTGTGTTATGTACGTACACTGTATAACTCCTTTCGCTCTCATGACAAAATCAGTAAAAGTCTATATATTGAGAAATAAATAATAAAAAAAAAAAAATAAATAAAAAAATAAAAAAAAATAAAAAAAAAATAAATAAAAATAATTAAAAAAAAAAATATATATATATATATAAAAAGTTGTCAACAACTGGCTAAGCATAGCATGTTTTAGCAAGTTTTGTCGTGAACCTAGAGTTTGAAAGTACAAGTTATGGATCATATGATCTGAATGGCAGCATGCTAACTGACTAACACAGCGAAAAATGGGTGTATTGTCGTAGGCACAGAAAGGTAAATGTAGTATCACATTTTATAGTGAAATAGCTAGGGCGTAGTATAGTCGTGTACGTCCTATATATATAGCAATACAAGTTAAGCGGTCAGTGTGGGTTACTTAGTCGTGTGTGGTTGTACAAGAATGTTGAAACTTAAAGCATGAATAATGAAAACATCTTATCAATTAGCGAAATATAAATAATAAATAACCTGTTAGCGCTTTCAGGTTTGGTTATATAAAACAATATCTATAAGCATAGACCGCGGGTGCTTAATAGGTGTGGTGTTTGTCAAGCAATGTATGTTTCCTGGCTACTAAGGTTCATAGGTACGATTGCACGTATGTGACATCCTGTACCCTGTTCATGTGATGTAAGCTGTGAGAGTGTGCTCTAATGGCTCGTTTAAGCAATAGTGGGGACATGTTCATCGGGTTAGGTGGAGAAGCTAGATTAAACAGCAGTGGTTTGCAAGGCATTGCAGGGCCTTTGTGTGGATCTGTCAGTGTTTAAGATGTTAGTACAAGCGTGATTTTAGCCCTATTGTGATAGCAGTGAGACTGACATAACATGCTCATAAGTAACATCACATCAAGCTGTCTGTAACCCAAGGCTTAGTAACAGGTTTAAATAGCACCTATATTAGGACGGAGCAGGCGTAAAATGCAAAGGACATTCCCTGACTAACGGCATTATACCCCTAGACCCTTCACGCCATCCCTGTGGTGTCAGATCCAACCACAGCTTTCATCAGCAGCGGAGATTCTCTGCCGCAGGTCTCCAACACAGTTCGAACGGAGGACCTCTCCAAACGAATTCCGCCGTCCAGACTTGCCGTGCATGCTAAATAGGTAATATTGGACTATGTCTCTTCCAATCCCAGGACCCAGGAGGTGATTTGTCACAGTTGGGGTCATTCCTATGTCAGTCTACGTGCCATAAGGAGTCGTGGGAGCAGCCGATAATGCCAGACAAGGCCCGTGTAGCCACGGTTGGTCCGGAGCAATAAAGTCACTTGTAGTTTCGCTGTGGCCGCATGTGACCGATATGCCTCTATCTATTAACAACTGTAGGCACAACAACTAGGTCAAAAGCCATTACTTGGGAGTCACTAGGCAATAAATTGTGAGAGTACCTTTTTTCCCCCATCGTTGGGGTCACATATGGCCAGCACAACAAAGGGGTCAGTATGCAACCTTCACTTCTGTCCATTCAGTCGAGAAGCCTTAAGTGGTGATCGCCGCGTAGGAATTCGGCGTGCTGCCATGCGGTACGAATGGGGTGACCCTTGTCGGGTCCCAGGTGTGGATTGGGGAGGTGGTGTTAGATGGCCCCTCTTGGGAGAGAGGTTCTTGCGACAGGCCCAAGGTCCGCAGTAAGGCTGGGGCGTCTTGAATGTCTTGGACGATGTGTGTGTTGGTCCCTTCGTTTACTGCCAGGGATCGGGAAGACCGCCAGCGATATTCAATCTTGTGCTGTTGCAGCACGGAGGTGAGAGGGCGCAGCGACCTCCGCCAGGCGAGGGTGCTGTTGGATAGGTCTGTAAAGAAGGCCAGGTCCATGGCCTCAAAGCGGAGAGGTGTTTTGCCCCGTAGGGCTGAGAGGACCGCCGCTTTGTCCCTGCCGTTGCGGAAGGTAATAATCACGTCTCTGGTGCTGGTGGTCGGGGCCCTCCGTGGCTTGGGGACCCTGAAGATCTCTTCTGGGGTGATTTGTTTGCCCTGTCTGTGTGGTAGTATCGCCGCTAGTATGCGCCCCGTTACCTTCGGCAGCTCAGCGTCCGGAACCTCTTCAGGGACCCCCCTAACCTTTAGGTTACGCCTGCGCCTGGAGTCCTCTTGAGCCGCCAGACGGCGTTCTTGTTGCAGGTTCTGCAATTGTAAGTCTTGCACAGTTCGTTGTAGCACCGCAATTTCCTGGGCTTGGGAGTGTGAGGTTCCCTCCAGTTTTGTGATGCGGCCTGTCAGGCCTCTCAGGTCTGTGCGTACCGCCATGACATCTTCGTGGATGTGTTTTTGTAGGTCTGCCAGCATTGCCTGTAGGGCTGCCGTGGTCACCGGCTCTGAGCCCACTCCTGTGCCGCTGTGTTTCACCCTTCGTACCGGTGCAGGAGTCGGCTGGTCCTCCTCCTCCATGTCATCAGATATGTCTTCTGAGAAGTCAGAGCAGCCGCCATGTAGTGCCGCCATTTTGGCTTCGTTGGCGCCTCGTGCCTGGCTCCACATCTCCCCGATCGTGAGCCCCGAGGCAGGCTTGTTTGGTGTCGTTTTTTTCCCTTTTCGCCCCATGTAGCGTTAAAATGCACTGTAGTCGTTTGGAGGGGGTGATAGGGTAAGACAGTAGTAAGTTTTCTCCGTTTGATGCTCGGAGCGACCTGATCATGCGACTGTTCTCTCTTGTTTTGTTTTTTTAATGCTAAATTGGCATTATACGGGACGGAGGAAATTATAATGTTATATTGAAATTATCAGGATCCTGATTTTGTATAATTTCCAGGGCTCTAGTCCTGCAGGAATGCTTGTAAACTGTGTTCCTGCACTTTTTTTTCACAACAGGAACTCCGTTCCCGTTAGTAGTCCTGAAGGACCTGCCCTTTGGATAATATATTCCATACCTCCCAATCCTGGACAGACATGTTCCCCAGAGAATCTCTTCCCCTCGGACACAACCATCTTACAGAATCTTTTCTCTGCACAAAGTAACTACCGCATTTATCGGCGTATAACACGCACTTTTTCTGAAAATAGGGGGAAAATGATGTGTGCGTGTTATACGCCGATATACCATGTTTACTTACCTGTCTTGAAGCGTGGGCCGGTGTTCAGCGCGCACCGCGGTACTGGAACTTCAATTTCAGGTTCCGGTTTCCGGCGGGACTGAAAGGAAGTGTGCACACTTCCTTTCAGTCCCGCCGGAAACCGGAACCTGAAATTGAAGTTCCAGTACCGCGGTGCGCGCTGTGAAGCCGGCCCACGCTTCAAGACAGGTAAGTAATTATGGGACAAGGGAAGGGAAAGTGGGGAGGGGGGGGAATACTATGGAAAGGGGGGGAGAATACTATGGAAAGGGGGGGACACTATGGGATGAGGGGGGGAAACTATGGGATGAGGGGGGGAACACTATGGGAGGGGGTGGAGAATACTATGGGAGGGGGTGGAGAATACTATGGAAAGGGTGGGGGGACATTATGGGATGAGGGGGGGAATACTATGGGAGGGGGGGGAATTTCCTGGAATCTCCTTCTTAAAATGAGGCGCGTGTTATACGCCGATAAATACGGTACATCTCCCGGGGACTGGGACTTGTGTATGACTACTGCGGGGGACCCACATCTAACCGGGGGCCCTTTGACTACATCACAGTGTGAGCACTTTCTCTCTTTTTTTTTTTCCTCTACTAGAGACCAAGCCTCTATCTGAATGACACTAGAGCTGAGTGTCTCTCAAGGTCTCTTGGTTATGCCCGTAATAAACATGGCTGCTCGAGTCACACTAATCCATTAGCCACGTCACCAGACCTAAAAAATAGACTTTTATTCCCAACTTCTAAAATGGCTGCGTTCAACCAGTGATGCTACGACGCCATGACACACGGTATGCAGCAGGCTATTGATTTGGAAATTAAGCTGCGGCAACAAGGACGTAGGCGAGCTAGTCGGGGTTCATAGGGACAAATAGAGGGTGGCTGGAGTGAAGTGGAAGCACCCCGAGAAAGACAGGGTTAGATGGTGCCACTTTCTGTCACTGGATTAGAAACAGAATAGGTGACAGACATGTACCAGGAGTTTACAGAATAAAGGACAATGTGGGCACAGCTGAAGGTGGGCACAGCTGGCTTTAGAGGTGGGCACAGAGTGAAAGGAATATTGTGGGTGCAGCTGGAGGTGGGCACACAGTGTTAAAGACAGTGTAAGTAGAGCTGCCTGTTTAGAGGTGGGCACAAAATTAAAGGGACAGTAAGTACAGCTGGCTGTTTAGAAGTGGGCACAGAATTAAAGGGACAGTGTTGTTACGGCTGGCTGTATAGAGGTGGGCACAGCGTGAATGGGACACTGGATAGAGCTGATTTTGTCTAATCTTTAAAAGTGGATGGAAATAAATCTATAAAAGAATAATATAAGGAAAGGATAATTCCGGGAGCAAAATGCAGCATGAGTCTGTAAATGAGTAATCCAGAAATGAGTAAGAAGTCAAATGAAATTTTGAAGGGATGACTTTTTGACAAGGATTGGTGGTCCGTTGGAATGTCTGCAAGAGAGTTGTGAAAATATTTGAGATACACAGGAACAGAGAGGAGTGAAGATGTCTCACATTCAGGAACTCTTAAATCGAGAAATAAAAGTCCTGCTGAGGAGCCCAGACATCGAGGAGAAGTAATTTATTAGGTTACCAAAAAGTGGTGCATGTCAATAATTTGTTGTCCTGTATTTCTCCTCCAAATGACTTTCTTAGACTTATAGCGGAGTCTAAGTGTCAACCTTGACAGCCGTCACCAATGACTGGGGCAGGTAATTGGTTCTGTCTATGCAGAACCGTGCATGCGCAAGAGTGCAGCAGTGATGTTGGCTTCTGGCGCAAAGAGGAGCAGACTGAGAAAGATGGGCGTGCTAGTGAGGGGCAGGTTCAGGCAGGGTTTGAGTCCTGCAGGAACGGGTGGGAACGGTGTTCCTGCACCTTTTCCGCAGCAGGAATGCCGTTCCCGTTAGTAGTCCTGCAGGACCTGCCCTTTGCGAGAAATACATACGTTGTGGGCTTTTCGGATTATGTTACTGGTATGGTTTCTTACACCTGGGTTTCCTGCTGGAAATAGAGAGGGCTTGGTGCTTTCTGTGCTAGCTACGGGCCTGTGAGGGGAAGATCATCACACATTGTGGTGATTATTCTATGATGACAAACAAGTTACCAGTAACTTATTTTTTTGTTACAACTCTTTTATATTTATTTGTTTATTGCATAGCTAATTTATTTTGTTACAACTGTTTTATGTGCGAAAGGTTGCTTAATGAAGAGGCTGTTGGTGATGGGTTTGTAAGTATCCATGCCTGCTCTAGTTACTATTGTAGATTTGAGAACCACACTTGCTAAAGCCTTAAGGATCAATGGCCATACATATCTTCATCACAATTTGTACATAGGGACTAGTGATGTCCCGAACAGTTCGCCGGCGAACGCGGCGGTCGAACATATGCGATGGTCGGTCCGCCCCCTATTCGTCATCATTGAGTAAACTTTGACCCTGTACCTCACAGTCAGCAGACACATTCCAGCCAATCAGCAGCAGACCATCCCTCCCAGGCCCTCCCACCACCATGACGAATAGGGGGCGGACCGAACATCGCATATGTTCGCCAGCCGCGTTCGCCACGAACAAGCTATGTTCGCCGGTGAACAGTTCCCGGCGAACTGTTCGGGACATCACTAATAGGGACATCTCTGGCATGGAATATTCGTTAGCGGCTCCGTACGCATGATAAACTAGCCCCAGCCTAAAATGCCATACTATGGACAAGACCATTATAACCATCACTGATTCTTTAACAGGTAGACAGTCATTGGTACAAAAGTACACACAATCCTCAACCAAAAACAAAGGGGCTTGTAGTCCAAGAACAGACTGAGTTTGAGCTTCAATCAGTTAACTAATAACTACAGTTCTGTTAAAGCTAAGACCCAATACATATCTTTCTTGGCTTGTGCATTTTTTGTATTTTCTATGAGCTTTGCAGTGGACCGAGTTCACTAAATACACAACCATAATGGAATGAGACATGCACATGTCCCCAAAGTCTGTAAAACACAATTTAAAATAAATAAATAAAAAAAACAATTATTACAGTTTAAGCTAAAGGAATTTATCTTTGACTGTAGAAATGAACAAATTACTCACATCCCTCCCAATGGGATACCCTGTGCATTAGTAGGACAAACAGTCTTCAATTAAATGTGTGCAAATGGGGTGTTAAGTACAATTTAGCTGGATTTATCCTCGTAATAACACAGAGGTACGATTTTCTCATGTCTAAGGGGAGTATTTAACAGCCCCATGGGTCACATCTCCCGCAAGCCGATGTGACAGGGACATGTAGTGCCTCTCCACTCTGCAGATTAATCACCTTATCCACCTTGAAAGCATGGAGTCTCCTCCCCCTGATCCTTATTCACTATATATAGGTGGCCTGGGTCTATCTGATCACATCTTACACTCAGCCATGCAGCTCCCTGTCCTTTTGCTCATCTCTGTCCTTGCATGTGTTACATGTGCCAAGTCTCACCAAGCAGAGGGTGAACCACCAGAAAACTACCAAGAGGTGGCTCCTGGTTACCTGGATTCACAGGTAAGTTCAAGGAAGGAAAAATGAAGCCAGGATGCATGTTCTAAAAAATAAATAAATGATTTAATGGGAATGGCAAGGGTTTTATTTGTTTGGTGAAATATTAAATCTTACAGAAAAAAAATAATATATATATCTATATGTGTGTGTATTTTGTTTAATTTTACTCTGCCCTCTTCCATTGTGACAGCACAGATTCACAAACAATGCAAAATATTATTGATTGACGTAAGCACGCCAATTATTCACTAAACACCAAATTGTAGTGAATTTAAATACTACAATATTAAGGCTAAAATAGCCAAGCCTTGACAATAAAGAAAAATCATGTTTTTGGTTTTAATTTTAAAATCAAATTTTTTCCCCCTATACTTTGCAATTTGGCTTTCAGTTTACTACAAGTTTGGATTTGTGTGGTTATGTAGAAACATTTGTGTGTGTGTTTGGAAAGCTTAGAATTTGAGAAGCGTTTGATTTGTTATAACAATACTAAAAAGTTCAGCATTGATAAAATAATATTGTGTGAGACATATTCACAGTTTATGTAAGAGTATGTAAGAATGTACCAAGGTGGGTCCTACCAACGTTAAGGTGTGTAAAGGTGATCAGGTATGACTTCAGATTCTGGTGAGGTTTGTGATTAGAAGTGTGTGTTTTCAGCCAAGGACCACTTTGATTATCTCTGATGAAAAGTATACACTAAAGCCATCAAGAGGGAACTATTCACAAAACTGCGATTTGCTACATTTTGCACAGTTGTTGATGCCTCAACGTAAGTTACTGTTTAGTAGATAGACACAGTATCTAGATAACAACAAGACAACTAATTCACTTGGACAGGATTCTACAATTATAGTTACACAACAGATATAAATCACACCTTACAACTTCCTGAACATGTATTGTATCAGAGAGAGAATCCCATGAGGCCACGTGGGGCAGCTGAGTCGATCTACATCCCTTCTACATAACTAAGGCTTTTGATGAAGTCTTGCAGTATATAAAACATTTTCTCTGAGCTTATCTTAGGAGGAAAAGGAGAGAAATGGCTGAAAATGTAAGGTGCTTTAGTCAGTCTCTCTTTGTTATAAACAGTGCTGGATTAATTATGGTCAGGTTCCCTTATCCTCCTAAAATCCATATTTCTGTTGTGCACCTTCCAAATCATGGAGCAAGCAACAGCGTAATACTGTACATCCCCCACTACTTCCTTCACTTAAATAATACAGTTATGCTGTAGAAAAAAAAAAAAAAAAAAAAGGATATAAACTAAATCTACAAAAAAATTAAACTTTGCGCATTGGTAGTCAAGGCGGAGGCAACTAGTATATAGTTGTCCATTTAGTTTATTTAGCAAATCCAGTTCTTGTTCTAGAGTTTCTCATCAATGCAAACTGGAAAAAAAAAAAGTACTTTATGAAGTTTATATATAAAGTTACACGTAACAGTATACAATAAGAATATGTGTTTTTTCTTACTGGCAAGATCTCAGAATAAGAAACCCTAGATTTATAAATACAGCAATACATGGTGAACAAGCCACAAGCGAAATCTAGGTAATAACAGTCAAACGGAAAAACGTACAAATTGCGGAAATACAGACCCTGCAAATTTGGCTTACATTTAAAAAAAATGGTAGTTCACGATTTAACACGCCCATTACAGATTCGAACACAAAATATAAAATTTAGTTGCAGAAAATTGTCATTTCACAAACTCTAAAAATGTTTTAGAAATGTGTGCTCCATCCAGTGGCTCCCACCCCAGCATGCAAGGCGCCCCCAGTGGGCCAGATGTCAGTATACCTGCAGGAACAGAGTTAGAAAATGCCTAAAACCTGCACTGTTAGTTTGCCTTCAGGACTTGGCTGAGGACCACTGATCTATGCTGAACATACAGCAAGTGACCCTACAATTCCATAACTGAACAGATAGTATCATGGCAGAAGTACGGTATATAGAATACATAATACAATGGGTACATTGGACTCGAGTGATTGGGATACCAAGTATTATAGTAAGGGAAGGTACACATGTTGGGAGGTCACCTAGAACGATTACCTGGATTACAGTGAACCAAGCTGCCTTGACTTGATCCTGGGTTAGTTTTCTGCTTAGTATCTTGCTACAATATTGAGGCATGACTGGGGAAACAGTTTGGGGAAAGCAAGTAACGAGAGCTCTGTGGTCTGAAAAGGGTGGGTATCACGAAAAGCAAACAGGATTGAGATCTGGACTCCCCTCAAATGTAGTTGAGGCCTAGTCGGCCTATATGTAATAATAATACAGTGCAAAGCAAAAATAAATAAAAACATAAAATCCAGCACTTACCTTCATCTCTGCTCCAGCATTGGTCCTCTGTGTACAGAGCAAGAGCTCCAGTCAGTTCTCTACCTCAAACACTGGAAATATACATTACAATACCTCCTTCCTCCTACACTGTGTATGAGTGCAATGTGTGCGAGAGTCCTGGAGAATAAAGACCTTAAAAGAGGTTTGTGAAGTTTTATGCCTTTTATAGCCAATTTACCAAACTTGTAATATTTTGCGTTGCATTTTATATATATATTTGTATTGTGCAAAAACCAGCACACTCTCTCCCTGTTCACTAGCTTCAATATCCACAGAGTTATTAAAATAAACAAATCACCCTTATAATGTGCATATTTAGGCAAGTACAGACCTTGTGCAAGAATCTGTATATAGATTTGCCATATTCACCTTGTTTTCTGGGACACACATAATTTCATCATGTTGATTGGCAGCACGTGAAAATACTGCAGGGTTCCGGATTGATTTATCACCTAATTTACTACCTGCAGCATGTGACTTCTACATACCTTCTGTATGTCGCCTATCGATTTATAAAAGTGATGTGTATCCCAGAATATATGGTATGTGTGTAATATATATATATATATTACACACACAGGACTTCCTACCTGTTAGCCATTGCACGTGGGTACAGCTTGTCAGCTCCCTATTTGACTCTTTCCTAGCATGCAGTGTTCGATAACACAGCTGTACGTCTTTGGGAAAAATCTATGGGAGAGGAAGCTAAAATCTTTCATAACTACATAGAGAGAGAGAGAGAGAGAGAGAGAGAGAAAAAAAAGAAACGATAAGTGAACTGCAAGTCACAGAAAACACTATTCTGAGCAACCCTTTGGTGTAGTCAGCCCCTCCTGCACGGTTTGAAGATTAACAGGCAGTAGGACAGTTTTGTGGCGAGTTATATCCTGTGTATGCTAGTCAGTCACAGTCACATATTAAAGGACCACTATAGTGCCAGGAAAACAAACACATTTTCCTGGCACTATAGTGCCCTGAGGGTGCCCCCACCCTCAGGGTCCCACTCCTGCCGGGCTGAAGGGGGTTAAACAATAATAAATGAAAATCACAGTGAGAAGCGCGGAAGTGCCTCTAGCGGCTGTCAATGAGACAGCCACTAGAGGCTGGATTAAGCCATATGTAAACATAGTTCTCTGAAACTGCTATGTTTACAGCAGGCAGGGTTAATCCTAGATGGACCTGGCACCCAGACCACTTCATTGAGCTGAAATGGTCTGGGTGCTTATAGTGGTCCTTTAAGTCTCTATATACAACATTGAACAGCTAGTGTCTGATCTACACTGTTACACATTCACAGTACTGGGTTAAATAACTGACAGCTCAGCTATCAGCTCCATAGAACAAAATGAGAGGCTTCTGATTTTTGGCCAAGAGTGCCCCTTTAACATGCCAGTGTTAATAGATACTCTTGCTTCATTTCATATGACTGTTACTGCTTGTGTCAATTACACATATTATGCATACCGAAACTATTCAGACCTCTTAATTTTTTTTTTTTTACACAAACTTTTTATGCTGCCATCTTATGCTATTGTAAAAAAATTATTAAAAAAAAAAAAATCCCATCTTCACTCAATACCACATAAAGAGATTTAAAAATAAATAAATAATAAAAAAGCATAAATAAACATGAACACAAAATAAATGGACAAAGGAAGATTTCCGATTAACCCGTTATAGAGTGTATCAGAATGCAGAATTGGAATCAGTCAAGTCCTTCTACTGCACAGCCTTGCTTTGGTTAGAGGACGTGTATCTGATGTAAATAAATAATTGAATTTTTCAATGAGGAGAGGCCAAGCTGTCAGCTCTATTAAAGTATAGAGTTATCTTGGACACTTGTAATAGTTTTAAAAGGATGGTAACCTCTGTCAATCTATTGGATTTATTAGTTGGAGTGGCAGAGCAATTTTAAATGTGTTGGAGATAATTTAGTGTTTATAACAATAATTATATACACAGAGATGGAATATTCAGTACATTGCTCTGCACATCATCCTGTAGTTTAAGGGATCATATGGATTAAACTGCTTGCAAGCGAGCTGTAGTGGTTATGGTTCCCGGAGTGTTCTTTTAAGGATGTGTTGGGCCTTGAAAGTCTAACGAAGTGTATTAAATCATTCATTTTAGAAAGAACTTGCTCTACAACCAAGGGTTTGGTATATATTTGAAAGACATTACCAATCAAAGAGTTGTTGCATTTGAGAGCCGCCTGAAACCGTCAGGAATTCAAGATTTAAAGGTCAAGAGAGCCAGATTGGAATTATTTTTCAAGCACAGCAATAGGTTATGGGTATGTAGGTTAGAGTTACAAGAACAAAACTGGGAGACGTGGTTGTGTAGCATCCAATGAAGATCGTGATCATATTAGTCACCTTGTATGGTTTTAGAGGCCAAATTATCCAAGAGCATGAAGAAAGAGGCGCACAGTACAATGGGGATGTCAGATCCTAACAACACAGCGGCTTTTGAACTACATTTCCCATCATGTCCCTCAGCTATTGTATATCAGAGAATGCAGTGTTTGGAAAATATTGAGAATAATTTAAGTAGCTAATCTACCCTACTGAAGCAATAACCTGCTCCAAAGCATTAGAGATACTATGTTAATAAATGTAGATTTAGTTTTTCATACCATAAGCACAATCATTGTCTTTTTATTTGCGCAAACAGTGTTAGAGAACTAGAGGCAGTGTCTGACTTGAACATATAGATAAAAATACAAAAAAAGTCCAAGCAAAAATGGACAAGCAGCAGCATTGAATATTAGGGAACATGTAGCGAAAGTGAAGATTGCAGGCATATTCTACTGAGTGGTAATTATAGTTTTGTGATATGCAAGATACCATTTCTGGAATAGAAACAAATGTGTAAGGAACTGTAATTAAAACATTGCATGTAAAAATACTTTTATATCTTATCTTCTATGTGAACACTAGAGATATCTGCACTGTTTAATTTCCAAAGGTTCTAATTATATAACAAATAGTATTGGAGACAGATGGGCACCCTTGCCATGATCCATTCCTGATTAAGAGTCTGATATAAACCCTGTATTTAAAATATGGGCAGAGAGATAACTATAAACTCCTGACATTTATTAATGTTAAAGGGATCCCAAAGCTGTGTAATATTGCATACAAATAAGTCCTATTTAAGTGTTCACAATACATTTCTGCATTTCAGATGGATGAAAGTTTGTTTCCGCACCCAACGTCAGATGAGAGAACTGCACTGAATATATTGCTTAGGACAATTTTACATAACAGACCTGCCCGGAGTTCCTTCCAGTTCCAGCCCCAGAGGTAACCTTCAAGTTAAAATTAGCTGAATACTGAATGAGGAAATGCACAGAATGTTCAATCTTTAAAAACATCAGAAACAAACCTAGTCACCTAACCCCCAAATATGTAATGCATCAGCCCAGTAATGTGTAATAAACGTTATACATTTTCTCCATCTGTAGTTTCACTGACTACAAACATGTTGCTTTATTTAGAACCAAAAGCACTAAGCCAAGTTCTTCTTCAGATCCATACACTATAATATATATATATATATATATATATATATATATATATATATATATACACACACACACACACACACACTTACTTTTCTAACATATACAAACACTATTGTGAATTCCATATAAAGAGTTTTGGAACAATGGGATGCTATACAGACCATAAAACCCATATTTGCCTTTAAAGGTTTGGAAGGGACGAGCGCAGCACAATGGTGGGAGACAGCAGAATACATTCACGAGGATGGGATTCAATGGCACCTCAGTTCTGGAGCATGGCAGTACCTCAGCGTTTTGGAAGAAAGAAGTGAAGAAAAAAAAAAAGATTGGTTGACTCGTGTCTCAGATGTACTGTTCGGAAAAGCTGCAAAGTACAACAATCAATACAAGACATCACACAAAGAACATGGACTCTCACTCATCTCACCAATACTATATATTGATAGTCAAACATTTTGTAAATATTATCAGTGTGTGATTCATCTAGCTCACAACCATATTTCATCCATAAGAAGCAGCAATTTCCAACCCTGAAGATCATAACTTGCCATTTGTCATACATGTATTGCTCCTTACCACACTGTAAAGAGAGGCCATCTTTAATGTTTATATGTCAGTTGATTTTGCAAACTCATCAATAAAGCCTTTTGTTGTTTCATCAGTCATGTTTCATGACCATGGGGGGGAAGGGGGGATGAATAGGGCATTCATCTAGAAAATCATGTGAAAGGTACATGTTTATTATAGATCACATTAGGATCAGTGGTGCTATCCTTAATTGCATAAGAAAAAAAATTATTTGAGGAGAAATTTAGAAGAGTGCTAACTGGAAAATGGCTGTCAAATGACAGACAGTGGGGCAATCACCATAGAAACAAATGGAATCATCAGGTATATTCCGTTAGATTTAAAAAAAAAAAAATTTTACAACTTTGCTCCACTTTTCACATCACTTTGATAAAACTACACCTTTGTTTTATTTTACAACGGAAGTTGTAATAAGCTCAATTCAAACTATTAAATGAATAAATAAATTAGCATATGAGTATAATAATGTGAATCTTTGTGACCAAGAAGCAATGTAAAAGAGCATATTCATATACCGTATATACTCGCACATTTTCTGTGCTAAAAAAACCCAACTCGGCTTATACTCGAGTCAATTGTCTGTATTATGGCAATTTACATTGCCATAATACAGACAATGGGGCTGTGGGGGCTGCAGAGATCTTACTTACCTCTCCTGCAGCTCCTGTCAGCTCTCTCCTCCTCCGCGCTGTCCGTTCAGCACCTCGGTCAGCTCCCAGTGTAAGTCTCGCGAGAGCCGCGGCTCTCGCGAGACTTACACTGGGAGCTGACAGAGGGAGCTGCACAGACCGCGCGGAGGAGGAGGGAGCTGACAGGAGCTGCAGGAGAGGTAAGTTACAGCTCTGCCAGCACCCCCTCTCCCCCCACTGAACTGCCAATGCCACTGGACCACCAGAGAAGGAGAGCCCCCCTCCCTGCTATGTATCAAGCAGGGAGGGGGGACGAAAAAAAAAGATAGTAATAAAAAAAAATTAAATAATATATAATAATAAAAAAATAAATAATAATTAAATTAAATAAATAAAATAATAATTAAAAAAAATTAAAATAATAAAAAAAATTGCCCACCCCCCACCAAGGCTCTGCAACACACACACACACACACACACACACACACACACACACCACTCATACACACACTGCACTCATACACACACGCTGCACTCATACACTCACGCTGCACTCATACACTCACGCTGCACTCATACACTCACGCTGCACTCATACACTCACGCTGCACTCATACACTCACGCTGCACTCATACACTCACGCTGCACTCATACACTCACGCTGCACTCATACACTCACGCTGCACTCATACACACACGCTGCATTCATACACACACACTGCATTCATACACACGCTGCACTCATACACACGCTGCACTCATACACACGCTGCACTCATACACACGCTGCACTCATACACACGCTGCACTCATACACACGCTGCACTCATACACACGCTGCACTCATACACACGCTGCACTCATACACACGCTGCACTCATACACACGCTGCATTCATACACACGCTGCATTCATACACTCACGCTGCATTCATACACTCACGCTGCATTCATACACTCACGCTGCATTCATACACTCACGCTGCATTCATACACACACACGCTGCATTCATACACACACGCTGCATTCATACACACACGCTGCACTCATACACACACGCTGCACTCATACACACACGCTGCACTCATACACACACTGCACTCATACACTCACACTGCATTCATACACACTGCATTCATACACACACACTGCATTCATACACACACACACTGCATTCATACACACACTGCACTCATACACACGCTGCACTCACTCACACTGCATTCATACACTCACACTGCATTCATACACTCACACTGCATTCATACACTCACACTGCATTCATACACTCACACTGCATTCATACACTCACACTGCATTCATACACTCACACTGCATTCATACACTCACACTGCATTCATACACTCACACTGCATTCATACACTCACACTGCATTCATACACACACACTGCATTCATTATACACACACTGTAAATAAATATTCAATTAATATATTTTTTTTAGGATCTAATTTTATTTAGAAATTTACCAGTAGCTGCTGCATTTCTCACCCTAGTCTTATACTCGAGTCAATACGTTTTCCCATTTTTTGGGGGTAAAATTAGGGGCCTCGGCTTATATTCGGGTCGGCTTATACTCGAGTATATACGGTATTTGTTAGAATGTCAACAATGACAAAAAACTTGCCTCTTGTTTGCTGTGAGGTTAAAAAGTTCAAACCAATGGACTGTTCTCGAAGGAAGTGCCTTGAATTTTTTAAAATCCTGCATCTTCCTTTCTTCAATGGAATGGTAAAAGCTCTTCAAATCAAACAAGAAGTCTCTACATTTCAGGTAAAATCTATATCGAAAGGATGTCAACTTGTGCTAGCAGAGAAATATTTTAAGGCAGCTAAAATTAATGTAAACCCCTGGACAACAATAGACCACCAGTAACAATCTCAAGACTCCCAAGACAGAAAGTATCAGTTTTCTCCTAACTCACAGACGCTCAATATGAGGTTACTAATTCCAGAATACTTAATTTCAGAACCACTCAATCAAGAAAATCTCCCCAACAAACAGAGCAAGCATGCAGGTTATTTGCCTAAACTTTCAATGATATGCTTTTATATCAAAGGCTCACAGGATGTCAATACACATTTCAATATATACAAGTGTATTTTACTTTACATCATAAGATCCAAACATGCATTATAAAAAAGGAGTAACGTTGTAAAACTAAAATAAATCACAAATTTAAAACAAAATATAAACCACCACAAAAACCAATCCAATATACCTAAAGTTACAAAGACATTAACCCTGACGAAGGTGCACTCTGCATTGCACCGAAACGCTTGTCAGGCGTTTTTTCTTCGTGGGTTATGGGCACTGCACTGTTTACTTTTAAGCACGTTTGAATCATATGTAACCTTCTTTTATTATTTATCGCTTCTATGCCTATATAGCTAGTTTTACAGGGAGAGAGGCTTTGTAAGTTAACTATTGCCAGTTCAATTTTTGCCTGGCTTAAAATTATTCACTACTATCCTCCTCCATACTCTATATCTGGGTAGTACCTGTCTCACAGGTTTACTTTAGGGATACTTGCATATATATTTGCATTCTCTATTTGAGGGTTTTGACCAATACCTAATTGTATCTATATCCATTTATGGTAATTTGGTAGCATTTGGCTATCCTGCCTATTTCTAGGAATCCTTTTCCTGATCACTAAGCTAGGGCAGAGATTATACCACCTACCATTTAACCCTTATTTGTCTCTGGGATGACCTGGTGTGGTTTTTGTTATGTAGCTGACTTCAGTTTATTGGGGGTCCAGTAGAGTCTTCATTTTTTGAGCCAATTTAATAAAGCTCATTTTATCTAATTGATTTTTACTCTACCCGGACATAGTCCCCTTCCTCTGAGCTGACACATATTTGTGGCTACTTATTATTTTTGTTGGTGTATATTACTTGACCAAGACTGTTGCTCTTATGACTACAGTTATATCCAAGTAATACAGTGACTCTCAAATTGTGTTTCTGATTAGAGTCTCTGTATAATTTCTCTCCTTTTCTCTTGTATACTAAATAGGACCCTGCAGTATAAAGGAAAATAGCTACATTATTAAAGATCCACAATTTTCCATTTCTGATAGGTTGTGGACATGCCAATACCAAATTCATTAAATATAGAAGTGTTCTACTGTTTGAGATACGGGTATATTCTACTCTGTGTAAGAGGTTGACCAAGTGATGCTATATCAGAAGGACCTCTAGCTAGAATCTGTTATGTCTACCAATGTACCCTAAAACAGACATACAACACAAACCCCCAAAGACCATTGTCACTTTAGTGATTAGCATTTAGTAGATTATATCTGAAGCATTTTAACAAAGTTTGCTATGGATTCATAAATTGCCAAGAACTATACAGTTTGTTTGTTTTTTGATGGAAAAGATAAAAACATAGTGTATGTGAATGACAGAGGGTAAGTGTATGGAGGGGGGGAGGGGTTCCATAGCTTATTTTATACTTTTCACATATCCTGTGCACAGTATATTAGAAGTTAAATAAAGTACAAGCAAACATTTACTTCATTTATGAGTCGCATTACAGGTGTCTGAATTTGGCAATATACATTTTTGATGCATGCAATTGTGAAATCAAAGTTACACGCCAGGTTACCGTCTCCAATCTTTGAAAAGAGCAAACAGTGAAACAAACAGGTTGTAGTGTATGAAAAAGAAGTTGAAGCAATATTTCCCTTATATGATATTTAACTAGCACACATCAGCAAATTGTAATTGCATATTGACAGAAGCCTAGAAGTAGAAAAACAACTGGTATTAAAATCCATTTGTTTCCTGAACCTCTCCTCTAACCGACGAACATAATTATAAAACGCTAAGAATGCACACGTATTGAGCCTCTAATTAAACAATTTGAGTTCATTTGTAAAAAAGAAAACCAAAAAAAAAAACCACAACCCACACACTTCATCACTCAATGTATTTCCCTGTATATAATAATAATTTAAAAAGCGGTAGTCAGTAGTTGCTGTGATACAGATTAAAAGAAGTTGTCAGCGGAAATCCTACATGAAGACTGCCAGGATGTGAACCGAATGCCATTAAAATGAAATTATCCTCATGTTCCATGTTAAGTGGTAGGATGTTTAAACTGCTCTCTGAGCGTAATTAAGACATATTACTGCTTAATGATCTCTTATCGCCGTTACCCAAAAAGACACTAGTTTTAGTAGTTTATTATGTGACCACACAAAACAGATTGTGTTAAAACAACAATGATTAACTGAATTTAATGATGTGTACATGATGGTTTTTACACATGAAATGTGGTTGGGCTTAGCTTAAATAAACAAAGCTCAGGAAGGGGTTTATTAACTTTGCTATATTAGTAGCATTATTATAAAGTTATGTTAATCACAGTATACTGCATTTTATCTCATTCTCTCCCAAATAGAATGTTTATTGCCTGTAACTACTATATGCTGGGAAATTAAAGGGAACTGTTATAAAAATAAATTAAAAAACCTCATATCATATTTAGACAATAGCATCAATTAAACAAAAATATGTCAAACTTCTGTAGCTGTAGTTGTGAGAGGCGATTTGTAGCTGCAGCTACATCTATATCACCAATCAGGAGCCTCTCCTTCTGGTCCATGGAGTCTGATATTTTCCAATAAAAGGATAAATCATTTTCCCACAGTTCTACAGTCACAAAAGATGAGTGAAAGTGTGCAAAAAGCAGCCACACCGTTACTGCCGTTACTGTGGTCAGTGGAAAGGTTACTCCAGGCGGTGGTTTTAAGCTTCTCGATTGATACTTTAAATAATATATTGGGTATTTCTCATGGCGCTGCCTAAAATGTGAGTTTATTTTTTCCGCCAACAGGAGTTAGGTTGTGTCAAACAAATCAATTACAATTATGTATATATAGCGCCGTGTTCTGCAGCACTGTACAATAGGGACCAAGACAATTTAAGTCCAGCAAAACATACATGATTTACTGGAACAGTAGGCAGAGAGGGCCCTGTCTAAACAAGCTTACAATCTAAAGGGATGAGAAACAGATACACAAAAGGGTAGTCAAGGGTTGTTTGAGAGGAGGGAGCATATTAGGAGACAACAGAGTAAGGTTGTAGGGGATGAGGAGTTGAGGGGTGAGATGAAAGGCTACTCTAGAGAAATGTGTTTTCTGGGACTTTTTTTGAAGTACTTAAGAGAAGGGGAAAACATTCGGGCATGGGCGCAACCAGAGCAAAAGTCTGGGGTGCAAAAACAGAACAGGTCATTGGTGAGCTGGAGTTGGTCTGTTAATGAGGAACGAGATGGGAGCAAAAGAAAGGTTATGGAGATCTTTGTAAGTAAATACAAAAACTTTGACCTGAATTCTAAATAAAAGAGGAAGCCAATGTAAATAATTCCTGCACATCAGGTAGAGAAGTCTTGCAGACGATTCATTACAGACTGTAGAGGGGCAATCTGCTTGTCGATCTGAAAAGTGCACAGAGGATTACAAAAATCAAAGACGGGAAACAAGAGCATGGACAAGTGCTTTAGTTGCATCTTGAGTGAGAAATGGGTGAAAGTGAGATATTTTTAAGGTCAAACTCAGGGTTTGATAATAGAACTTATGTAATGGGTTAAGGAAAGGTCAGAGTCAAATATCTCACAAAGGCAAATGTGCCTGAGGGGTAGAGTTTATGATCGCTCCACTCACTTTAAGGGAAATAGAAGCAGCTTTAGAGGGTGCAAAGACAAGGACTTTGATAGGTTGAGTTTTTAGTAATTGTTTAGTAATTGTTAATCAGTAATTGTGCATTGTTGTCAGTAGTTTGTGATATGATCCAGCTGATGGGCAGAAAGATCAGTCGAGGATATCATCAGTGTACATGTGATATTGAAAACCATAGGATATTGGATTACCAAGAGATTATTAGTTCTGAAGCACCAACAAAGAGTTGTACAATGGGTGGACTAACAGACACGTAATTATAACCAGACAAATAGGACGAACAGACACACAGTGGTTGAGGGCCCTGCTCAGTAAGCGTACATGTTAGAGGGAGTGGGGTATAGGATCACAAAGGGTGAGGGTAGGGGTAGGGGTTTCTAGAAAAGTATTCACGGGGGGCTTGGTGGGTTATTTCTGACAGTTACAGGAGAGATGCAGTATAAATTGAGAAGAGGTCTCAATACAGAGTCCTGAAGAACATCAGGATATCAACAAATTAAAGAGACCGTAACAAAAGTTTAAGAGCAGTTTGACTTTGAACTGACACCAATTGGTATTTTTTAGCATCAAACTTTTTAAAATATGCTCTCAAAGATTTAGCTCCAGATTCGTTACCAATTTTAAACTGTTAGATAGAGACTTTGTTATTACAATGCTAGAACCAGGGGCGGACTGAGAGCCTTTGGGGCCCCCGGGCAAAATTAGATCCCAGGCCCTTTGAATGCACAAATATATGTGCATTAAATAAATGTTAAAGGATCACTATAGTGTCAGGAAAACAAAGCGGTTTTCCTGACACTAAAGTGCCCTAAGGGTGCCCCCACCCTAAGGGTCCCCCTCCCGTTGTGCTGAAGGGGCTAAAAGCCCTTAAGCAGCTTACCTTTATCCAGCACCAGGCTCCCTAGGTGCTGGTGACCTCTCCTCCCTGCCGACGTCAGCTCATGAGTGGAGCGAAATGCGCATGCGCGGCAAGCGCGCATTCAAACAGTCCATAGGAAAGCATTTCTCAATGCTTTCCTATAGACGTTCTGCACATCAGGATGAACCCCACTAGAGGCAGGGCCGGCTCTACCTGTTAGGCGGAGTAGGCAGCCGCCTAGGGCGCCCCTTGGGAAGGGGCGCCGCCAGGAGCGCCGGCCCCCCTAATGCTGCAGCCGCCCGAGCGCTCTGCAGAGAGCCTCAGGCGGCTGCAGCTTTGCCCGGGCTGGTGCGTCCCGGGCGAAGCATGAGGAGAGGGACTGACAGGAGGGAAGCGCTCAGCGCTTCCTCCTGTCACTCCCTCACTGTAACGTGGCCGAGCCCTGTATGGTCCGCCAGTACAGGGAGCATCTGTCTCCTGTACCCGGCCGGACTAACAGGAAGTGAACACAGGGAGGGAGGGAGGGAGGAGAAACAAACAGGGAGGGAGGGAGGAGAAAGAAACAGGGAGGGAGGGGGAGAAAGAAACAGGGAGGGAGGGGGAGAAAGAAACAGGGAGGGAGGGGGGAGAAAGAAACAGGGAGGGGGGGAGAAAGAAACAGGGAGGGAGGGGGAGAAAGAAACAGGGAGGGGGGGAGAAAGAAACAGGGAGGGAGGGGGAGAAAGAAACAGGGAGGGGGGAGAAAGAAACAGGGAGGGAGGGGCGAGAAAGAAACAGGGAGGGAGGGGCGAGAAAGAAACAGGGAGGGAGGGGGGGAGAAAGAAACAGGGAGGGGGGAGAAAGAAACAGGGAGGGAGGGGGAGAAAGAAACAGGGAGGGGGGGAGAAAGAAACAGGGAGGGAGGGGGAGAAAGAAACAGGGAGGGGGGAGAAAGAAACAGGGAGGGGGGAGAAAGAAACAGGGAGGGAGGGGCGAGAAAGAAACAGGGAGGGAGGGGGGGAGAAAGAAACAGGGAGGGGGGAGAAAGAAACATGGAGGGAGGGAGGGGGGAGAAAGAAACAGGGAGGGAGGGGGAGAAAGAAACAGGGAGGGAGGGAGGGGGGAGAAAGAAACAGGGAGGGAGGGGGGGGGAGAAAGAAACAGGGAGGGGGGAGAAAGAAACAGGGAGGGAGGGAGAAAGAAACGGGGGGGGAGAAAGAAACAGGGAGGGAGGGAGGGGGGAGAAAGAAGGGAGGGAGGGAGGGGAAAGAAAGAAACTGACAGGGAGGGGGGGGAGAAAGAAACTGACAGGGAGGGGGGGGAGAAAGAAACAGACAGGGATGGGGTGGGAGAAAGAAACTGACAGGGAGGGGGGGAGAAAGAAACTGACAGGGAGGAGGGGGAGAAAGAAACTGACAGGGAGGAGGGGGAGAAAGAAACTGACAGGGAGGGGGGGAGAAAGAAACTGACAGGGAGGGGGGGAGAAAGAAACTGACAGGGGGGGGAGAAAGAAACTGACAGGGAGGGGGGAGAAAGAAACTGACAGGGAGGGGGGGAGAAAGAAACTGACAGGGAGGGGGGGGAGAAAGAAACTGACAGGGAGGGGGGGAGAAAGAAACTGACAGGGAGGGGGGAGAAAGAAACTGACAGGGAGGGGAATTGACGGGGAGAGGGGAATTGACGGGGAGAGGGGAATTGACAGGGAGAGGGGAATTGACAGGGATGGGGGAGTGACAGGGGAGGGAGGGGAATGAGAGTGACAAGGGAGGGGGGAGAGGTTGACATTCATCACACACAATGCACCCCCTGCACACAGAAAAAACACACAATGCATTTCACACACACACACGCAATGCAACCCTTACACACACAGAAACACACAATGCATTCCTTACACACACTCAATGCACCCCTTACAGACTCACACACTTCATCCTTTACATACACAGAAACACACCTTGCAGCCCTTACACATACAAACACAAATTCACACAATGCATTCCTTACACACAAATCAGGACATCCCCTACACACTCCACCCCCTGTGAACAAACTCATTGTTGGACCCTGGGACCCAGACCTTGAGCTGTGTAAAGGGCCCCCCAAAAATTGAGCTGCTTCACGTTCTCCCAGAACATTGATTTTTGTGACCACAGTTACAAACAGCCTCCATAGATCCTGTTCTACACCAGACCAGTGGAGCCAGACTGCAGCTAGAGCCCATCATCATCCTCATCTGGTTGTAAGTAGGCAATCTAGTATATTATTTGTGGCACTAATCTCTAATTTACCTCACATTAAAGAAACACTATAGTCCCCAGAACCACTGCAGCTTAATGTAGTGGTTCTGGTGTCTATAGCCTGTCCCTACAGGCCTTTTAATGTAAACACGGCGGCACTGCAGCACTAGCGTTAGTTAACATGGCAGGTCATATGGGTGGGGCATTGTGATGTCACGGGGGGGGGGGGGGGGGGGGGGGGGGGGCGGCAAACTTTACTTTTGCCTATGGCGGAAAAAAACTTTCCACTGGCCCTGACTAGAGGTTTGATTAACCCTGCTAAGTAAACAAACTGCTATGTTTACATCTGAAGGGTTAAAACCTGAGGGACCTGGCACCCAGACCACTTCATTGAGCTGAAGTGGTCTGGGTGACTATAGTGTCCCTTTAAATATAACTCTCATATAATACAGCATTCCTTTGGATGTGTATATTGTGAAGACCTGTGTATCAATGCATGTTTGTATTTGAGTCCGTGTGAATGCACTTGTCCATGTCTGGATGACTACATGTGATTTTTTGTATATAGTGTCAGTGTGAATGCATATGTTACAGGTGAGAGAGTGTGTGAGGGAGAGGGTGACAGGTGGAAGAGTGTGGGAGGTGGTGACAGGTGGCAGAGTGAGGGGGTACCTGGAGGCAGAGTCAGGGAGGGAGGGGATGACTAGTGACAGAGTGAGGGAGGGGGTGACTGTCCCCCTTACTCTGTCACTAGTCACCACCTCCCTCCCTCACTCTGTCACCAGTCATCCCCTCACTCACTCTGTCACTAGAGTGAGGGGGTGACTACTGACAGAGTGAGGGAGGGGGTGACTAGTGACAGAGTAAGGGAGGGAAGGGGTGACTAGTGACAGAGGGAGGGAAGGGGTGACTAGTGACAGAGGGAGGGAAGGGGTTACTAGGGACAGAGTGAGGGAGGGAGGGGGTGACCGTCACTAGTCACACCCTCCCTCTGTCCTTAGTCACCCCCTCCCTCCCTCACTAGTCACCCCCTCGTTCCCTCTGTCACTAGTCACCCCCTCCCTCCCTCTGTCACTAGTCACCCCCTCCCTCCCTCTGTCACTAGTCACCCCCTCCATCCTTCTGTCACTAGTCACCCCCTCCCTCCCTCTGTCACTAGTCACCCCCTCCCTCCCTCTGTCACTAGTCACCCCATGCCTCCCTCTGTCACTAGTCACCCCATGCCTCCCTCTGTCACTAGTCACCCCATGCCTCCCTCTGTCACTAGTCACCCCTCCCCTCCCTCTGTCACTAGTCACCCCTCCCCTCCCTCTGTCACTAGTCACCCCTCCCTCCCTCTGTCACTAGTCACCCCTCCCTCCCTCTGTCACTAGTCACCCCTCCCTCCCTCTGTCACTAGTCACCCCATGCCTCTCTCACTCTGTCACTAGTCATCCCCTCCCTCTATCACTAGTCACACCCTCCCCCTCCCTCACTGTCACTAGAGTGAGGGGGTGACTAGTGACAGAGTAAGGGAGGGGTGGGGTGACTAGTGACAGAGGGAGGGATGGGGTGACTAGTGACGGAGGGAGGAAAGAGGTGACTAGTGACAGAGAGGAGGGGTGACTAATGACAGAGGGAGGGGTGACTAATGACAGAGGGAGGGGTGACTAATGACAGAGGGAGGGGGTGACACAATGACAGAGGGAGGGAGGGGGTGACAAAGGGAGGGGTGACTAGTGACACAGCGACAGAGGGAGGGTGGGGGTGACACAGTGACACAGGGAGGGAGGGAGTGATTAGTGACAGTGACGTAGGGAGGGGTTGACTAGTGACAGAGGGAGGGGTGACTAGTGGCATTTTACAATATAAAAACGTGCTGTCTAACTGAATGCCATGACTATGATTCTTAACCCTGTTATTTAACTGCTTGGAAGTGCTGTCGTGGCCTACAAAGCTTTGTTGTTATGACTTGCACAATATAAATAAAGAATAAAAAAAAAAAAAAAGTCTGAATTAATGTGAATCGAGTGTACCAAACAAGAACACCATCTCTCTTCAATAAACAGAACAAAGGGGTAAATTACCAGTGAAAGCCATGCTATACTTGTGTGTAATGGAATGTAAGAGTCATGTCTTGACAAATAACACATGGATTGAGAACATGCAGCCATTCAATGGCGGAAAGGTTTAACAGACCTTTTAATGGGTTTATGGTGGGTACCAGGAGCACAAACTTGCAACATTGGTGGGGTTTTCGCAGTCTTGCCCATTATATATATAGAATAGTTATCATTCAAAAGGACAGCCAACAAATGGAGGAGAGTTCACACAAGACCAAGTAAAAATCACAAAGCAAACAGCAGAGCAACAGTCAGTCTAGTTAATCAAATGACTGATGTGCAAAAATATACACAATAAATTAACTGGACACAATTTTGTCTTTTTGCTATTAATATAACAATGAATTCGAAACACATTCTGGTTGCATGCCTTCTTTTTCATTAGGATTTCAGGAGGAAGGTACAGGTTGATAAACATGCAGCAACTTTTAAGAAAGCCTAAAGTGTGCACACTTATCCCACCAACAGAATAATGTCTACTTTGAAACAGCCTGACGTGTCCAGGAATAGTCTAGTAAACTTAAAGGGACACTATAGTCACCAGAACAAATACAGCTTATTGAATCTGTTCTGGTGAGTAGAATCATTACCTTCAGGCTTTTTTCTGTAAACACTGTCTTTTCAGAGAAAATGCAGTGTTTACATTACAGCCTAGTGATAACTTCACTGGCCACTCCTTAGATGGCTGTTAGATATCCTTCCTGGGTCATGGCTGCCTAAAATGCATCCAAATATTCAGTATCTCCTACCTCTGCATGCAGACACTGAACTTTCCTCATGGAGATTCATTGATTCAATTCCTCTCTATGAGGAGATGCTGATTGGCCAGGGCTGTGTTTGAATTGTGCTGTCTCTGCCCCTGACCTGCCTCTTTGTCAGTCTCAGCCAATCCTATGGGGAAGCATTGTGATTGGATCAGGCTACCACTTCTGCTGATGTCAGCAGACAGGTCTAAAGTTAACAGGGACAAACAAGCAGCTGCAGGCTTGAATACAAGTAAGATTTTTACTATATTTATGGAGGCATGAGGGGTAGATAGTTGTTTTAACCCTATAGGGTCAGGAATACATGTTTGTGTTCCTGACCTTATAGTGCTCCTTTAAAGAAGAAGTAAAAAAAAAAAACGGCTATATTTTCATTGCAGTGTTAAGACTGCCTCTAGTGGCTGTCTACCAGACAGTCACTAGAGGTGCTTTCTGCAGTTTCACAAAGTTTGGCCACGCTTTGCACAAGGAGATCCAGCATCAAACAACATTGAGTCAATGCTTTCCTATAGAGGAGGCCTAATGCTCGCGGCATTCGCTACACACATGCATTAGGTTCCCTTGCCCCCAAATCGGCTGACATTGGTGGAAGAGAAGCACCACACAGCACCAAGGGATCTTGGCGCTGGAATCAGGTAAGTTAAAGTTTTTTTTGTAGCCCTTTCCTACAAAAAAGCCCTTTCCTAGTGTTAGAATGCATATTTAGTTTCCTAATACTAAAGAGTTCATTTAACTCTAAATTAATCTTATTACTGTTAGTCAGTAGACAGCTATTACCATCCAGTGCAGTGGAGACAACATCAATCAGCATCTCCCAAGAAAAAAATGCTTTAGATACCTGTAGAGCAGTGGTTTCCAAACCAGTCCTCATGGCCCACCAACAAACCAGGATTTTTGCAGTTCCCTCTTTTATTCCAATCGAGATCCTGACAAAACCTTGACTTTTGGTTGGTCTTGAGGACTGGTTTGGGAAACACTGTTCTAGAGACTATATATTATTAGAGGATGCACAACCGAATACCAGGGGAGGTTGGTGAAGTTTTAAAATGATGTGGGCGCCAGACTCTCCACACATAACTTGGCTCCACCCCCTCTCTTTGGAACACCACCTCCTGATTTAGTGGACCCATATGAAACATGAAAATAGCTTTCAAAATAAAATAAAAATAAATAAAAGGGAAAACAATTTTTTTTTCCACTTTTCATGGTTTAACCTATTTAATGCCATAGATGTGACCTGCACATTAGAGAGAAAAGTAAGTCTCATAGCCCTGGCACTGAAACAGTAAAACCATAATTCACAGATCTTACTATTAGCATGACGTAAAGTCATGATTTTATTGAGGGCACGGAGGGGAGTATTATGCATTCTCTTTCTTTATTTTCATTCAGCAGCAAAGAAAATCATCAGTATAACAACATTTCTTAGGAACACTGCAATCATGACACAGTACAGTCCATAAAGGTGTGACAATCCTAGACTCCTCCTCTTTCTTGCGTAATCACCCAAAGACCAACAACAACTGGAACCAAGAAAAACAAACAGAACAGGAACTATGGTAACAAAACCTCCAGCATCCAAAAGTCAGTCAACAAGGATATAATCCAACAAAACACTGGCAAAGAAGAAGCATTCAAGGGGGCGGGGTCTAACTGTCATGGAGGACAGACGTGTTTCACTGAAGCTCCTCCACAATTTTGCCAACGAAAGCAACACAAGGCCCCATCAAGCATAATTTCGGAACCACCTAGAGCCCACTCCGGCGCCTGACACTGCTGGGCCTGGTTGTAGGGGTCGGTGCCCCGGTAAAAATCGAGTAACCACGCGTGTGACAACATGGGGCCTTGTGTGCACCGGGTGGGAGAGGCGGACGCTCTCCCGCTCCGAGGATACTCAGCGACTGCTACGGAGATGCAGACGCCCCGTTACCCCCCCCCCCCCCGGGACTGTCGGGGGTGAACACGGTCCAACACGGGAGAGCTACGCTTCGCAGAGGCGAGGGGGAGGTGAAGGCCAGCAAACAAGCGACTCACATAACTGACAACACACACCCCTAATGGCGGACACCTCATGCCTCCCTCGCAAACAAGATCTCAGCACTGAGACCACGCTGCAGACCAAACTAGAGGCTATCATGGCAGCATTCTGTCTGAAGCTGGAGAAAAGGGCCCTGCAGCAGGCAAGCAGCTCCTCACCTAGACGACGCCCCCCGCGCACACGGAAAAGGCTGATCAGGCCTCATACATCGTCCCAACACAAACAAAAGCAAAGCCTGAACCCTACCTTTGCTCACCGCCGAAGACCTCCGGCACCTCTAACAACCACCACTCGAGAGACTGACCAGCCCCGCAGCATGAGACCAGAACCCAGGGGCCTGAATCACCTTACCGACCTGCATAACCGCGGGGCACGCCATCACATGCCGGATACCTGGCACTCAGCCACGCCAAAGCATCCGACATCTCAGGCGATAAGAGCCCTCGAGGACGGCGTATGGCACCCAGCTGGAATCGGATGAGCACAAGCTGCAGACCAGAGTCAGCCAGGCACTGCTTGTTCTTGCTGGACTCCACTACCATGCTCCTAAATGCAGGAACTGCTCCATATACACAATCTAACCGTAAAGTTACAGTTTAAGTGCTGCCATAATCTAATCAAAATTTAGGGCTAATGGACTCTGATCTAACCTTAAGCATGATACTGAATCGTATGCATATCTAGCCTAACATGTACACAATTTGCTATAATCCACTGCTGTCTTATAGCTTGTTAATAACATGTTAATTGTTCTGGCACTTATGCTTACCATAATCTATTGATGCCCAATGTCCCAGCATCTTAACTACCTATCATTGATGTCTTATAGTACACTACCTATCATTGATGTCTTATAGTACACTACTAACTATGGAAGTCTCATAACCTGTTAATTCCACAAGCACAGTGGCTGTAAAGTACAGCTTAGCGCAAACGTGATTTCTATTAGTCTTATTGTGTTACCGTGATATAATCTGCTGCAAGGCTAGCAACAACCACTAAAAGATTATCCATACCAATTATTTTGCTTCATAAATATGATGGTTATGCTACAGTTATTATATTATGTTGCTTAATAACTTTGCCTCGCTAAGCCTCTAGAGTGATTAACTGTAATTTAAGTTTTTTAGACGTACCCTACTCTTAAAGCTTCAACGACAACTAACTAAGTCTACCTATTTTCTAAACGTACCATTAGTCTAACTAAACAGCAAACATACTTTTCTATAAGCTACCGCAAACCGTACTTCTAGATATAGCAGTGTCAAAGCTTAAAATGTATAGCTTCCCTAGCTAGTACCTACTTAACCACACTCTAGCGATAGTTAACCCTTGTTATATTTACTCCTCAAAAATGGGCAGGTCAGACAGGAAAGCTCACATGTTAAATGCTATGTTTACCCACTGTCTATGTTTCTCTCAACAAAATGTAAAAAATTGTGCCTATTGTTATATCATGCACAACAGAAAATAAAGAATCATGCACAACAGAAAATAAAGAATAAAAAAAAAAAAAGGAAGAAGCAAAAATTAAGAAAATAAAAATTATGGTAATATCGAAAGTTCGTGACTCAGATTCAACAATCATCTATCTAGCCGTAGGCATGTAAACAATATAGGTAATAAAACACCATACCAAAAGTATATAATCCCAGGTACTTACCGACTACTTGCGTAAGAGATATTTTTCTGTACTCACAAGAATCTACAGATGGTAGGAAGAAACAAAATAAAAAACAAATAATTCTAAGAGGGAAGGGTGAGTGGGAATGATACTCACCTCCTGTGTGTAGACAAGCAACCACCAGCTTTAGTACCTTTCTGACGCACCAGGGAGCAGAGGAAAGGTCAAATGGGAGACATGAAAACCTACAATTTGTCCCTTGCCACTGAAACTGGAGGAAATTCTGATGATCTTCTGCAAGAGTGATCGTCAGGTACGCGTCTCACAAGTCCAATTTGACCATCCAATCTGACTGTAACAGAATGTCCCAAAGGCAATGGATAACCTCCATCTTGAAGTGGTGGTATTGGACAAATGCATTCAAAGGATGGGAGATCGATGGATGGTCATATTCCGCCTCCTTTCTTGGGGGACCAGAAAAAGGTTGCTCACAAAACCCAATGTATCCCAATGGATTTCCTGAATAGCATTTTTGGATGCAAATTTCTTCGGTAATGAAGGTTTGATGGTTGGCGGCAATAATCATCTCCCAAGGTGGGAGTGCCTGTATGGGATGAGAGACCAACTGTAACCGATAGCTCTGTATCGTTTGTTATCACAGTGTATGACTGGTAAAACAGTGCTAGTGTGCTCCCTACTTTTACACGTGAAAAATGGGAATAAACTGTACTTCCCATAAGGTCTTATTCTGAAGACTGACCCCTGTGGCCCACGAGATGGGAAGAACGGGTAGTTATGCTCCTGCATAAGTCTCTGTGTGTTAAAGGAGCCTCTGTGTTGTATGAGCCCCGAAAATCAACGGCTGGGTAGACGGCTTCTCCCTCTTCCGGGACCCTCCAAAAAGCTTGGGTGCAAACACCCTCTTAAGAGATGTTTGTGCTTTGTCAAGCACTTTAAATGTCTTTACATTATTGTGGAGATCCTTGATGAAGGATTCCCCAATAAGAAGGCCATTGGCGGCCGGTCCTAGCTTATTGGTTGCCATACTGACCAGTTTGGGCTCAATCTTTAACAGAATTGCCTTGCGGCGTTCAGAGGACATTGCTGTATTCACGTTTCCTACCATGCAAACTAATTGTTGCAACCAACCCTTAGCCACCTCAAAATTAAAGACTACCTCGCCTGATTGGGTGGCCTCAATAAGCTCGTATAGCTTTGTAATAGGGCAAAGGGTGTCCAAGAATCTTGGCAATTCTTAATAAAGAGTCAAGACCTTTTTTCGGCTTCCATCCCGACTTGTTCAGAAACTGAACAATCTGCGAGTCAACATCTAGGGTTTTCCCAACCGGATCCGGTAAAATGGTCCGTGAGCATTCAACCCTAAGCTTACTGCGACACTCTTTGGACAACGGCTTATGCAATCTAAGTGCGAGGTATTAAGCAATGTACTCAGGAGGCTACCACTCAGCTGAACAAGGATGGCGCAGATTGTCCAGGTCAAACAAGGGATTACACCGTGTGGGTGTAGAAAACCACTGCTCTTGTTTACCTCAGAAGGCTAAGAGCCCTAAACCTTAGCCTTCTGGACTGAAGAGGCAGGTTTCTCAAACAAGTCATCAAGGTCGGAGCCGTCCTCACTATACAGGTCCATATTCCTCCACAATTATCTTGGGCACGTGCCATTTCCAAGATCTGCCAGATTGTGCCTGGCCAGGGGTTCTTTTGCACAGTGGTAGCGAGCCATCATTGACAGCCTTGTGTATGTCATTTAAGACCGGATTAACCTGTTTAGTTGGAGGGGATATAGCCTGTTTATACTTACGTAAGGCTCTGTAGCCTGGTTGCGCCAGTGTGGCGGCTAACAAGGCCTGACTAACCTGTGGGCCATTGCCTTGTGTCTGTATAAAGGCCTGGGTAATGGACGGAGTGATGGAGGATGACAACACCCATTGCTGAGGCCAAAGTCTTAACGGAGTGAGCGATGGTGGAATCAGGGAGTGATTGGAATTCCTCTGATGCCATAATGTTGGCACCATCTCTGAAATCCCTGCCAGAAAGGGAAACCCCAGGCAAGGGAAATTCAGGGCCAGAGGGTCCATCACCCTGATTCTGCATAGTCAAGGTAGGCAATAACCTAAACTCAAACAGCAGAAAAACTGCTAATAACTATGTAATACTATTTAGTAAACGAAAGGGCCAATGTGCAACAATAATACTTAAAGGCACTAAACTTTAAGTAAAACCCTAATAGGTTAAATCGAAATGAGAAATAGGTTAAGAGTAAAAGGTGGTGAGAGGATTGAGCAATCCACACACCAAGAATTTACTCATTGCAGAAAAATAAATGACATGTTCTGGGAGTGTACCAGGAGAGGTAGAAACGATCCAGCATATGATTACCCTAATTTTCGCGCTCTCTTTCTGGCATGACCTGGGGAGAAGGAATAAAATGGCCGCCATAAGTGCTAGCGTGCATATGCAATGACAAACAAACAAACCAAAAAAAAGGCTGCAAAGGTTAATTGTGCACGCGCAACAGTCAAAGGGAAAAACTGCAGCCTAGAAAAAATAGCATGCCTCCGAGAATGGCGAAGACCGTGGAAATCGCGGCCCAAGGCCATCCGCAGGTCTAATACAGAAACAGGGTGGATGGTCGAGCAGGAGGACTGGGAAGTGGTTACCCGGTAAGGGAGTAGAATATGAGCAGGGAAAAAGGGGGCGCCAAAGGAGAAGGGCAGGGAAAGTCAAGTCCCTCAAGGAAAAAAATGGGGAAGACAACACTCCGAGAGACACAGTAATGACTGTTAAGAAAATCAGATAAAATAATGTACAATCCCAAGTATAACAAAAGTATAAATGGAGACGTAAAATGGAATACTTAGCTAGTCTGAGGGAGCAGCAAAGAAAGAGGGGAGTCTAGGGGTTTCACACCTTTATGGACTGTACTGGGTCATGATTGGTTGCAGTGTTGCTAGTCAATGTTGTGTTTTACTGATGATTTTCTCTCAATTTTTTTTGCTGTTGAAGGAAAATAAAGAAATAGTGCATAATAGGAGCCTCGGCGTCTTTAATAAAATTATGTATTACTAAGTATACAGGAAATTGGTAAGGTTTATGAATTATCATGCAGGAAATTACCAAGGTTAATGAGTTACACCATTCCTGCTTTGGCACAATAAATTATATTAAAATATTAGATTATTACAATTGTCACAAAAAAATCCAATTAAAAAAATTAGACTTGAGGATACAGAACATAACAATAATAGAACAGTACCTGGAAACCTCAGTCTGGCAGCACGGTTAAACAGAAACAAATAATGTGGTAGGTCTGGGAGAAACATTCTCAGAAGGCACACAGTGCTGAAGTTTGGGAAACACATTTTCATCAGACACATATAGAGCTGACAGGAGGAAGACATTTCTAAAATGCACACAGTGTTCCTATTGGATGACACAGCCACACACAGTGCTGACATTAAAGGAACACTATAGGGTCAGGAATACAAACATGTATTCCTGACTCTAGTGTTAAAAACACCATCTAGCCCCCCTCAATTTAATAAGATCTTACCTTTATTTCAGTCTGCCCCTGATCTGCCTCCTTCACCGACATCATTAGAAGTGGTGATCTGAGCCAATCAGAATACTTTCCCATAGGCTGAGCTAGTCAAGGAGGCAGATCAGGGGCACAGCCAGCACAAGCCAAACACAGCCCTGGCCTACCAGCATCTCCTCATTGAATCAATCCATCTCTATGAGGAAAGTTCAGTGTCTCCATGTAGAAGGTGGAGAGACTGAATGTCAGTGCTGCACACTGTAAAGCGATGCCCCAGGAAGCACCTCTAGTAGCCATATGAGGAATGGCCAGTAGAGGTATCCTTAGGCTATGATGTAAACACAGCATTTTCTCTGAAAGAAAACAGTGTTGACTGCAAAATGCCCGAAAGAGCTGGTTATACTCACCAGAACAACTACAATAAGCTGTAGTTGTTCTGGTGACTATAGTGTCATTTTAAAACATAGCACTGACACTTTGTGAGTTCCACTGCAGCCTACTGTTTAGGAGCTTGTACTTTTGATATAGTAACCCGGGTTCAAATCATCTTATGGGGAAATATTACTCTAATATGATAAACATCTGATAAAACAAACATTGCTGGAGACATTACATGCAGTGAATTATTTTACCTGGAACAACACACAAGACAGTAAATATTCACTCTTGCATGTTCACTAAAGAGAAACTGAATAAGTATAATTAATGAGGGCTTCCACTAAATTTAGCAGGATAACATAAATGCGATAACTACATTGCACTTGTGGAAGCAGAACAAGCAAAAAAAAAAACTTTACAAATAAAAATGCAGGAGTTTAAATCATACCCTCAGAATCTCATGTATATAGAATAAGCATATAAAAAACGAATTAAACTTAAAACCTATGCATGATAAGCTCCATGCACTGCGTCTAGGGTAACTAGCAAGTAATGGATGAGATTTTTTTGAACTATCATACACTCAGCGTCCAATTTAGCTGCTCATCTGAAAATCACTTCTAGATGCATACTGAGCAAGTCCAGCATGCCCTCTAATTGGATAAATACCTTAAAAAAAAAAAAAAAAATCATCTTAAATTCTCCCAGTTACCCTCAATAGCATATCCATACAGCCATCCTTTATAATCAATGAGTCCGTTTATGCTTTGGTGGAGGAAGGGGGAGGGACATCAAAGCACTGCAGTATTGTATGTTTACTATTTATAATGGAAATTTGCAAGTTAACTTTTCCCAAAGGGAAACAAGGTCAGTAATTCACGCTTTTTACCACTGGCAAGAGATTTTATTATTATTATTACAACAATTATCTGGAGGGGCGCTGCTCAAAGTGTCCCTATGGACAAGCCTTGACTGCCCAATGTGTTCCTAATGCATTGTACACTGTTGCAATTCTCCTTTTGTAAACAGACCATGCTTTCATCACAATGGCTGACCAGGGTTTTAGTGCAAGTATGAATATACGTGCTTGTTGAAATGTTGCCTTGTAAGGTTCCTGAGATTCGATAAATTAAAATTTTGCTTGAAGTCAATATAGGAAAGCACCTCCTTTCCAGTATTCGCATTAACACAATGATTTAGGAGTGAGCAAATGGAAAAAAAAACAACAAAACCGAATGCCAAATAATTGCTGCTTTACAAGTTCAGTAGTGGTAGTGATACAGGGATACCAGCCCAGATTCTTTTCAGCTGTAGCAGAGCGTGCGGCCCTTTGGTTTGCAGGAGCTGGAGACCTGCTGGCCTGTTCCTTAATACCATGCTGTGGGATGAGATTTTAGGAATGACAGGCTGGTGCAGTCTTCACATAACTGAAATAAGGAAATTTAGCTGTGAGATAAATTACAAGGGAATGGGGAGGCAGGTACTAATATGCCTCCCCAACCTGACTCACTTCTGGCCTGCCATGAGCTTCAGGTACTCCAATGCGTTTTTAGCAGCGTTTGCGTGAGACTCGTCGCGAGAAGGGGCAGATCCATGGCACACAGTTATGGGCTGAGTAGAAAGTTCCACAAAACACTGACACTTTCCGCTTAAGCTGCGTTCACCTTGGGGGGGAAAAAGAAAAGAAAATGGAACTACATTTTAGGCACATACTGTAACATCTATAACGTACACACAAACAAAACAAAAAAATAAATCTATAGATTTAAAAAAAAAAAAAAAAAATGTTAGCTTAAAGGAACACTATAGGGTCAGGAACACAAACATTTATTCCTGACCCTATATTGTTAAAACCACAATCTAGCCTTCCTGCCCCCTAAATATAGTAAAATCTTACTTGTATTTAAGTTTGCAGCTGCTGGCTATGCCCCTGAACTGCCTCTATCTGCTGACATCATTAGAAGTGGTGGCCTCAGCCACTCACAATGCTTCCCCATAGGATTGGCTTAGAGTGTCAAGGAGGCTGATCAGGGGCAGAGCCAGCACAAGTCAAACACAGCCCTGGCCAATCAGCATCTCCTCATAGAGATGAATTGAATCAATGCATCTCCATTAGGAACGTTCAGTGTCTGCAGTGGGCGGAGACACTGAATGGCAGTGCTGCACACTAGGCAGTACTGCCCCAGGAAGCAACTCTTGTAGCCATCTGAGTAGTGGTCAGAAGAGTTTTCACTAGGTTGTAATGTAAACACTGCATTTTCTCTGAAAAGACACGTTTTACTGCAAAAAGCCTGAAGGGAATGATTCTTTTCATCAGAACAAATACAATAAGCTGCAGTTGTTCTGGTGACTATAGTGTCCCTTTAAGCAAGGCTCTAATCAATAAAAAAAAAAAATAAACAAAATCATATTCTCTCTGTTTGGACAAGATGCAAGTAGAAACTACAGAAATTTGAGTGAAATTCCTAGTAAGTTAAAGGGACACAATAGTCGCCTTTTTAGTTTTTTTTTGCAATCAAGCCTTGGTAAAATTGAGGTATGCTTGGGATGATTGACTTGCTGGAAGGTCCAATGATGCCCAAGCTTCAGCTTCCTCACAGACAGCATGACGTTTTCTCCTAGGATTTCCTGATACTTCAATAAATCCATCTTGACTTCCACATGCTGCAGATTTCCAGTGCCAGAGGATGTAAAGCAGCCCTAGAGCATCACTGAGCCCCCACAATGCTTAACTGTAGGCTTTATTATTTTTCTTCCTCCAGACTTAAAGCTGATCCATTGGGCCGAAAAGTTCCAGTTTTGTTTTATCACTCCCCAGAACAGAATAAAAAAACATATTTATATGATATTGAGTATATGGGAACAGACTTCTTGTGCTTTTGGATCATTAGTGATGGACATTTTGGAGTTTTGGCATGGAAACCTTCTGCGTTTAGCATGCGCCTTGTGGTACGCACTCAAACCTTAGTGCCTGTTGCCACCAAGTCTTGCTGCAGGTCTTTTGCAGTCACTTAAGGGTTTTTAACAGCCTGTCTTCTCAGAAATCTGGTTGTTGCAATTGATAGCTTCCTCTTTCTGCCCTGTCCAGGTAGAGTAACCACTGTTCCATCAACTTTGATCTTGCAAACTATGCTTACAACGGCATCTCTAGGAACATATAGTGCCTTTGCTATCTATTTGTATCCTGTTCCTTGTTTAACTTTGAGGACCAATTTTCTTACTTATAATATTGCATATTTCTAACATGCAGTCAAACTTGACACTCAACAAACCCCAGTTCACGTATTTTGTGCTGTTGTGAGGGAATCTATTCAGGGGGTTGAATACTTCTGAGACATCAGAAGTCAAACATTTTCAGTGGAAGTTGCGGAAAAAACTTGAAACATTCATTGTGTTTGTTATTTCAATTGCTTGTGTTTGATTTGTTCATTGCAAACCGCTGAAAGTCTGTACATTTTAACAGTAAACCAGATTTTCAAGGGCGTTTGAATAGTTTTGATTAAAACTATATATATTTCTTTGCAAAATGCCACCTTTACCCATTTGAAACAGAGCGTTTGGAGAACTATTTTCTGCCTCCCTGCAATGGAATGCTGAAAGGGTTTGTACATTACACATACTCAAAGACAGATTTAGAACCTGTGACAAAAGGCATGTAATTTTGCAAAATGTAACTGAATATAAATGGTATATTCAGAAATGTACTGTATATAGGATTTGCAAGAGTTTGTCACAAAAACTATGGAGCCCAGACTCTATTTAATTACCAAGATCAAAATAGCTAATTTGAAAGTTCTGCTCCTCTGCAAGTTCTTGTAGGAAAGTGCAGAAACTAGTGTTGGGGGTGCTCAGCGGGTTGGTCTTCAGGTGTACAATCTTCTCTCCAGTTGAGTTCCGCAAGGAATCCCAGGTGCATGTTACACCTCGACCTTTGCCTCCATCCAGCTTACCACCACCTGTGGTCTACACAATGTAAAAGATCAGTTAGTACATTAAAATCATATATTCTCAGAAATAGACAAAACGGGTATACTAAACAGAGCAGTGAAATGGGGACGTGGGGTGGAGCGCCAAGTTACGTGAAGGAGGTTTGAGTGGGTTTATGGAAAAACTCTGGGTAGGGGAAGAATGGAAAAGAAAAGGTTTGTGGAGACATACCAATCTACAAGAAGCTTAATTACTTTTTTCCTTTAAGCCCCACTCACAGTTTTCATTGTCCATCCTTCTGTTAGTTATCAATTTGTATTAGGTAAACTAAAATAATGCCTATTTATTATGTATTTTCTGGATTACCATTACGTAAACTAAAAGAATGCTTATTATTTATTTTCTGGATTACCCTTGCTCCATGGGGGTGGGCATTTTTAGATGCTTTTTGGATAAAATAAAGCTTATCCAACCAAAAGATCATGCAGGCCAACAAAATCTAATCAGCTTCCACAGTTCTTGGTGCCTTTAGCAGAGTGCTACTCATCTCAAATATGTGCTCTGTGTTTGGTGCAGCTATTCAAATTGTGCTCTGTCTTGGTAGGTACATGGGAAGTCTGACAAAAGAGAATTAATGATGGCAAGCTCTACAGTGCAAGAATAAGGCAGAAGACACACTGACACACATTTGTATTGACTTATATAACTGCATTATATTATAAGAAAGCAATCTCCGTAATATTCAGTTTTCAATGGCAAAGACTTCCTTATACTTCCTTACAATGTGCAAAGTGCTGGCTGTGGTTTGGAAGTTGGGATAGAGTGAAGCATCAGAAATATGAAAATAGCATTTGGGTTTAAAAAAAAAAAAAAAAAAAGAAGGGGATTGTGTCTTTGAGCAAACTCTTGCCCACCACGATGTTGATAGCCAACAACTCCAAGAATTCTTTGAATGCAGTAGCTAACCAGAGAGTCATAGGAGTTGCAGTTTAGCAGCACCTGAGGGCAGTGTTTGAGATGCCTGCTACAGAGGTGTGGTAATAAAAAAAAAAAAAGAAATCTACTTGTCCTCAAGACCCAAGTCATAACCCAACCTAACTCCTCCTAACAAGCTACTTGTCCTGACCAATAAAAAAAAGTTTTAAGTAGAAATAATCTCTCCCTCTGTTCTCCCTCATAGTGTGCTGGCAGTGGGTAGTGTGTCTGGGGTGTGCGTGGATGCTGTGCTTAGTATGTGTGTGGGATGTGCACATTGTGTGTAATGTGGGGGGGGGTTGTTTGTTTGCTATGTGTAATGTGTGCGCTGTCTGTGTGTAAAGTTTGGGGGATTTGGTGACTGTTTTTAATGTGTGTGAGTTTGTATCTTTGTGTTATGTGTAGGGGGGTGTAAACCGTGTGAAATGTGGGTGTAATGAGTGAAGTGTTGTTCGGGATTTGTGTAATGGTGCTCGCTACTTTGCCCTGTTCCTGTGGTCCAGCAGGAATCAAAACATGAGAAGTCCCCACCCCCCGTTTTTTGTTTTTGAAGGGAGAGGGATGGAGAATCGCAAATGCTTCTGAGCTGGATACCACTGCCAAACCAAAAGGAGAAGGAAGAAGAGAAAGACAGCCTGGGCAGAACCTGACTGCACCACCTGAAATCAAGGAGATATCTCCTGACAGTGAGTTATCGACTCTGCAGAATCACGAGCACCTGTAGAACACTTTGGTGGACGTATAGACACCAAGCCTGAGAATCTTGACCGCAAGAAACCTGGGACGCAACTTTGGGTCCTACAGTGGTTCGAGTTTGGGAAAAATGGCCGCTCTCCACACTTTGAACGGCGACCTGGTGCTCCTAGCCAATTGCAGTTCACCAATGCTCATTGTTTCTATTACCTTAATATTTTTCTTTAAAAAAAAATAAAAAATAAAAAGTGCAGTGTATCATAATCACTTATATCTAAAAGTCTTGATGGTAATGGTAAGTTGTATACACATACATATTACACAATGAAAGCACTTTGTCTGGGCCAGTTTTTCATGGATCGAGCAAAGATTCTTAGTACTAGTAAAGTGACATGTGATTTCTAACACACTTATTACAATCCAGCTAAGTTGTTTCAATATCAAGTGGAAAGCCCTTTTAGAAGAGGGAATGCAATCATGTCCAGTCCAGCCCAGCCACATAGCTACCATGCAGAATTGATCCTCTTCAGGCTCCGTCTCTCCTGTATCACGATGCTCTGTGGGGACCCTATGAATTTGGAAAAGCATTTTCGCAGCTGCATTTCTTTTGGCCAGCTTCTTGGACGTTCCGCTGCCTGTTAATACAATTGTAACAAAAGTATTTATGGATAAAACGTGGTGATGGTGACATGCTGTTGCATTCCAAACTTCTATAATTACGTAAATTGCTGCAAACATGCTGCTTAAAAACGAATGATTTAAAAATAAGAAAAACCACAACCTCACAAAGTACTGTCACCCAACAAAAATAAAACATTAGTAATAAATAAATGTAACTCACTACTTTACCAACAACATTATGTAACATAGAAATGCATAGGTTTTAATTTTTTTATAACCAATACACTGCGCCTTATTTTAAACGTTTCTGTTTCCTTACAGATTACATTCTTAACACTGCCTGGAAGGTTATACTGTAGTGCTGTTCTAATATATATCAGACTATTTTAGAAATTTGACAACATACTTGGGTGTGCTCTCTCAGCCCTGGCACTGCTTAACATTGCAGAGCTAACCAGGTTCTTCTGCAGGAGAATCCACAAGCAGGGTAAAATGTTAGAGGTGCCTGGCAGGACCTAGGTAACTTGTCAAGTCTGTTACAAGACGGTACTAATTAAGAAGAAGAGAATGAAAATGACCCTGCTGTGGCTCTGGTCTTCTCCTAGCAGACACAACCAGACCAAGCACCCTGAAATCCGACCCCCTTTTTATACAGGTTATATTCCCTGGAGCAGCCTACCAAATCAGGCTGGCCGCATGGAACTTGGAGATGCTAGCCGGTCAAACCTTTAACTGGTTGTGATCACACATAGTGCAGTTGATTTGCATTATTTAAACTGTAGACAGCTCTTGGGTTGAGCTATGCGGGGATATTACATATATGGGGTGTACTGTAGGAGAACTGTATAGTTCAGGCTATTTTGTTAGGGCACCCTGTTGCCGGGAGGTCAATTATATTAGTGGCACTCGATCTAGTTATCTGCCAGACACAGAGACGCCTGAGTGAGATCTACATTATTTTAGTTAACAACCCAGGATCTGTATATAAATGTGTGCACTGTAAGACAATAAAGCATTCCTGTTTTCACTCTTCATCAAGTTTAAACTTTGGCAGAGATACTCTGATCGAGTATTAGATTTCCACCACAAAGTCCTTCGAAAATGGTTTGAACAATGACTATGAGATGGCACAAGGTCAGTCCTGGCACCATGACCACTTTGAGTTGTAATGCTTATGGTGCTAGAAGTGTTCCTTTAAGAGATTTGTGTGTGCAATTAAACAAACAAAATGTCCAAAACAAATTATGTAGAACTCACCTAAAGTGTCATCTCAATAATTCATGAGGGAAAGTGTAAAAACTGAATTCCAAGAGGCAAGCAAAAATCTACATTCCAATACTGATCATTTCCAAAAAATGATTCATTATAACCATTACTTATCATACCAACTACCAAATCATCCATGAATGTGCTAATACAAGTTTAATACACATCATTTGCATAATCGGTTTAATCCAGCAATTACTGTATATCTCACTACAGAAGAAATATCTCATGGGGCAAGTTATTATTTTTTACAGCGATGAATGTATAGGACAGTCTTAATAAATTGCACAGGAGGGATATGGGGAGAATAAACGTCATACAAGAAAAGCAATTGGTTTAATTTTGTTTGATTTTATGATTTCCTAGGAAATTAAATCTATATAATCTCCCCGCGAGGAATCTAGCCAGCGCATCCATTTTTCTACATTAGAGTTCTCCAAACTCTGACCCTCCAGATGTTGCCGAACTACAACTCCCATTATTTTTTGAATGAAATAGATAGCCAGAGAATCATGGGAGTTGTAGTTCAACCCGGATGTCTATGCATCAATTTAAGGAGTCTATTGACTGCTGTACACATTTTATTCAAAAACAGGGCACCAGGGTGCCAGACAACCATCTCTCCATCTGAAACTTCTGATATGCTAGCATTTCTGCTGTTTCTGTTAGTGCACACCTCTAGTTTGTTCAGCTGCCAGGCAGCTAACAATGCACACATACATATCGACTTTACTATGTTCTAGTATTTCAAAGAGGCCCTCTGGAAAAAAACAAAACATAACTACTACAGCTGATTGCATTGGTTATGGGGCAAAGAGCCTGTTGGACACCGGTTTATTCCAAACTGAGTTTCTAGAAAAAGGAATTCCCACTTTAGCAATATCTTTAAAGATGGGTTGAACCTGTGAAACTAAAGGGACAAATGTACGCATCAAACAGTTTAAAGGGACTCTATAGTCACCATATAAAATCAAGAAAGACAGGTCCCCCAGCCTTCCTTCTTGCTTTTATATGTACTTTCATTTATTTAAAAAAAAATTTGAGGTGGTTTTATATTCAAAACTTACCTCCGTTCCAGCGCCGAGCTCCCAGCCATGCCGCGCCCCCTTTTTCGGGGCCCAATAGGACGCTTCTCACAGAGAAGCCCTGAGCGGTGGGTGGGGGGCCTAAAATTATCAATAAGGGGGGGGGACCTACTGTCTCCCCCCCCGGCCCCCACCCCTGAGCGGCGGGTGGGGGCCCTAAAATTATCAATAAGGGGGGGGCCTACTGTTCCCCCCCCCCCCCCGGCCGCCACCCCTGAGCGGCGGGTGGGGGCCCTAAAATTATCAATAAGGGGGGGGGACCTACTGTCCCCCGGCCCCCACCCCTGAGCGGTGGGTGGGGGCCCTAAAATTGTCAATAAGGGGGGGACCTACTGTCCTCCCCCCGGCCCCCACCCCTGTGCGGCGGGTGGGGGCCCTAAAATTATCAATAAGGGGGACCTACTGTCCCCCCCCCGGCCCCCACCCCTGAGCGGCGGGTGGGGGCCCTAAAATTATCAATAAGGGGGGGGCCTACTGTCCCCCCCCCCCGGCCCCCACCCCTGAGCGGCGGGTGGGGGCCCTAAAATTATCAATAAGGGGGGGGGACCTACTGTCCCCCCCCCGGTGCGGCGGGTGGGGGCCCTAAAATTATCAATAGGGGGGGGGGGGCTACTGTCTCCCCCCCCCCAGCCCCCGGCCCCCCACCCCTGAGCGGCGGGTGGGGGCCCTAAAATTATCAATAAGGGGGGGACACCTACGGTCTCCCCCCCCGGCCCCCACCCCTGAGCGGCGGGTGGGGGCCCTAAAATTATCAATAAGGGGGGGGCCTACTGTTCCCCCCCCCTGGCCCCCACCCCTGAGCGGCGGGTGGGGGCCCTAAAATTATCAATAAGGGGGGGGACCTACTGTCCCCCCCCCCCGGCCCCCACCCCTGAGCGGTGGGTGGGGGCCCTAAAATTGTCAATAAGGGGGGGACCTACTGTCCTCCCCCCAGCCCCCACCCCTGTGCGGCGGGTGGGGGCCCTAAAATTATCAATAAGGGGGACCTACTGTCCCCCCCCCCCCGGCCCCCACCCCTGAGCGGCGGGTGGGGGCCCTAAAATTATCAATAAGGGGGGGGGGGACCTACTGTCCCCCCCCCCACCCCTGAGCGGTGGGTGGGGGCCCTAAAATTGTCAATAAGGGGGGACCTACTGTCCTCCCCCCGGCCCCCACCCCTGTGCGGCGGGTGGGGGCCCTAAAATTATCAATAAGGGGGGGACCTATTGTCCCCCCAGACCCCCACCATTAACTAAAAACATGTAAAAAAAAAAAAAAAATGAGATAAAAACAACTTACCATTTGATGTTTTCTTTCTTCTAAAATCTTCTTTCTTCAGCCCCAAAAAAGGCCAAATAAAAAGCCATAATAACAGACGCAATAAAAAAAAAAAAAAAAAAACAAAATCCATGTTCACCCATGGAGGGCTCCGTGCAGACTGAGCTCCGCAGGGCGGGGGAAGGCTTATAAAGCCTTGCCCCGCCCTGCAATTAGGCTAAGAACACTCTGATTGGTGGGTTTAAGCCAATCAGAGTGCTCTTTGTCATTTTACAAGCGTGGGAAAGTTCTTTGGAATTTTCCCACGCTTGTAAAATGACAGAGCACTGTGATTGGATGGATTTCAAGCCATCCAATCACAGTGCTCTGTGTCATTTTACAAGCGTGGGAAAGTTCTTTGGAATTTTCCCACGCTTGTAAAATGGCACAGAGCACTGTGATTGGATGGCTTGAAATCCATCCAATCACAGTGCTCTGTGTCATTTTACAAGCGTGGGAAAGTTCTTTGGAATTTTCCCACGCTTGTAAAATGACACAGAGCACTGTGATTGGATGGATTTCAAGCCATCCAATCACAGTGCTCTGTGTCATTTTACAAGCGTGGGAAAATTCCAAAGAACTTTCCCACGCTTGTAAAATGACACAGAGCACTGTAATTGGCTTAAACGCACCAATCAGAGTGTTCTTAGCCTAATTGCAGGGCGGGGCAAGGCTTTATAAGCCTTCCCCCGCCCTGCGGAGCTCAGTCTGCGCGGAGCCCTCCATGGGTGAACATGGATTGTTTTTTTTGCGCTCGTTTTTTTTTTTTTTTTTTAAATTGCGTCGGTTATTATGGCTTTTTATTTGGCCTTTTTTGGGGCTGAAGAAAGAAGATTTTAGAAGAAAGAAAACATCGAATGGTAAGTTGTTTTTATCTCATTTTTTAGTTAATTCATTATTTTTAGGGTGAGGGGGGTAGGTAGGGAGATAATTTTTTATTTGTTTTTTTTGGGGGGGGGGGGGGTTAACTAGGGTCCCCCCCCTTTGTATTTAGGGCCCCCACCCGCCACTCAGGGGTGGGGGCCGGGGGGGACAATAGGTCCCTCCTTATTGATAATTTTAGGGCCCCCATCCGCCGCACAGGGGTGGGGACAATAGGTCCCCCCCTTATTGACAATTTTAGGGCCCCCACCCACCGCTCAGGGGTGGGGGCCGGGGGGGACAATAGGTCCCCCCCCTTATTGATAATTTTAGGGCCCCCACCCGCCACACAGGGGTGGGGGCTGGGCGGGGACAGTAGGTCCCCCCCCCCCCTTATCGATAATTTTAGGGCCCCCACCTGCCGCTCAGGGGTGGGGGCCGGGCGCGTTCACAGTGCTTTGTGTGCTGATAGCCCGTCTGAAGTATTCACCCAGAATGCATCAGACGAGAGGCCTTTTTAGGGCCTCTGAACTCGGAAGTCCCTCTGGTGGCCGTCTGATTGACTGCAACAAGAGGTGTTCCAAGCTTCCAATGTAAACACTGCATTTTCTCAGAAAATACAGTGCGTACAAGAAAAAGGCTCCGGGTAGCTGTAGCACTCACCTGAACAACCTCATCAAGCTGAAGTTGTTCAGGTGACTATAGTGTCCCTTTAAAAATGGTTTGATTGTTAACCGTGGGACAGTGCCATGGTACTTCTGGCACCATAACCACCACATCCCCCAATGTTTGCTTTGAGTGCCACTTTCAGCATCCTTTCCTGCCAATTTCAAACAGAAACCCTAAATTAATTACGCAAACTTTGCCGTTTAAAAAAATATAGATCTATAGATATATATATATATATAAAAAAAAAGTTGCAAAATGTTGCCTACAATATACACAAGTGATCATTTTGAAATTACTTTGAAATGGGGTACATTGACGTTATGACAGGCTTATGCAATGTATGATCATATACTGCAACAAAATCGTCATTATGTAATATCTCTCTCTCTCTATATATATATATATATATATATATATATATATATATATATATATATATATATATATATATATATATATATACATATATATATATATACACACACACACACACACCGTATATACTCGAGTATAAGTCGACCCGAATATAAGCCGAGGCCCCTAATTTTACCACAAAAAACTAGGAAAACTTATTGACTCGAGTATATCCTAGGGTGGGAAATGCAGCAGCTACTGGTAAATTTCTAAATAAAAGTAGATCCCAATAAAATTACATTAATTGAATATTTATTTACAGTGTGTGTATATAATTAATGCAGAGTGTGTGTGTGTGTAGTGTGTCTATATAATGAATGCAGTGTGTGTGTGTTTGTGTGTAGTGTGTGTTTGTATGAATGCAGTGTGTGTGTGTTTGTATGAGTGTGTGTGTTTGTGTGTGTGTGTAAATAATGCAGAGTGTATGTTTGTATGAGTGTGCGTGTGTATATATTGCAGTGTGTGTTTGTATGAGTGTGTGTGCATATAATGCAGAGTGTGTGTTTGTATGGGTGTGTGTGTATAATGCAGAGTGTGTTTGTATGAGTGTGTGGGTGTGTATATAATGCAGAGTGTGTGTGTGTGTGTAAACTGGGTGGGGGAGGGCATTTTTGTTATTTTTAAGATTTTTTTATTTTAATATTATTATTTTTTTTAATATTATTATTTTTTATTTATTTTAATATTCTAAAATGAAATTATTTTTTTTGTCCCCCCTCCCTGCTTCATACCTGGCCAGGGAGGGGGACTATGGCAATCCCTGGTGGTCCAGTGGATGGGCTGCGCAGTGGGGGGGCCGGCAGGAAGTGTTTACATACCTTTACAACAGCTCCGGTCAGCATCGTGCAGCTCTTGTCAGCTCTGTGCAGCTTCTCCATTCAGCTCACAGTGTAAGTCTCGCAGTCTGCTTGCCGCATTGCCACAGTAACCTGTGGCAACGCTCTGATGGCCGCGGGTCTCGCGAGACTTCCACTGTGAGCTGAACGGGGGAGCTGCATGGAGCTGCAGTAAAGGTAAGTAAACGCTTCTTGCCAGCCCCGAACAAGACCGCCGGGCTTGTAATGAGCCCGGCGGTCCTGGTCTGTAGTATGGCAATGTAAGTTGCCATAATACAGACACTGACTCGAGTATAAGCAGAGTGAGGCTTTTTCAGCACACAAAATGTGCCGAAAAACTCTGCTTATACTCCAGTATATACGGTATATAGATTTTAAAAACATCTTACATAATGACGATTTTGTTGCAGTATATGATCATACATTGCATAAGCCTGTCATAACGTCAATGTACCCCATTTTGTAACCTAGTAACCTGAGCAAAATCCAAAAAGGTTATAGTGGGGAATGAAATGTGATTGAAAACCCCTTCCACCTCAAGTCTGTGGATAGTTGATATATCCACTGCAGATTTGTGATTTCTGTGGGAAAAGAAAGTCTTATGGCTTGACTGGTGTGCAGATTTATATAATAGGTTTGTTTTTTTAGGTCATCAACAATACGAACTTGAAATACCTTCCAAAAACAGAAAATGTTATGATTACAAGAGCTTATGTTCCAATTAAAGCAAGTGCTAAACAGAAGGCAAAATATAACTTGCATCTTATAAGTAGCAAATGGGTAACCATGGTCACTGCTACTTTTACCTAAAAACGACATTATATCCCTTCAAACGAAGACCGTATGCATTTTTAAAATAGTTCTAAGGAAAGTGAGGGGATTTTCAAACTTGCCAGAACAATTATCTTTTGGAAACAGGCACACTACTTTGAAATATGCTCTAGACCACCTTAAAGGACCACTGAAATCACCCAAACCCCCTACTCTCAACTAAAAGGTCTGAGTGCAGCGGACAAGCCATTTTAACCCTGCAATGTACAACATTAGACTTTTGAAGAAACTGCAATATTTACATTGCAGGGTTAAATAAGACAACGACAAAACAAAACAGAGGGAAAGTGGGTCCTGGAGTGTGACCGTTGGCTGAGCATGAGTAACTCCAATCCATCACTTCCATCACTACTAGAAGCATTGGTTTGGAGCAGACTGTGGAAGACAACAGCAGTCAGGCCGACATCTTCGAAGGCAGAAAGTGTGGCTGCAGCAGAGGAGTCTTGGCTCAGGAAACTAAGTATTCATTTGTTAACATATTTTTAATTTTTATAGCAAAATGAGAGTGCACTACTGTTATTTCCAGTACTATACGTTCCCTTTAAGGCAGAAAGTATCATGGTCCAAAAACCCTTTAAAAAATGTCCCAGCAGGGGGCGGGGCCTAACAGCCGAGCTGGCCAGACATGTATGCAAAGAGCTCTGACAAAACTAAGCTTAATCTTGGCTATTACTGCCCAAAATCGTGATTCCAACAGCCCTGCGACTGCTTACTACTGAAATGAGTGGGAGCTTGTGGATACAAGCACCGAGTACTTCTAACAAGATATACCACACTCCTCATATGCGGCCTAGCATGGGAGGCGACCTCATGGCAGGGAGAGGCGGCCGATCTCCCAACATGAGGACCGCTTTGAGCAGCAGCCCAACTGATACCCCGCATCCCCCCCTCTGGACAGGTGGGGGTTATCCCGGTCCCTGCTGGGGACATCCCCGTATCTACAGCATGTGGATCCTCTGCCGGAGCGAAGACTGCAGGCCAAGCCCAAGATGGCCACCGAACCACAGCATGGGCGAGAGGACTCAGAGATTCAAGCATGGAGAGAAAGATTTGAAGCTAGATTTGACCAAATCTGTCAAGACTTCTGGAGGCGTTTGGAGCGTAGGTCAACCCCCCAGGACTTACCTGTCATGCAGAAGTTTACTGCTGAAACGGCTGTTCACCGATCCAACACCAGTGCGCAACCGCCATACCGACAGACCTATCGGAGGTCTCTACGGGTGCCGGAGCTGACAACAACACAATACAACTGTATGCCGGCCTTCCCATCTTGCTGCCGCCTCTCGGCACGGCGCTCTGGGGGGAGCCGAAAACACTCTGCTGGACTGCTCCGTCGGGTGACGCGCATCTGGCGCCGCAGATCACGAGCCCAGAGAAGACACAGGAGCTCTGGTCCGAACGCTGGACTGTGTTGCCTGGCGGCCGGGACAAGATGGGTGCGCACAGGCACTCGGAGCTGGTGGCTCTTTTCCATACAGCAAGGTGGACTTATGTGTTCCAGTCTCAGCAGCCCGCCATTAATGGGCATCGGATAAGCAGCCCCGTGCGAAGGCCACTGAGCTCTTAATGTACAGCTTGCTTTCATTGCTTAAGGGGCTAGTTTTAAGTGGGAATGTTTTTTTTTTTTATATTTATTTTTATTTAAAAAAAAATAACAAAAAAAGATTTAATTTACCATTCCTCGTGTTTATACGCCAGTTAAGTAAACTTAAATTTGTTACTCTCTGCACATAACTATCTAATGGCAAGCCTCAAATATTACCTGTGTGAGACTGACATGTCAGTCATGACATGATACATTAGCCTAACCGTGCTTATTGCACCGACAATGTGCTCCATTGTTTAAATGTAATGCTCATTTTCGGTCACAGCACGACAAGAGCTTAATTTGTACAAGTTGTAAGGTAATAACCAGACTGGCCACTGCGAGATACCTCCCTTGGAGGCATAAACCCCAGAGTCCACCAGCCTAACTAACGGACTCCCCTCCCACATGAGAGGATAAACCTAATCTCAGGGTGGACATGCTATCTCAACCAATACCCCTACGAATTGCATCTCGAACATGCTCCACCCCTAGGAATAGTACCCAGTGGATACTAAGCTACAGAACAAACTAAAGATTAATGTGTTGCCCTATATTACCCTAGTGTACCTGACAATGTTAATGTCTGCCTACCCAGTAAGCCTTGATAACACTTGTTGCTTTCGCATTGTTGGACATAACTTATTTCAGCCTGTATTAATATAAAAACGTGCATCTCTAAAAAGTACGTTAGCTTTACCATGAAAATGTGTGCAGTTACCTCTTGTACTTTAACTTTACCATAAAAATGTGCAGATGCAGCGAAATGAAACAAAGTAATACCTTGCATATATCAAAACATTATGTACCAGTTTTTATTGTGAATTTTGCATGTTCCTGCATTCGTTGTTGTGACGATGCAGGATGATTTGTACACCTTTGCACAATAAAAATAAAGAATAAAAAATATGCCCCAGCAGTTACTAGAATTATTTACACAGGGGCTCAAAAAAGAGCCTCTATACAATTATTAAAGAACAGCTTTGTTCAAGGGCATGAAATAAAAAAGAAGAAGAAAAAAAGTGGTCTTATTAGTCACCAGAACAACTACAGCTTATTGAATTTGTTCTGGTGAGTAGAATCATTACCTTCAGGCTTTTTGCTGTAAACACTGTCTTTTCAGAGAAAATGCAGTGTTTACATTACAGCCTAGTGATGACTTCTCTGGCCACTCCTCAGATAGCTGTTAGAGATCTTTCCTGGGTCATGGCTGCCTAAAATGCATCCAAACATTCAATGTCCCCTCCCTCTGCATGCAGACACTGAACTTTCCTCTAGAGATGCATTGATTCAATTCCTCTTTATGAGGAGATGCTGATTGGCCAGGGCTGTGTTTGAATCATGCTGGCTCTGCCCCTGATCTTCCTCTTTGTCAGTCTTAGACAATCCTATGGGGAAGCATTGTGATTGGATCAGGCCACCACTTCTGCAGATGTCAGCAGACTGCTTGTTTTTCTGAGGCAAACAGCATGCAGAGTTACAGCTTCAGGCTTGAATACAATAAGATTTTGCTATATTTATGGAGGCATGAGGGGTCCAGGGGGACTAGATGGTGGTTTTAACACTATAGGGTCAGGAATACATGTTTGTGTTCCTGACCCTATCATCATCCTTTAACCCCTTAAGGACACATGACATGTGTGACATGTCATGATTCCCTTTTATTCCAGAAGTTTGGTCCTTAAGGGGTTAAAAACTAGCAGAAAAAGATTACAAATATTCGTTCTATATTTATTTTTCCCAACAATCCCCAATTTAAAAAAATAAAAAATAAATTACTTTTAACATAATGAAGCAACACTTTTTAGTCTAAAATTTCCGATTGGTCTGGCTCAAAGTGCATGGGTTTAAAGAAATATTGTTGACATCAACCATGTATTTCCATTATTTTCACAAAACTTAAGCCATTTTTTCTGTAATTATGTTGCATTTTCTGCATATGTAACACTAAGAATAAATTAGAAATTCTTTCTCCATGATCCTACCAATTTCCAGGAACTTCTCAACACGGCACGTCATGGTGAATTCCTTCCTGTGCGCTGGACCAGACTCTTGAGTCACTGTATATTCAGGCAGCCTCCAACCCTTCTGCACCACAAGCTCCTGGGGAAAACGGATAGTACTTGAAGTAGCTCTGTCACTATATGAATCACTCTGCTCCCAGCCAAGGGATCTCCTGCTTAAACCTGAACCCCACCACCACGCCTCGCCCCAGGACTGGTTCAACTTATTGTTTTCAAAGTTATTCCAGTCTCGCCAGGTCTTCTTCTTGGCTCTGCCATCATAAAGATTCTAAAATGGCGGCGCCCGTAAATCTTATCTCTTGACGTTTTCTGGACATGAAATCTGAAACTTTGCATTAACTCTTATGATAGTAAACAATGGTCAATAATGTAACGCTAATGAAGTGCTGAGCCGTGGGAGGGAGGTGACTATAGTAGAAGATGGTCAATGACAAACACCCTTTGTCAACCTTCAGGTTATACATAAGAAACTCACTAGAAAATATGCATAATTGTGTAAACAAAAAACAAACAAAACACAATACAGGCCCACTAAGGGAGGGGGCAGGGCATGACAGTTGTGTTTTAAGTAAACAAAAGTTGGAACCAAGAACTCTTGGTGTGTAAAGAGCATGCGGCTGACAAATGATACGAAGGAAAAAAACAACTCACATGAAAACAGTTTTTGTTTTTTTAAGATTGTCAGAGGATGTAGTGAAAGCGATCTGACCTACCTGTAAAGCTCCCACTGGGTTACATTCTGACTGCTGTGCAGAGAGCGGGGGTTTTAGTTCAATTGTGTCGTTCCTAGAAGAAAACCAAAAAAATAAAATAAAAATCTCTCTCTCTCATATATATATATATATATATATATATATATATATATATATATATATATATATATAAATAAATTACAAGATGGCTATACTTTTTTAAACATGCATAAAATATAAGGGTGTTTCTAAAGCCAATTAATGCATAATACAAGAGTCAGTGCACTCACTCAGTAAACACCAACTTCAAAGCTCACAAAAAGGCAAGCATCAGGTTACTAGGTTACAAAATGGGGTACATTGAAGTTGTGGCAAGCTTATGCAATGTATGATCATATACAACAAGTGGTTGAAGCAAGTGAAAACAATGGGGTTAAAAATATAAATTCAAGGACATATATATTTAACATATAGCAGCACCTTCTTTAAGAGTGAGTCCTAACCCTAATAAATATAACAGAAATATACAAGTGCGCCCTCCCACGTCATCACGCACGCCAGCGAAGGAAACCCCGTCCTCCGGAAGCATTGAGGTACACTTGTGATCTCGCTCCTGGAACTTTCGCCAGACACCGAGATTCATTAGAGACTCTGCCCCGGTGAGGAAACAAAGTAGAGGGTCCTTTCTGTTGGCTGCTGTGGTTTTAAAGTTTATGTACAATAAAGTTGTGGTTTTTTACCTGCATCTCTGTTGGGTTTATTGCTTGGAGCTGTTATAGTCAGAGCAGACTCATCTGCTCTGCGTTTGTGAGTGCATATTTTTCATCTTACATTTATACTACTGTTCATACAGTTTTACACTATATTTCCTCTCTTCCCTCTTTGTTTCCCTTTTTCTATACATGCATAAGAATATCATTTTTCTACTAAAGAGTGGTCAGATGTTTATATTGCGCATATTGTGGTAAAAGTATATTTTTCTTTTTTGCACGTTTGTACACTTTATTTGTGCACAGTGCATCTTCACTTGAATGATATTATAATAATGGTGTATGGAACTGTTTGTATTGCAAGTGTTACATAATTTTTTTGCATGAAATTTAAATTGCATTTGCACTTTAGAATATTTCAAGACACAGCGCACTTCTTGTATATTTCTCTGTATGATTATATTCGGCAACTAAATCGTCATATGAGACTTTTTTTATTTTTTTTTATTTTTTTAAAAACAACTAAATTTTTGTGAAAAAAGTCCACAAAAGACTGAAACCTCGTACACCACTTCTTCACAATAAAGAAAATAATGAATGCACAAAAAAAAATAAAAATAAAGTCTTCAGAGTGCACTTTTTTAAAATTATTATTCTCCGGGCACAAAGTTGCACCGAGGCAGGAGCAAGGCGGGAGTGTCGAGCCCATACGGGAGGGATAATTATATGTGAAAAAAATAAATAAATAAAAAAAACAACCATAACATAGCACTTTACAAACATCCTAGTTCTATAACAATAGACATACCTCTATGCATTATTTTATCCCTAAAATGTATTTTCCAGTAGTGAATTTATACATTTCTTTGAAGAATACATTTTATTCTAATTTTGGTTTACTTTTAAATTGTAAGATCAAAAAAAAAAGTCAAATCACTATATCACAATAAAGTCAGATACGTAGATTTTTCTTTCTGGTAGTAGCTTATTTTTCTACACTAGCAATATTACTTACTAAATTGAGATCTGTCAGTAATTTAAAGTGAATTTCAAATTTAAGGTCAATATATGTGAACTGGAAAACTCTAAAAGTCAGTATTTAGTCTTAAATTTGACATCCAATTTAGTTCCGGACAATTCTTACGTTAGTGTACAATCCTGTGAAGGTGAGCAAAACTGTTGTACAGGCTTTAAAGATAGCTGCAAAAGAGCCACTAAAAGCAACAGTTATATTTAATACCATAGAGCAGGGCTTCCCAAACTTTTATGGGCCGAGACCCACTTTTCAAAATGGTAATTTTTCGAGACCCACTTGCTTTTAATGCGTATTTTAAAAAGTGAACACCATGGCAATCCGCTTCAGAGGCATACAATTGGCACACCATGGCAAACCGCTTTAGAGGCATACAATTGGCACACTATAGCAATCCGCTTTAGATGCATACAATTGGCACAACGTGGAAATCCGCTTTAGATGCATACAATTGGCACACCAATGCAATCCGCTTTAGATGCATAAAATTGGCATATCATGGCAATCACTTTTAGATGCATAAACTGGGCACATCATGGCAATCAGCTTCAGAAGCATACAATTGGCACACCGTGGAAATCCGCTTTAGATGCATACAATTGGCACACCATGGCAATCCGCTTTAGATGCATACAATTGGCATACCATTGCAATCAGTTTTAGATGCATAAAATTGGTACATCATGGCAATCAGTTTTAGAGGCATACAATTGGAACATCATGACAGCTTTAAATACATAAACTTGGCACACCATGGCAATCAGCTTTAGATGCATAAACGTGGCACATCATGGCAATCCGTTTCAGAAGCATTCAATTGGCACACCATTGCAAACAGTCAGATGCATAAAATTGGCACACCATGGCAATCAGCTTTAGATGCATAAAATTGGCATAACATGGCAGTTTTAGAGGCATAATTTTGATATATCATGGCAGTTTTAGAGGCAGAAACTTTACACATCATGGCAATCAGTTTTAGAGACATACAACTGCTTACTCACAAACTCAGAATCAGAAATTTAGTTGTCCTGCTCTTTCATCCAGGCACCTCACGTTGATTATCCTAGTGGTGGAACTAATGTAGAGAGGACCGTGGTGCAAGTATGTTTTCTGGGCCCCCATCTAGTGAAAGTGTGGCCAAAAGGTAGATCTCCATCTGTCGGAGAACTTCAACAATAATATGCCAGATGGAGATCTACCATTTGCACATCATTGCAGGGTTATATTTGTGAGCAGTGTTTGAATGCATGTTTTTGTATTAAGTATATGTGTGCATGTATGAGTGTATTTGTATGTACTGTTGCTATTGGAATGTAGTGGTGTACTTTTTTGTAATGTTTGCATTTGAATGCAGGGGTGTTTGTATATGTAGTGTAGGACTTTAAATGCAGATGTGCTTTTTGTGTGTAGTGTTGGTGTTTGAATGAAGGGGTGTTTGTAGATCATTTTAGTGTTTTAATGCAGGGGTGTATTTGTATGTAATGTTTGCGTTTGATTTCAGTGTGTGTGTGTGTAGTGGATGCAGTGTGTGTATATTGTGTTTATAAAATATACATATACACGTGTGTTTCAATGTAAGCATGGTTTTTGTATGGAGTATGTGTGCAGTGTATACACACACACACAGACACACAAATACACACATTGACACAGCGATACACACAATGACACTTAGTTTCCCACACACAGATACACAGACACTCATGTACACAGATACACACAGACACACAAATACACACACACACTGACACAAAAGGACACGCAGAGACAGGAGGTGAGGGTGACAGTGTGGGAGGGAGTGTGTGTACTGGTAACAGTGTGGGGGGCAGTGTGAGAAAGGGTTACAGTGGGTGGGCAGGGGGAGAAAGGGTTACAGTGTGGGGGGGGCAGGGGGAGAAAAGGCGACAGTGGGGGGGCAGGGGGAGAAAAGGTTACAGTGTGGGGAGAGGGGCAGGGAGAGAAGGGGTTACAGTGGGGGGGTAGGCAGAGAAGGGGTTACAGTGGGGGGAGGGGGGCAGGGAGAGAAGGGGTTACAGTGGGGGTAGGGAGAGAAGGGGTTACAGTGGGGGTAGGCAGAGAATGGGTTACAGTGGGGGAGGGGGCAGGGAGAGAAGGGGTTACAGTGGGGGTAGGCAGAGAAGGGGTTACTGTGGGTAGGGTAGGCAGAGAAGGGGTTACAGTGGAGGGGTAGGCAGAGAAGGGGTTACAGTGGGGAGGGTAGGCAGAGAAGGGGTTAGAGTGGGGGGTAGGCAGAGAAGGGGTTACAGGGGGGGAGGGCAGGCAGAGAAGGGGTTACAGTGGGGGAGGGCAGGCAGAGAAGGGGTTACAGGGGGGAGGGCAGGCAGAGTAGGCGTTACAGTGGGGGAGGGGGCAGGCAGAGAAGGGGTTACAGTGGGGGGAGGGGGCAGGCAGAGAAGGGGTTACAGTGGGGGGAGGAGGGCAGGCAGAGAAGGGGTTACAGTGGGGGGGAGGAGGGCAGGCAGAGAAGGGGTTACAGTGGGGGGGAGGAGGGCAGGCAGAGAAGGGGTTACAGTGGGGGGGAGGAGGGCAGGCAGAGAAGGGGTTACAGTGGGGGCAGGCAGAGAAGGGGTTACAGTGGGGGGAGGGCAGGCAGAGAAGGGGTTACAGTGGGGGGAGGGGGGCAGGCAGAGAAGGGGTTACAGTGGGGGGGAGGGGGGCAGGCAGAGAAGGTGTTACAGTGGGGGGGAGGAGGGCAGGCAGAGAAGGGGTTATAGTGGGGGGGGGGAGGAGGGCAGGCAGAGAAGGTGTTACAGGGGGAGGGGGGCAGAAAGAGAAGGGTTACATTGGGGGGGAGGGGGCAGGCAGAGAAGGGGTTACAGGGGGAGGGGGTCAGACAGAGAAGGGGTTACATTGGGGGGGAGGGGGTCAGACAGAGAAGGGGTTACAGTGGGGGGGGGAGGAGGGCAGGCAGAGAAGGGGTTACAGGGGGGCAGACAGAGAAGGGGTTACATTGGGGGGGAGGGGGGCAGAAAGAGAAGGGGTTACATTGGGGGGGAGGGGGGCAGACAGAGAAGGGGTTACATTGGGGGGGAGGGGGGCAGGCAGAGAAGGGGTTACAGGGGGGCAGACAGAGAAGGGGTTACATTGGGGGGGAGGGCAGGCAGCGAAGGGGTTACAGTGGGGGGAGGGGGGCAGGCAGAGAAGGGGTTACGGGGGGAGGGGGGCAGACAGAGAAGGGGTTACAGGGGGAGGAGGGGGCAGAGAAGGGGTTACAGTGGGTGGGGGGTGGGGGGTAGACAGAGAAGGGGTTACATTGGGGTGGGGGGGGCATTGTTTGGGCTCTGTGCCCTACCTTCTTTAAACATCCCTGGTGGTCCAGTGTCTCCCTGGTGGTCCGTTGGGGTAACTCTCCTGTCTCGGCTCCGCCGGGTGCTGAGCTGCAGACCGTGTAATAAAAGTCTCGCGAGCTCCCCGAGTGTTGCCATGGTAACGCTCTGGGAGCTCGCGAGACTTTTATCACACGGTCTGCAGCTCTGCACCCGGCGGAGCTGCAGACCGGAGCTGCTGGGCAGACTGACTGGAGGGAGCCCGGCGGCATACAGGGCAAACCGCCGGGCTCCCTCCTGGTGTCAGTCTGCCTGACTGCTGGCGGCCCTGGATGTGTGGGTCAGCGCGACCCACTGGGGATCGCCCTGCGACCCACCAGTGGGTCGCGACCCACACTTTGGGAACCGCTGCCATAGAGTAATATCTATAGCATATTATAGTGAATATAATTATTATATATGAGGAATTGGTTGAACACACAATATAAAAATAAGTAAGGGCAGGGAGGAGCATATCAAAATCAAACTACTCTCAACAAGGCAGAATGATTATCTGGCGTGAATTAGTGGTCCCTTTAATAGAAAGGACACTAAATCTACCCAGACAACTACATCTTAAAATAGAAAATTAATAAAGCATCTACCTGTTTGATAAAGGTGAGGGACATACATCTGTTATTTCATTCTTCTCCGAAGGGGATTCAGGAGAGAACATTGCACTTTAAAAAAACAAAAAACAAAAACAAAAACAATTTGTCTCAAACACAATTGAATATAATACTATATATTTAAAAAAAATAGGAATTACACCAGGCATCTAGGATCACAGATATAAATAGACAGACAATGCACCCACTTATATACAGCTTAAAACTTGTGGTATTTTGCTGCTGGCCAGGACTTAAATTACACGCCATTGCAAGCCATAGCATACGCTCCGGGGTGAATTTCTACACACCAAGGTTATACAAGACTTAAATTTCTGAATTTTCTTAAATCTGAATGTAAACACAAACAAAAATCTACCGTGGTCGCAGCTGCAACCAGACCCGACACTCCAGGGGGTCCGGCCGCCCTGCGACCGCGGCATGTAATACCACCGGGGCCACATGCTGTTAGGGTCCCCCGATGGCAATGAATTTCCAGGGGGCCCTGTCAGCGATGCGGAGCTTTAATAGCACTACCGGGCCCCCTTTGATTATGTCAGATGCAGTGAGGAAGTGACTGCCCCGGTCACTTCCTCCCAGCAACCACCGGGAGCTGCACGGGAGGAGGAAGGAGAAAAGGGAGTCAGGCTGAAACACTGAACCCACGGAAAGCCCCCCTCCTGCACCGAAAAGGCAAGAAACAGAAGGGTGACTAAAACATTTTGTATGCATGTATGTGTGTGTGTGTGTGTGTGTGTGTGTCTGTACATATGTCTGTATGTGTGTGTGTGTGCCTGCATGCATGGGGGGTAGACATATGGGTGGGCCCCAGGGCAATTTTCACACCGAGGCCCCGTGGTTTCTAGTTACGCCTCTGCTTAGGTTAGAGCATATTATGGATTTAAAGGTCCAAACATTTTGAACATCTAGCTCTATACAATATGGATTGAAAGGGGAATCTTTTTTAATATTTGTTTACTTAATATGACTTCAACTTATTTTTTATTTTGCTAAAGTTAGTGTTAATATTTATTTGTGTGTGAAAAATGCAAAAAACTAATTTGAACGCCAGTTTTGGCCAGTATTTGTGACTAAGTGGCTACTAAAAAAAGACTGGACATACCCCATTTGCAATACCTTGGGTTGTCTACTTTTGCAAATGGTATGCCATCATGGGGGTAATTCTCATTCCTGGGCTACCATACGGTCTCAAAGGCAACGTAACCAATCTGGCGGATTTCAATGTGAAAAAACTGAAACGCAAGCCTTATATTTGACTCTGTAACTTTTGAAAACACCATAAAACCTGTACATGAGGGGTACTGTAAAACTCAGGAGACTTCGCTGAACACAAATATTAGTGTTTCAAAACAGTAAAACGTATCACAACAATTATATCGTCCGTGTAAGTGCCGTTTGTGTGTGAAAAATGCATAAAAATTCACTTTCACTGACTATATCATCGTAATACATTTTACTGTTTTGAAACACTAATATTTATGTTCAGCGAAGTCTTCCAAGTAAAACAGTACCCCCCATGTACAGGTTTTATGGTGTCCTGGAAAGTTACAGGGTTAAATATAGTGCTAGCAAATTAAATTCCCTGGACTTTTGGCCTCGGTTGTCATGAATAAAATGACCTAATTATGTAAAATTATTACATACATGTATATGTAGAATTATTATATAAATATATATATATATATATATATATATAATTTTTTAAAATTATTTTTATTTATATATAGTGATATATAATTATATATGATTTCGTTCTACGTGTATTTTGATATCAATATATATAAATTTTAAAATAGAACGAAATTACATATATTTTATTATTTAATAATTTTTTAACGTATTTACATATTTATTTTATTATATAAATATATAATTATATATATATATTTAATCAATATCATTGTACATGTACTTTGATATTAATATATATATTAATATTAAAATACACTTAGACAGTGTATGTGTGTGTGTATATATATATATATATATATATATATACACACACACACACACACACACTAAGATCATATATATAATAAATATATATATGATCTAAGTATATATTATTTAATTTTACACTGTTTTAAACGTTTTTTTCCCCCCAGACAGCAGGGTGAGTACCTGTCATTACAGGCACTCCCCCTGCTGGCATTTCTGTGGACAGCTATGCCGTCCATGTGATTGCGAGGTCCTTGCATCACATGCCCCAGGAGGGCCGAAGAGGAAGGAGGGGGACTCCTTGGGCTCCCAGGTGAATACCCACACCGCGATCGCCGGCAACCGGGTAAGTATACAGGGCGGCGGGGACGTGCTATGCCGCCCCCCGGCGTTTAGAGCCAGGTCCCTAAGGACGGCATAGCACGCCTGCCGTCCTTAAGGGGTTAAAGAGACACTAAAGTCACCAGAACAACTATAGCTTAGCCAATCCAATGCTTACTATGGGAAAGCATTGGATTTGATCAAAATCGTCAATTCTAATGATGTCGCCAAGGGGGCGGGGTTAGCGCCGGCAGACCTGCGCAGTGCTGGAACTAGGGTGAGTTTTAATTGCTTTTAAGGAGGCTAAGTGGGGGGCAAGACACCTAAATGGTGGGTTTAGCTCTATAGGGTCAGGAATACAGGTTTGTGTTCCTGACCCTATAGTTTTCCTCTAAGGGCTTATCTGGTCATTGATTTCAACTTGAAGGTATCTGTGAGGTTTGTTTCTTATAATGTGCCCATGAGGTTGAATGCTTTCCTGCGATATTTTCCTAAAGACTATAAACTGGGCAGTTATCTAACACAGCAAAAGAAAAACATTTAGACAAGGAACAGACAAGTAGGAAGGAAGAAGCCCTTCTTTACAAAGTTCTCCCAGAAAGAAAGATCAATACAGTGTGGACTCCTCACGTGTTTTCCTCACTGGCATCTCCCAACATGTGTTCTCCTCTGAGAAGAGTCATGGCTTCTTCTGCTGCCTTGTGTTTTGCTGACTTTTTGCTGGGTCCTTGTCCTGATAACGACACAAAGCAGTTTTATTTTTTATTAAAAAAATTTGAATAAGAGGAGTGCACAATTAAAGTCTGGCAGGTTAATTAAAGTCAGCTATGCTTAGATTAAGAAATCTTAAAGCTACAGGATTCCGCGGAAATTCCACAGGTTTTATGTTGCTTTTACAAAGGTTTCAAGACGTTCCAGTAAAGGAGAATCTAAATGCCCTCATTTTTTATTTTATTCATACCAATCTGATAGATTGTGAACCAGAATCTGAGATGTAAAAGGGAAATTGGTATATAAATTAACTAAAGTTATCACATAAAATAGTAAAATGTGAATGCTAAAGCAGCAATGTCTCTAAAATGTTCTATATATCAATTATTTTTGTTGTAACAATTGAGGCATAATTACCACTTCTGGGGATTGAATCACAATGTTCAATCTCTCAACAAATTACTGATACAATTTGCAGAGAGACGGTGTGATGCCAGTCGCCAATCATCATTAGCAGTAACTCCCTGTTTCCCACTGTGAATAAAAATGTTTTTGTTTTTTGAAAATGATGTGTTCAGAAAAAAAATCTAAAAAAAAATCAGGTTTCAAAGCTTGTATTTACTTTACGAATAAATGGTTTTAAAAAAAATAATTTAAGACATATTGTGTTGATTATGTTTAATGTATCTAGTGATGTCTAATCCTAGCGCCACTAACAATGCTATTAATTATTCATATGCACCTGTTTAAAAAAAAAAAAAAAAGTGCAAAGACCATTATATCCGGTGTACCCAGAGTAAGATGGCTGCAGACATACAACATCTTGAAAGTTATAAAACAATGATAGCACGTAGGTATGGTTTAATTCAAGTGGATTACCAGTACTGTGCCGATTCACAGTTGTAGGAAAAACACACAGCCAATTTTTTTTTTTTTTTTTTTTTAAAGACCAACCACAGCAAGCAGCTATAACAGCCAATTTAGCTATAGTAATGCTACACATAGATGGATGCTAGCGTATTTTTAGAGTTAAGTATTTTGTGTCAGAACCATAGTATGGTCAATACTCATTTGAAAACAACGGTCTTGCACAGTGACAGCATCTCAAGCAACTTAACTAATAGTTAACAAGTTCAAATGTACATAAATTGACACATCATCTATAGCCATATTTTCAGATGAGAGGCTGAATTAATGGCTGCAGCCCTGGTGTGTAGCTCCCACTAAGCTCAGGCATAACAGGCCACTTATGTCCTGGTGTTGTCCAAGGATTAAAAGGAACACAAATAGCCGTAAAGCTAGCAATGAAGTATACAGGATACATTGATGTGTGTTATTAAAACGTTCTAAGGACATTCATAAATCACTTAAGCTCTAGCCTTGTTGTTTCTTATGATGTCTCCAGTATAAACATACACACTATACCAGAGAAACTATATAGTATGTCTCCTTCTGTCTCCTAAACAATCTCCAATTAGGAAAACAGAGAACAAATAATACTGTTATAGGAGGAGCAGCACTTAATTAAATGCACCTGACCAATCATGCGGTATGAAAGATTATCCTCCTCCCCATTGTTACAATATTGAGGTAACATATCTAGAGGGATTTGAAAAGTAGCTTATTTTCTTAAATGGTGGCAAAGCATCATGTTAACAAAACAAATATCAACTATTCAGTACATGCTGTAAGATTGGAGTCACTGGATGGAAAATCCATCCAAGACAGAATGGACACCATATAGACAGCACAGTGGATCCGTGATACGGGCATTTCACCTCGAAGACTGGATGACCCAGGGGACTGACCAGTGCAGTTGATGTCTCCAACAGAAACGCGAAATGTGAAGTTGGGTTGGTGTGCTTGTCCTTCGGCTTTCAGTAAGTCATATACAGGGGTCTTTCCTATCCGAGTCCCATACTCCTGCAGTAAGCTGATTGGGGTCTTCCCAGGGCTCAAAGCAAGCATCTGCTCTAAACTATATAAAAAACAAACAATATACATTGTAGAACATGAATGCAAAATTCTGCTCTTTCAATAAAAGGTCAGCTATAAAGTATCCGTTTTAAGCCATGCAAAACGGTCACTGTGCATGCATGTTTTAAGAAAACATAGTTCTTATTTGGGGAAAGCACAATCAAGTCCCCCCCAAAAAATTAACATGTTCGGTGACTTTAGTTTACACATCTCTATAAGGGTTATTCGCTAACGTGTGACTTTTTTGTAATTCAAAGTGAAGCTTCAAATTTTTGTCCAAAAAGTTTGGAAAAATTCTCCAAGGCAGCACAATGCTGAATTTAGCTTTTATTTTCAATCAGCTTCTTATTCAAATGCTAAATTTAGCTTACTATTCACCTAGTTTCTTATTTGGACTGGCTTCATGTTCATCCAACTTATTTTTGATGAAACTGATTATTTACTAAACAACAATCTTCCAAAAAATTTAATCAGGCTTGAGACAAAATTAAATCCTAACATCCATACATTTCAAAGGAAAATTCCCAATAAGTAACCAAGGTCTTCACCTATGAAAACCATTCTTGGCTTGTCCATATCTGGTTTATTTTCTACTAACTGGGCATCCCTCTGACATCAGCTTAATTTAATGGCATTTCATTTTCATTAATGGGGTACCCAATTAGCAGAAAACAAACCCAAATGTGGGTGAAGCAAAGATGTTTTTTATAGAGGTTACTTATTCAGAATATCCGAATGAAATGCATGAAGGTTAGGGTGACTGGTTCAGGGCTATATTTTGCAATATAATTTGGCTAAGGCAAGATTGAACTTTTCCCATAGCGGAATGCCAAATTAGTAAAAAAACAAAAAAACAAAACATGAAAAGTCAAGAATACTGCACTATGGGGCAGGGGAGGGAGGAAAAGAACACTATGGGACAGGGGAGGAAAGAACACTACGGGACGTGGGGGCAGGGGAGAGAAAACTACAGGACGTGGGGGCAGGGGAGAGAACACTACGGGACGGGTACACTACGATACAGAGGAAGGGGGGGGGGACACTACGACACAGGAGAGGAAAGAACTCTATGGGACAGGGGAGGGGGTGAAAGAACACTATGGGACAGGGGAGGAGGGGGAAAAGGGAGGGGCACTAAGGTAGAGGAAAGGGGAAAGGAACACTGGGGTAGTGGGAACCACTAAAAGAGAGGGGAAGTTTTTCATATTAGATTCATTAAATTCATTAAAAAGTCTAATATTAATACAATTATTTAAAAAATATATTTTAAAATCATTTGGAGGAAAAGTAATTTTCGGTTTTCGGCCAAGGATTTTCATTTCGGTGCATCCCTTTGTTGAATTGTTGATTTGCGCTGCTCTGCGTGGAGCATAGAGGGACGTTCTGTGGGGGGTCTCTTCTGCACTCCCTGGCTTTCAATTCCTCAGCATTTAGTTTATACCGAGGAACTGAGAGTCTGATGTTTAATAGGTTTTTCTCCAAATCTATAAATTTGCTAGAAAAAAAAACGCAAGTGCAATGTAGAAATGGAATTTTATACTCAGCTAAAATTAGTTTTACAATGACCGGCTCCCGCTCCTGTTAAAAGTTAGGAAACGCTTCCAGTGGCTGTCTGGAAGACAGACACTATAGGCAAACAGACCGCTTAATTTAATTGAAGTGGTCTGAGTGCAGTGTACCTGTTACCATAATCCTAAAATGTAAAACATTGCAGTTTTCAGAGAATTTACAGTGCCTCCTTGAAACAATGATGAACGTCCAGTCAAAAGATATACTGGGACAAAGAAGGGACTACTTTGTCTAAATATTTTTTCAACGCTTGATACTGGACGGAGCTACTGCCATCTAGAAGTGGCAATCTCCCAGCAGTCACCAGTGACAGCTGCAGAGATAACAGCTGTGATTATGGGCGATTCAGAGTTCTCGCGGGATCCTCTATGGAACTCACACATGTGCAACAGTACAGCTGTGATGCCGGCTCCTGGCTCTTCAGAAGAGTACTGGACGGAAGATGGCACAACCAATCCCACCCGGGAAGTCCCCACATGATGACAGTGTCGCGATAAGTTTAAATTAACACAGTTTGGAAGATACTAAATTACTTTAATGTTGGTCTCTGGATAATCCAGACTTATTTTGTAAGATCTGCGCCCTGCTTCAGGGATAAGCATATTTCTACACGGAAGTGTGAATGTGCAGAAACAGTAAACTCCAAGGGCAAGGAATAGCCTCTCTTTTACCACTAGCTTAAAGGGGACACTCCACTGCCCAAAAACATTATAAATATATCCCCAGTGAAAACATGCATACAATTAATTCTACATTATATATTTGGTCTGGTAAATATAATCATTCCCTTCAGGTTTTTTTTTTTTTTACAGTAAACTGTTTTTTTTTTAGAGAAAATGCAGTGTTTACATTACAGCCTCCTAGGCATACCTCCACTGGCCCCTACTAGAGGTGCTTCCTTCCCTGATCTGCCTACTTGAGTCTCAGCCAATCCTATGGGAAAGCATTGTGATTGGCTCAGAGAATCACTGCTGTCAGCCAAGCAGGCAGGTCAGAGCCAGCAGCAGACTTGACTAAAAGTAAGATTTTACTATATTTAGGGGGGCACGGGGCAAGATGGTGGTTTTAACACTATGGGGTCAGGAATACATGTTTTTTTTCCTGACACTATAGTGTTCCTTTAACTCCATCTCTAGAAAGCAACTAGAGGAACTTCCGGGTCCCTAATGGAGGTTTACTCCATTATACAACATTAGACGACCTCACACTTTGCATGAGGATGTCCAATATATTATTAATTCTTTAATAAGCGCGTGGAACCTGCTGCAAGGCCGGTGTTGCAGGGAAACTCCTGTGTGTATGAATAGTGTGTGTATAGACAAAATGCACGCTCCAGGCCTGGATAATAAATAGTGCAGCTTGTCTTTTTCAAAAGCTCATATAACACTATCTACAGGGAGTGCACACGCCAGGTACAGTATTGCAAGAAGTAGCTTCATTTGGTGGAAGGAAATAGGCAAAGAGTGGACACTTTGAGCCCAGTATTACATGAACAGCCTCTATTTTCCATTGATGTAAGTGTATAGAGGCAAGTATAGTACTACATGAAGTGTTTTGTCTTTACGGTTACTGTAAGCGCATCTAAGGCGAGTGCACACTTCATGCCCTGTATTACTGGGAGCAGCCTGTATTCGTCATTGTTGTAATTGTGTATGAGGAGATACACACCCCAGGCCCTGTGATAAGGCGAGTACACCCCCCAGGCCCTGGAATAAGGGAATATAAGGTGAGTGCACACTCCAGGCCCTGGGATACACACTCCAGGCTCTGGGATAAGGTGGTATGGGGTGAGTGCACACTCCAGGCTCTGGGGTAAGGTGGTGTAGGGTGAGTGCACACTCCAGGCTCTGAGATAAGGTGGTGTAGGATGAGTGCACACTCCAGGCTCTGGGATAAGGTGGTGTAGGGTGAGTGCACACTCCAGGCTCTGGGATAAGGTGGTGTAGGGTGAGTGCACACTCCAGGCTCTGGGATAAGGTGGTGTAGGGTGAGTGCACACTCCAGGCTCTGGGATAAGGTGGTGTAGGGTGAGTGCACACTCCAGGCTCTGGGATAAGGTGGTGTAGGGTGAGTGCACACTCCAGGCTCTGGGATAAGGTGGTGTAGGGTGAGTGCACACTCCAGGCTCTGGGATAAGGTGGTGTAGGGTGAGTGCACACTCCAGGCTCTGGGATAAGGTGGTGTAGGGTGAGTGCACACTCCAGGCTCTGGGATAAGGTGGTGTAGGGTGAGTGCACACTCCAGGCTCTGGGATAAGGTGGTGTAGGGTGAGTGCACACTCCAGGCTCTGGGATAAGGTGGTGTAGGGTGAGTGCACACTCCAGGCTCTGGGATAAGGTGGTGTAGGGTGAGTGCACACTCCAGGCTCTGGGATAAGGTGGTGTAGGGTGAGTGCACACTCCAGGCTCTGAGATAAGGTGGTGTAGGGTGAGTGCACACTCCAGGCTCTGGGATAAGGTGGTGTAGGGTGAGTGCACACTCCAGGCTCTGGGATAAGGTGGTGTAGGGTGAGTGCACACTCCAGGCTCTGGGATAAGGTGGTGTAGGGTGAGTGCACACTCCAGGCTCTGGGATAAGGTGGTGTAGGGTGAGTGCACACTCCAGGCTCTGGGATAAGGTGGTGTAGGCCCTGTGCATGCTGTCAGTCCCCGTTCAGCAAGCTGCACACCCGGCTTTCTATAACCTCCAGGCATGCGGGTCACACTACCTGGGACACCCGGAGCTCGTCTGGTTCCCACACTCCTCGTTCTCACTCATTCCCTCCCGGTCTACGCTCGCCAGTAACAATGACCGGGGCGGGAAGCATGGCTCACAGAGCTAAACCATCGCCGCAGCGGGCACGAAGGGAATTGTAGTCTTAAAAGCCGGGCCTTCTCAGGGCCGCTCGCTCTCCGCTGACTACATTTCCCGTGCAGCCGTTCGCGAGCCACAGCTGCCAATCAGGTTTCACCTCCCAGGCAGACAAAAAGCCTCGGGAGACAGTGGGCGTGGCTGCACGCTGGACGCCTGTTATAAACCCAGCCCATTATTCAACGCGGCGCTGCAGGTCTGTCCTGATTGGCTGCAGCTAATCCGTCCTCCTTTTACTGAACAGTTCTAATTGGCTGTAACGGTCTTCAAGGGCGGGTGTTGCTAATAATGACCCCGCCCCTAAGTCCTGTAACTGGAAGCAATGGACTAACTCCTCTGCTGATTGCCAGCTGTCCGACAGGGGGCGGGGCTCTGAGGCAGCTGTTGGCATGGAAGGGTTCCTACACAAGTGGACGAATTACCTGTCAGGTTGGTACCTTACCCACCACCGATGGCATGGCAGGAGCCCAGCCTGGACTGACAGTGTGTTCAGCACCATAACCAGCCTGGCACTGGGAGAGTGCACACAGAGGGACCCAGGGCAGGCTGTGTACTAGGTCTATGGGGGTAGGTGGGTGTGCTGTATGAAGGTAAGTTATCAATGCATACAATTACCCAGGGCAGGCTGTGTGCTAGGTCTATGGGGGTAGGTGGGTGTGCTGTATGAAGGTAAGTTATCAATGCATACAATTACCCAGGGCAGGCTGTGTGCTAGGTCTATGGGGGTAGGTGGGTGTGCTGTATGAAGGTAAGTTATCAATGCATACAATTACCCAGGGCAGGCTGTGTGCTAGGTCTGTGGGGGTATGTGGGTGTGCTGTATGTAGGTAAGTTATCAATGCATACAATTACCCAGGGCAGGCTGTGGGGGTAGGTGGGTGTGCTGTATGTAGGTAAGTTAGCAGTGCATGCATGTGATAAAGGAAACAAGTCTGTGCTTTAGGGGAAGCAATATTTTACCATTAAAAACTTTGACCCATCACTGGACTTCCATAGATATTTAATTATATTTGAATTTATGGGTTTTTAATTTTTTTAATTAATTTTTTTTAATCCTGTTTACTTTATGTCTACCTTGTTATTGGCTTATTATGGATATTCACGCTGCCCTGAGTCTAAACCCTTTTTCTGCTATTTCCCAATCAGTATATTACTTGTGTCTTAAGGTATAAATGTTAATCGTCACAATATTGATCACATAGCATCTGACAAGAAGAAGACTTAAAAAGTATGTCTTTTGACTGCTTCGTGGTGGCCGGGTACAGCGCTGCCATGTATGCACTTTGTGACAGTCGCTGTACCTTGTATGATTGCTTTTAAATGTGCTTTCTGTTAGATGTTATTACACTCATTTAACAGTGCCGTTACAAATCCGGTCTTGCAAGGATTAGTGAGAACAGGCTTTTCTTGAAGTCTGTCTAAAAAGGCATCAAATAGTAATGTGGAGGTTTTTCAAAGCCTGAATAATGAGATTGACAGCTGATGCTCAACTGCCAGGAGGCATGCTTTAACTGCTTTAGTCGTAGTGACTGGGCTTCCAGGCTGGCTGATTACCCTGGAAGCCAGTCACAGTGAATCTGTACGTTACAGGGACATTATAGGTGCCCAGACCATTTCATTTCGATAAAGTGATCTGAATTGCCTTGTCCCCTCCACCACCATATTCACCCTGCAGCTGAAAACGTTGTCATCTAATTGGCATAGAGTGGAGTTTGGCCGCACATGCTTGACTGCTGACTAGATTACATTCCCGTTACCCCCAATAATGACATGACGCCAGAGTATTGGATAAGGGCAACCTTCAGGTAAGTAAACAGGCCCCAAGGTAACTCTAAATCCTCCTTTTTTGTTGTTGTTTTTTAAGCAGCAGAAGGGATAAGGGGAAAAACATGTTCAATGCTTTCCTATGGTGATTACGACAACGCTCGACGTCCTCATGCAGAGCGTGGGGAAGTCGAACGTCATTTAAAACACTTTTTATGCTCAAAGAACACAGAAGTACCATCTAGCGGCAGTGTTTTGACTAACAGGGCTAAGGGGAGAGGAGCAAGGCACCCAGACCACTCCAATGGGCAGAAGTGTTCTGGGTGCCTACAGTGTCCCTTTAAGTAAAAGTACTTTTTTTTTTTTTTTTTTGCCTTAAAGCATTCCTTTAAGGCAAAGCGATCAATCAATTGATCGTAATAGCTAGGTTTAGAAAGAGAAGCAAAGTATGACATTGGTCAGATAGTGTCACTTTACCATTAGTGATGTCGCGAACATGAAATTTTCGGTTCGCGAACGGGAACTTCCGCAAACGTTCGCGAAGGGTGACTTCAATGGGCAGGCGAATTTTAAAACCCACAGGGACTCTCTCTGGCCACAAAAGTGATGGAAAAGTTGTTTCAAGGGGACTAACACCTGGACTGTGGCATGCCGGAGGGGGATCCATGGCAAAACTCCCATGGAAAATTACACAGTTGATGCAGAGTCTGGTTTTAATCCATAAAGGGCAGAAATCACCTAACATTCCTAAATCACAATGGATTGACACCTGACATATGACATATTGACACCTTGACATATGGATTGACACCTGTCCTCCGAGACCCTGATACACACTGACACAGAGCAGAATAGGGACTGTTCCCCCTACATAGGGTCACTTGGCAGATATGGATTGACACCTGTCCTAAGGATCCCTGATACACACTGACACAGAGCAGAATAGGGACTGTTCCCCCTACATAGGGTCACTTGGCAGATATGGCGTGGGAGGAGGAGGATGACTTTCACCTCTTCCCCTGTTAGATTCCCGTTGTGCTGTGACATCACCCCTATACGCTGTGTAAAGCATACTTTTTAATTTATTTTGCAAATGCTGCATCCTTTCCGACTTGTAATTAGGTAACATTTCCGCCACTGTCTGCTTATACCAGGGGTCTAGTAGCGTGGACACCCAGTACAGGTCGTTCTCCTTCAGCCTTTTTATACGAGGGTCCCTCAACAGGCACGACAGCATGAAAGACCCCATTTGCACAAGGTTGGATGCCGAGCTACTCATTTCCCGTTCCTCCTCCTCACACAGAGCAGAATATGGACTGTCCCTCCTACATAGGGTCACTTGGCAGATATGGATTGACACCTATCCTAAGGATCCCTGATGCACACTGACACAGAGCAGAATAGGGACTGTTCCCCCTACATAGGGTCACTTGGTAGATATGGATTGACACCTATCTTAAGGATCACGGATACACACTGACACAGAGCAGAATAGAGACTGTTCCCCCTACATAGGGTCACTTGGCAGATATGGATTGACACCTGTCCTCAGGGACCCTGATACACACTGACACAGAGCAGAATAGGGACTGCCCCTCCTACATAGGGTCACTTGGCAGATATGGATTGACACCTATCCTAAGGATCCCTGATACACACTGACACAGAACAGAATAGGGACTGTTCCCCCTACATAGGGTCACTTGGCAGATATGGATTGACACCTATCCTAAGGATCCCTGATACACACTGCCACAGAGCAGAATAGAGACTGTTCCCCCTACATAGGGTCACTTGGCAGATATGGATTGACACCTGTCCTCAGGGACCATGATACACACTGCCACAGAGCAGAATAGAGACTGTTTCCCCTACATAGGATCACTTGGCAGATATGGATTGACACCTGTCCTCAGAGCCCCTGATACACACTGACACAGAGCAGAATAAGGATGTGGAATAGTACCTGGGGAGCTGGGGGGGTGCCGTTGATGTGGAGCAAGACGCAGCAGCAGAAGAGGACTCAGCCGAGGAGGTTATGGAAGAGGATGGAGTAGGAGGAGTAGAGGAGGTGGCAGCAGGCCTGCCTGCAAGTCGTGGCGGTGTCACCAACTCCTCTGCAGAGCCACGCATTCCATGCTTGGCAGCCGTCAGCAGGTTTACCCAATGCGCAGTGTAGGTGATATACCTGCCCTGACCATGCTTTGCAGACCAGGTATCAGTGGTCAGATGGACCCTTGCCCCAACACTGTGTGCCAGACATGCCATTACTTCCTTTTGCACAATCGAGTACAGGTTGGGGACTGCCTTTTGTGAAAAGAAATAACGTCCGGGTACCTTCCACTGCGGTGTCCCAATAGCTACAAAATTTTTTGAACGCCTCAGACTCCACCACCTTGTATGGTAAAAGCTGGCGGGCTAGGGGGGCGTGTCCTAACTACTGAAGCGAGAAGTCGCCATGCGTACGTCAGGCATACCGTACGCAACATGCAAGAGGCAGAGGGAATCCTGGGGCAACTGGGTCTCCCCCCGGACTTGCTACTCACATCGAAGCCTCCAACAAACTCCACGCTCCCTCCATATTGGGGCAACGCCGAGGCTCCAACATTTGTCCCTAGAAACCTTGCCGGGACATCATGTGCAACTTGAATGTAAAACGTGACTAACAGGTCAACCCTGCTTATGGAGACTCTCAGGTCATTGATCGTGTCAAGAGGAGGGGAACAACTTCAAAAATAGATTTCTGGCAAATTCTGAAAAAAAACGTGCAAACATGAATCCTGAAAGTACAGAAAGACAAAACCACAAGAAGAATTTTTTGAAGACGACAAATAGCTGTGTGATCTAATGTAGAAACATTTTATTCACCAGATAAAAAGAAAACAACCGACTTAATACATTTTTTAAAACTTTGCTAGTTTTGCATGGAATTTCTTAACCAGTACTTCCTTTAGATATTGCACTGAATATAGTAAACTCTGTAGTATGTTAGTTTTAGTTGCCAGAAAAGCTAAATAATAGTTTTCACATTTGGTAGATAGCTTGTGTGTGCTAATATTCATACTTGCATTTTGAATTTTAAGGCAGTATTTATTTTTTATAAGCAGATTTTGATATTTTTGTATCTTTTTAAACATATATTTTCTCAAGCCGCTTTGATAGATTTACATTTCTTTATTTTGTTAATCAACGTGCTTAATCGTATTGGTGTACTAATTTCCAGTATATCTAAAAATGTTTTACATATTTTCTGATTTTAATTGCCATGTGTACCTTTCGTATGCCCATGTGAAACATTTTACCATTTAGGGCCCAGAGTGGGGTCATTTAAACAGATCATACCTCGAGTGCAGAGTGCGTTTAATCCGACTCGTTAATGTTGGTTATTCACTAAGCTTAGTGAAAACATAGTTGGCTTAAATATGTTTTCTATTCAAGTTCTTGTGCCCCACAGTTCAAATTAACATTCAAATTACAATTCATGACAGATCACACAAGTGAATAGCCCTGCCAATGTCGTCTAAATTTTTTTGTTATCTAAGAAGAAATAAAAATGCATATCAACGAAAAATGCTGGCGGGTTAATAGTTCGGACAAGCCAACTGTCAGACGCTGGGCAAGGGGGTGACTTTGTGACATTGGCTTCTTACACTCAAGCATGTCCTTGACAGACACCTTACTGTGGGCAGATGAGCGGGAACTGCTCAAGGCGAGAGACGGAGTGGCGGATGGTTGAGAGGGGGCAAGGAGGACAGCAGTGGTTGACGTGGCTGAAGATGCTGGACCAGGAGGAGGATGGCGGCTTTGAGTTTGTGTGCTGCTTGTACTCATGTGTTGATCCCATAGGCGTTTGTGATGTGCGATCATGTGCCTACGCAAAGCAATTGTACCTAGGTGGGTGTTGGACTTCCCACGACTCAGTTTCTTTTGGCACAGGTTGCAAATGGCATCGCTGTTGTCACAGGCAGACACACAAAAAAAAATGCCACACTGCTGAGCTCTGCAATGACGGCATTCTGGTGGTGGACACAGCATGCGTTGATTGGCGTGCTGTCGGGCTGACCCCGGGTGCCGATGCATGCTGTCTGACTGTGCCACTAGCTCCTTGCGACGACCTCCCCCTGCTTTCAACTCGTCTCCTCCTCCTCTCTGTCTCCCCATCTGAACTTTCGCCCTGTTCTTCTTCTTGCCGAGCGAGCACCCACGTGACATCCATGGACGCATCGTCATCATCAACCGCTTCACTTGTATCTGACAACTCAGCAAAGGAAGCAGCAGCGGGTACATCATCATCATCACACCATACGTCCATGTGTGTAATGCTGCCTGCCTGAGACGTAGACCAGATATGAGTGGCAATTTGCACTTGCAGAGGTTGGCAGAGTACACGCTGAAGGCCTGACACCCAGACGCTTGCAGACAATCAACAGTGAAAAAAGTTTTTTGTTTTTAAATGCCCGCTATAGTGACACCAGATATGAGTGGCAAAGTGCACTTGCTGAGGTTGGCAGAGTACACACTGAAGGCCTGACACCCAGACGCTTGCAGACAACTAACTGCTATTAGCTTACAGTGAAAAACTTTTTTTGTTTTTAAAGGCAAGCTATAGTCACACCAGATATGAGTGGCAAATGCACTTGCTGAGGTTGGCAGAGTACACGCTGAAGGCCTGACACCCGCTTGAAGACCACTAACTGCTATTCAATCTATAACAGTGAAAAAAGTTTTTTCTTTTTAAATGTCAAGCTTAAGCTATTGTGACACCAGATATGAGTGGTGGCACTGGGCAAGTGGGCACAGTATCCACTGTGAGCCTGACACAGAAGCTGGCAGGCAGGCAACTGCAATTAGGGGGAAAAAAAGCAGACTGATGTTCTAGCCCTAAAAAGGGCTTTTTGGGGTGCTGTTCTTACAGCAGAGATCCGATTAGTTCTTCAGGACTGTAGTGGACACTGAATACCCTAGCCTAGCTATCAATTTCCCTATCTAATCAGCAGCAGCTACACTTTCCCTCCTCTATCTAAGAATGCAGCTTCAGAATGAATCTAAAATGGATGCTGTACAGGAGGTGGGAGGGTCTGGAAGGGAGGATCTGCTGCTAATTTGCTGGAATGTGTCTGCTGACCGTGAGGCACAGGGTCAAAGTTTGCTCAATGATGACGTATAGGGTGCGGATCGAACCGCGCATGTGTTCGCCCGCCGTGGCGAACGCGAACACGCTATGTTCGCCGGGAACTATTCGCTGGCGAACAGTTCGGTACATCACTACTTACCATATAAGATCTCTTGGAAACAAGCAAAGAAGCGTGTCTATTATTTGGCTTTTTAAATTCCTTCAAAAACCTGGCTAAGGTATACATGAGCTGTATTGCTGTACTCTGCGCAATCAATAAAATAAAACTACAGGGGCTTTGATGTAGTAGGATCCACAAGGCCTGTGAAATAACTATTAAAGTTAAATATTCATGTGGGGAAACCAAAACCAAATTTACTGCTAAATTCGATCGCTCTGTAGTTGCTATGTGCCAGTAAGCTGGCCCTTCTCGGGGGTTAATTACAGCTCAATTAAAGCAGATGACTGATGTATGGCAGACCCCAGTAAGTATAGTTTAACTACTCACGCTCCGTGTGCACTTCTGGCACTATAATCACTGCCTTTTCCCTGCAGTGTTAAGCGCCATTCACTTCCTTTACAAGTTATGTGTTGTTGTTTTTCCTTATTTTTTTTGATATGGTATCCGACCACAATGTCTAATTTCAATGAGGTGAGAATTATAAGATTTCTAACTTTTGAACAATGTGCTTGAAGTGTAAATGAAAGGTTACTTGGATTTGTGGTATTTTGCAAATCATTAGTTGCCATAATGCTGACATTTTACATCCTGTGGGAAGGTCTCACAGCGTCCATAATGAGACGCTCCGAGACATAAGATAAGTTGTAGACCACTTTGATCTACTTCTGTTATTGGTGTAATCCACTAATAATGTAATATAGAATATACCTGTCACCATGCAGGTATTCAGTTCAAGTGTCATTTCTATTTTCCAAGTCAGTAATTGCATTGAAATTGAAAAATGTTAACTACAAAAAAAATAATAATTACAGTTGCAGGGTTACGGTTACTGTGCCACTGCACCTATACCACTTTAATGAGACAGCTACTAGAGGGACTTCCGGGTGGTTAGGCTACTTTTGGTCATCTAACTGACGCTGGACGTCCTCAAGGTGTGCAAGAGGACATCCAATGTTGCCCAAAACCCCACAGAAAAGCACTATTCAATGCTTTTCTGTGGCGGAAGTTCTAATGAGATCGTGGCACTCGCCACACATACACATTAGGTTCCCTCCATCGGGAGAGGAGGAGTGGAGATGGAGCCTGAACTTGCGCCGAGGGACATCGGCGCTGGAATCCTATAGTTTTCCTTAAACAGATATGTATTTGTGAGGTACCTTTATGTAAGATCCCACCACCAGGAATATGGTAAATAAAAAAAATAAAAAAGTTGAAATTAAAGTGATAGTTTCCTATATCACGTTATAGTGGTGTAAATTTCAGAGAAATTAGTGCTTTATACTACAATTTGATTATCTTCTCAATTTAGCTGATTCTTGTGTTATAGGATGGATCCTGGAGATATCCATGGTTAATACCATTGCCAATGAATTGGTTGTTTTGTTTTGCAGAATACATAGTGCATGCTGTTTTGAAGAGGACTTAAAGGAACACTAGGAGCACCATAACCTCTACAGCACACTGTACTGATTATCTTACCAGGAGTGCCCTCCCATCCTAAATAGTCAAACGATTTTATAACGGTTTGACATCTTACTTGGGTACTGCCGGGTGTCACTTCTTGTCTCCACTAGCGTGATGGAGTGGGTATGGTGCTTGGAGTATTCTTTTAATTCAGTAAGAATATCTTCATCGTTCTATTGGCAGGCACAATGTTTGGTAACAGTGATTACATAAATTCTGTCATTTCTCTTTAAGCTCCCATATACTACCAGACAGACACTTTTATGGTATTGTCTGAAATAGTGATCACGTATTACTTCCCACATTGAGCCTTTCTGACTTTAAGGGTTTCACGTTTTTAATGTTCTGTCTAAGTCATTTGGTGCATTTTTTGGTACCCTCTGGGGGATGTTACTAAACAAGTTGGATTTTTTTCCATTTTTTTTTTTTTTTTTAATTTTTTATTTTTGTTGTGCAGGTGATTACAGATTATTGTCATACGCCACAACAGCGTTCATTTTCATAAGGTTACAGATGCGTTAAACAGTGGCATAAGGAACTTGCACAAAATTTTTGTGTTTGTTAAACATGCTTAGTTAGACGATTTATGTATATGTTAGCATTCTAGTTGACAGACGAATATTACTTAGTGTTGCTACTATACGTATGGGGGTTGTATAATACTCTCTAGCCAGTCTATTTGGCTCTATGCTTTCTAAGCGTAGTAGATTCAGTGTTTTATCACGAATAGTAAGAGCATGCAGGTTTACGAATACAATAAGCGATTAGCTACACGCTAGTATTGACATGAGTGTCCTAGAGTCTCTTCCCCCCCCCCCCTGCCCTGACAAAACAATATTGCCCAGTGGCCCAATTAAGTATACAATTTAAGACAAACAACTTAATTGCAGGATGGGTTAATCCGGCGTGTGGTGAAGCATTTCAGGGGCGCAGATGCTTGTCTCCAGGCGTTGGGTTAAGCTGTGGAGTGTCCAGAGAGGGTTAAGCAGTTCTTAACGGGTGCTGGAGTAGGATAAGTCTCTGTAGGCTCGTACCTTCGCGGGAGCTGGTGAGAGTACGTTCTTACGACTTGTTTTGCCGCTTGATTGAGGGTTCTCCCTTCCGGTTTGAGGGAGCCCGGTCGACTTTCTAGGGTTTGTGTAGGCCCGGTCGGGATTCACTCTGCACGGTGTGTGGTATATGGCGTCGTATCGCATTGCAGGTCCCCTCTCATGGAGTCCGACGGCTGGCTCACCGGTGAACAAGTCGCTTTGCCATACGCCTGGTGGATTTAATAGCCTTTTCTCCCAGGTGAGGTGGATAGTACAGGGTATGTGTTGCTGCGTTCCGTGCTCCACCATTAGTCTCGGCGTACGTGAGCTGGTTGAGCGGGAAGTGCTTTCCCTTGTTTGCAGGTCGGAGCTTGGCGGCCATCTTGGGCCCGACATGTGGACTGCAGTGCGGGTGGGAGACTCAAGATGCTGGCTTGGTAGGTTGGGTCTCAGAGGTGTGGACCGGGATCACCCCCCCGGTCCATAGGGGGGGGAACGGGGCCGGCATCCCCGCGGGTCCGACTCCAAGCCCCGAGCAGTATGCGGCAGGGCAGCGTCCGTCCGTCCCGCTCGCCTCTGGAGTAGGCCTCAAAAAGGGTCGGATAGGTTTCCTCGTCCAGGGGACTGTAGCCCGTAGGGCCAGCCTCGCCCTGGGCCCCAGGGCTCTCTGCCCGCCAAGGGCCACCGTTGCCGGCAAGTTTTTGCGAAGAATTATGCTTAAAATCACCTGTTTAAAGGCTAGGCTGTAGGAGCTGGTCTAGCATGCGACCAGCCGGCTCGGCGGTCCGGCCCCGCCCCTTTTTTCCATTTTTTACTCTGCACATATTGACTATGATTTTCAGTTATTCAGCTTTCCTTTCCTTCAATGTGGTGTTGATTAATTATCCAGGATGCTTTGACTTGTCCTAAATAATGCTAGCCAGTATCTGCTAAGATATCATCCACATTTGGAGGGATGTAGTACAGTTGCATTGTCATATCTAGTTTACACTTTGTGTTCTGTTCATGCCTTTAGCAGTAATTCCACACTATGGGTCTGACCTTTTGGTATTTTTTACCTTGAGATATTAACTATCCTGTAGCTCATTTATGGCACCTTTTGGTATTTCATTAGTTTGTCTACATTTCTTGACCTTTTTTGGAGGTTGTTTCTACTTTCCTGCCCTTATCCCCTTTAACTTGTAGTATTGACATTACCCTATTGAATATGCTCCCTAGGTATGTCCGGAACAGCGAAAATATATTAATGCTTACAGCAATTAGATTTTCCTGTCTATTATCTGGCTACTCAACTCAAGCCAGCGTCAGTCCTCTATTCGATGCAATGCTATACAACATTGCACTGGCGGATCCAGAGTCTTATCTCGGGAGGGGCACTCATAGATTATTTAAATAAACAATCCAGGCACAATAACCACTATCTCTGTAGTGGTTTTGGTGCCAGGAGTGCCGTGGCGCCCTCCCAGAGTAAATGGTCAAACTGTTTAAGAACAGTTTGACAATTTACCTGGGGTCTGCTAGGATAGGGGCTGTAGTAGGGGATAGGGCCTCCAGTAGTGTGTGTGTATATGGGAGGCACTGAGTGTGTGAGGGATGCAGGGTGGGTATGGGAGGCTGTGTGTGAGGGGTGCAGAGTGTGTGTGTGGATGGGAGGCAGTGTGTCTATGGGAGTGCAGTGGGAGCACTGTGTGTAGGAGGCAGTGTGTATATGTGGGGTGCTGTGGGAGGACTGTGTGTGTAAGGGCCCAGTGTTTGTATGAGGGTGTAGTGGGGGCAGTGTTTGTATGAGGGTGTAGTGGGGGCAGTGTGTGTATGGGAGTGCAGTTGGGGAAGTGTGTTTATGGGGGTGCAGTGTGTGTGTGTGTGTGGGTGCAGCGTTTGTTTGGGGAGCACTGTGTGTATGGGGGAGCACTGTGTGTATGGGGGAGCAGTGTGTGTATGGAGGAGAAGTGTGTGTGGGGTGCAGTGTTTGTATGGGGAGCACTGTGTGTGTGTGTGGGAGATGTGTGTGGGGGTGCAGTGTTTGCACCCCCACACACACTGCACCCACACACACGCTACTCCCCCATACACACAGTGCTCCCCATACAGTGTGTGTGTGGAGGTGCAGTATTTGTATGGGGTGCAGTGTGTGTGGGGGGGGGGTGCAGTGTGTGTGTGTGGGGGGGTGCAGTGTGTGTGTGTGTGGGGGGGTGCAGTGTGTGTGTGGGGGGGGGTGCAGTGTGTGTGTGTGTATGGGGGAGCACTGTGTGTATGGGGGTGCAGTGTTTGTGGAGGATAAGTCTGTGTGTATGGGGGGTTGTGGGGGAATTGTGTGTGTGTGTGTGTGTGTGTGTGTGTAGTTGGAGGGGGCAGAGCAAAAATTTTAATTGATTAAAAATACATTATTTTATATTTTTTATATTCCCCCTCCCTTTTTACCTTTGCCCAGGGAGGGGGGGGGGATATTATTTCAAATCCCTGGTGGTCCTCGTGGTGAATCCCTGGCGGTTCTAGTGGGAGTGAACTCAAACCTGCAGCTCAGGCTAGAGTTCACTCTCGCGAGAACGGAGCGTTGCCGTGGTAACCGCGGCAACACTCCGTGCTCGCGAGAGGAGACCCAGCGGAGCTCAGCTGCAGGAAAGAGCTCCCGGGTCTCCTCTCCCTCCTCCCTCCCTGTCGCCACTAATGTGCCTGCGCACCGGGGAGGGATATCTTTGATCTCCCCTCCGGTCTGTGAAGGCACTTAGCAGGGCCGGCGCTTGGATAGCACCGGCCCTGCAGGAGAGAGCATCGGGGGGGGGAGGGGGGGAGGGGGACAATGGCCCCGTTGCCCCCCCCCCCCGGATCTGCCACTGCAGCATTGTAGCATTCATTTTGAAGCAGGACACGTTGGAGCAGGAAAAATAACGTTGCGATGTTACCTGCTGGCTTGGCGTCAGCCTTTATATGCCAATATGACAGTGGGGCAGTGTAATTTGGCATTGCCTATCTATGATGTCTTGGCGTCATTGTGATGACATCAGACACTATGGCTTCCAGTCCTCCCAGTTCCCTCCTGAGTATGTGCAGGGCGAGGGAGGGTTGCTTAATGTTTTTGTATTTATGAGCCAGTTTGTGTGAATCCACCAGAGGTATGTATATGGCCAAATGTTAACGTTGCCATTTCTCTTTGTGCCAAAAACACTTCATTATGTGGGCGGGAAACAACAATAAACTAGATTAATTTAATGTACAATGTTATGTCTTCATAAGTGTGTGTGTGTGTGTGGTTTTTATTGAATTTTTTTTTTTTTTAATTCTAAAAAAGTTTCACTTACTTATTCTTGCTAAAACCTGCCTTCGAGATGGCAGGTGACCTCATGGAATGCATATCCCATAACACCTGTTGAGTAAACATTTTTTTTTTCTTTTCCTTTTTCATAATTCCCTTATTTTTAGATTAGAACAGGCTAATAGATCATTTTGCCTGTATTTTAATGATACATTAATGATTTTTTTTTTTTTAATGTACACTGCCACATTTTTATTTATTTTTTGTTTCCCCTTTAATTGTGAAAAGGTTGTCATGGGGGTCTGGTGTTCCTGGGAGCTCTCTATTTAAAGGAGCACTGTAGGGTCAGGAACACAAACCTGTAAACACCATCTGCCCCCCTAAATCTAGAAAAATCTTATTTTTAATCTATCCTGATGCTGCTGGCTCTGCCCCGATCTGCCTGCTTGGCTGACATCAGAAATTGTGTTTTGAGCCAATCACAATGCTTTCACATAGGAAAGCATTGAATTGGCTGAGACTGTCAGGAGGCAGATCGGGGGCAGAGCCAGCACAAGCCAAACACAGCCCTGACCAATCATCATCTCCTCATAAGATACATTGAATTAATGCATCTCTATGAGGAAAATTCAGTGTTTCCATGCAGAAGATGGAGACACTAAATAGCAGTGTTGCACACTGTGCAGCACTGCCCCAGGAAGCACCTCTAGTAGCCATCTGAGGAGTGGTCAGTGGAGGTATCCCTAGGCTGTAATGTAAACACTGCACTAAAGCATGATGGGAATGTTTCTACTCCCCAGAACAAATACAATAAGCTGTAGTATCCCTATAACTATTGTTATTTGTAGTGATAGGCTCTCAACTTATCATCATCACCCAAGCCAATCCTTCCTTATCATTACGGCGGCTGTGCAAAGGAAGAATGAGTCAGTGTGGATGGACATCCTGGCACACAACTTTGAAGTTAACCTGATACGGACATCCTGGGACAACATTGAGGTTAAACTGAGTAGATCTCTGTAAGGTTTTAGGGAATCTGAGATTTCAACCCCCATCACAACATCATTGGGATATGTGTTTGGGGGGTAGACAGTTCTTTTAAACTACAGAAGACTTTAGTAAAATGTATTGCCTTACAACGATCTACACATATTAATAAGGTTTGCGGATTAACACAGTGAGAACATCACCATATTCACTTCAATTTTAGAAACCGTCCATAGTCACAACATTATATAAGCAATAGTATTGCTAGTTTTATTTTATGAAATGCTGAAAAGTCTTGCTTAGATTTTTAATGAAAACCTAAAACACATAACAATATTGGTTGTTTGCTACCATTAAGGTTGTTGCAGTAGACACATTCTTCCTTCATAGTCCCTTGCATGTCAGTATCTCTGGGTGGGGGTGAGAGTCAATGTTTGCTTACAGTCAGAGGCCTTGTTTTTTCTGAGATTTGAACCACTCCTTTTTAAATAGAGAGTCTTATTTCTCATTTCTCATTTTTTTCTTTTCCCTTGCATAGTTGAAACCAGCAGCTACACATGCATAATTGTGAGTGTATGTGTCACTGAGTGCAAGAGCCAAGTCTTTTGGGTGCAGGGTGAGACATTGTTTTTGAAAAAGTACAAGTGACATAACACCAGTAATTGCACAACTAAAAAAAGAAAATTACTTTGGGTACTCCTAGCATAACCACTACAGACTGCTGTCCTTGGACTGGTGCTAGAGATTCCCTGGCTCCATTTCCCGATAATGTGGCAAAGCATTTTGCAGTGGTTTACCGTCTTACCTGCTGGGCACCAAGCTTCCTCTCTAGCAGAGTTAATGTCGTCCATCTTATTCAGAACTGCAGAAGAAAGATGCTGAACCTGCTGCTCATTTATTGGCTGAGCTCGTCATCTAAGTGTTCTCAGCCAGTGAGCGAAGATCTGTTCAAGAATTATGCACAGAATTGACACACTGCACCCCAAAATCATGTCCCAGGATGGCTAATGCCTCCCTGATCACTTCTGAATAACTCTACATGTGTACTATTTTATTCTGAAATGCTGTGCATACAGACTCCAATCACCATGGCAACTTCAAAACCCTGAATTGGTCATAGTGATTGTAGTAACCCTGTAATATCCTGTCCTATAGCCTAGCCTGCAGAAGTGCCTTTCCGACACTGACTTTATGGGAGATAGTGCACTATCATCACAAGAATCTTCTTGCACATATCATTTACATGCAGTTCTATTGCATGGACAGGTGCTGGTCATGTCCATTGCAATGCGAGAACTTGCAGCCTGGAACTGTTTGCTGAGACTTTCAAAGTAGAGATAAAGTAGCCTCTAAATTGTGTTAAGTGTAACCTAAATAATAAAGCAATTTAAAACGAACACAATTGAAAAGTTGTTTTTGCATTTTTTGTAATTATTCCACTTGCTGCCATATCTATTTACATTCTGCAATTATGTACATTGTACTCTTGTCATATTGAAATGTGTGGGTGTGTACATGATGATTTACCTTTCTTTTAATCCCCAACAGGCTGGCAGCCTCGTTACTTTGTGCTGGACAGTGGTATCCTGTCTTACTATGATACCCAGGAGGATGTTGGCAAAACAAGCAAAGGCAGCATTAAAATGGCTGTGTGTGAGATCCAAGGTGAGATCTGTTTTTGTAAACACTGTTTTAACCCCTTAAGGACCAAACTTCTGGAATAAAAGGGAATCTTGACGTGTCACACACGTCATGTGTCCTTAAGGGGTTAAACACTATATGCCATTGGGATTTGATTACATTTTTGAAAGTCATAAATGGGAAATAGTTTTAGTTGCAGATTAATTTAATAAAAAGACAAACCATAGAACATTGTTTTAAGGTCACAGGTTTACAATATTGTTTCTACTATTACAACATGATAAATCATTCTCACCTCCATCCTGTAAGGCACAGATTGGCCATTGAGGACATTAAGGAGATTTGTTAAGATTCCTGTGCCGCCACCTTTCCTTTTATACCTCCGCTCAGAGGAACTTCTTCTTTACCTCTGTTTTCACGCATGCTCCCGAAACCAATATTTTTTTTTTATTCTACTTCAAGCTTCTCAAACCATATATAAAATGGCCATTTCTCTTCCCATGTAGTGCACAACACGGACAGCTGCCGGATGGACCTCATCATCCCACGAGAACAATGCTTCTACTTGCGGGCAGAGAGTGTGGCTGAACGGCAGAGATGGCTGGTGGGACTGGGATCTGCCAAAGCCTGTCTAGGGGACAGTGCAACCCAGAAACCAAAACGTTAGTGAGCATATTGTGTGTGACATGCATATATCCACATGGAGCGCATTGTCTTTTTTTCCCTAAAAGTGACTGTTGGCATAGCGTAGTCAAATCATTTAATTACTGAAATTTGTCATTTGTTAGAGACTACATTCCGTGCATATCTGCAGTAATCGATCATATATGATAGAGTGCGTCAAGCAAATTCGCTCTAAAACACATTTTAATAAACATAGAAACAGTGTGGTTATTCAGTGCCAAAATACTTTGGTCTCTTTTACCATATAACTGATAAATCACTGGTATGGCTAAAATATTGGTGTGAGAATGTACCATACTGCAGTATTTATACAAACATTGTCAATGTGTGTACAATATATGTGCATAGATAATCTGTACAAAGCAGTGGTATCATTGTCTAGCTATAGCAAATTCTATCACCGCACCCCGATCATTACTTTATATAGTTGAGGAAACATTATGACTAAGTGCACACACATTTCAAATCTCTCTTGTAGTCTGATAGCTGTACAGTTATAGTTTGACTCAACCTGTGCGCACAGCAGTATCTGAACACATGGGATATCTACCCTGATAACAGAGTTAAAGGGTGGATCAAAAATGTTTAAAATGGAGATCGACTAATACAAAGATAAAGTAAGAAATGTAATGGGTTTGGGTTTAGATAGAACTGAGTTTGACTATATACAAATTTATATTTATATATATATATCCTTCACCTAAACCTTGTTATTTTTGTCATTTAGACAATAGCAGGCATAGCACAAATTGAAATGAGTTTGCAAAATCTCTGAATTACTTTAACCTTATTGACCGCGATTCTCTCTATGAAGCAGTTACTTTTCTACATTTTAGTATCATTGAATAATCTTTTTTCCACATTGATCTAAAGCTGCATGTTCCTGGTCACATTCCTTGTAAAGGATTATGTGTAGTTCACAGATGCTAATAATTGTGATCCTTGTCAATGTACCCTGGCTCAGTTAGCACTGCAAATAATGGCTGTTCTTATATAAACTGTATGTTGTCGGCTTTGCTCATAGTGATGCATTTTCCTGTTGTAGAAACCCCTTCCGACAGAGAATCTCTGGGGCGGAAACTGTCAGAGATGCGCCTGTTCTGTGATGTTCTTAAGCAGCAGGTGGAAGAAATACAAGGAAAATTCAGTCCTGACGTTCCTCCAGACATTGAGGTAACATAACGTGACTTCTGTGGGGCTACCGTGGGTACAAAGTATTAACACATATCTTATACAATCCTTTCAGTCCAGTGAGAATAACACTCTTTTATGACAGTTAGTATTACTATCCTTTAAACATTGTCTATACTATACTGTATTACAGGGACCCAAAATTGATTGATTGATTTTGCTATTATTTATTTGTTTGTATTTTTTTTTTTTGTGGACTTCCTGTTGGTTGGAACAGGCACAACCTAATACTCTCTGCCCAGAGTAAAGTATAGCATCCTGTTTTCTTCCATGCAAAACAGTTTTAACAATTATTTTAGCATTTATTATATTCTGATTTAAGAAGGTGTCCACTGAGCTAATGCTCCAGCTGATGAATGGATTACCAAGCTGATAAATTGTATATAATCTCACCCCCTGCTTAAAATTTCAAAGAAACACAAGAAAACCCTGCTCTATAGTTTACCCTTTGTTATTCCCTTTGACGTTTCCATGCAAAGAGATTTTACACAGTTTTGTACATAAACTCCATTTAATAACAACGTTCTTAATGAATTATCATAAAGGCAATATGCACCCAAAAATGGAATGTGTTTACTCAACTGGCAAATTAGTTTAGCTAGAACCACATTAGGATGGCTTTTGGTAGCTTTGCACCACTAATATACAGGTAAAATGACAGAGGCTTTCATGTGAGATTCCAATTTACTAGGGCAAGTGAATTCACAATATGAGACAACAACAAAAGGTCTTTATAAAATTAAATGTAAAATAACGTAACATGTAGACCCACTGACACCTGCTTAGATAAGGCTCGGTTCATGAATTATTGGATGGACATTGGATTTTAAATTCCTAAGGGGAGAATAAAGTTTGTTGTTTTTTACTACTTGAACTCCAGGAGCTCATTTTCTATTGAAACCACAAAAGGAACGTGTGTGAGAATAATGACCAGGCTAAAGGTTAGCATCCATATGCAATGCAGCTATTGTGTGAACCTTTCTCAAGCTTAAGCGAGCTTGAGAAAGGCCTGCAGAAAAGCCCAAAAAAATGCAATTTAAACCACAATTATTTTGTTTTACACACCAGATGATTGTGGCCGGTGGGACTGAGGTATACCGGACCCTTCTGTCCGAACGAGTGTGAGTGCAATGACCAAGTTTTAGAAAACTTTTAAAGCAAGTCACTAGGAACGGGTTAAATAACATCTAAATATTCTTTTTATTTAATAGTGGGGAAAAAACTTGGTGAAGGGCAGGGCCTGATTGTTGATCAAGCAGGTTGCATGCTGGAGAAGATCTATGAAAATGTAAGCCCTATTAGCATGTTATCCTGACATTTTATGCAACTAACAAACCTATAATCGTCTGCAGGGCACCCTGCCACCTTTTTGGACAGCATTACCTGCAGCCTGCTGATCACTTCGAGGCAGGGGAGACCACTGATTCCCTGCTTTGTAGTGCTCCTACTATTCTCTGGGCTCTGGGCGGCGCTGGCAAAGGAGCACTTTCACCTGAGTGCTCTGCTCAGCTCCTTTGTGCGCCGCAGAGTGATGCCGGGAGCCGGAATATGACATCATATTCCGGCATCACTCTGCGGCGCGCGAGGGAGCTGAGCACTCACTAATCAGTGCTCCCTCGCCAGCGCCGCCTGACAGACCGCCCACTAGACCCCAGGGAGAGGGAGAACCACCCCCTCTTCCCCCAGCATTCCCAAAGGTAAGCAAGCTGTGTGTGTCTGTGTGAGTGTGTCTGTTAGTGAGTGTATGTGTATCTGTCAGTGAGTGTGTGTGTATTTAGAAGGAGGGGCAGGGGGGAAGGGTTGGGTGGGGGGGGGGGGAGCATCTGAGTTTTGTCCTGCCTAGGGCAGCACAAAACCAGGATACACCACTGGTCCCAAGTTCTCCAAATAGTGCTCAGATACATGCAGTGTAGGGGAAACGCCACAGTGTTAAAGTTCTGACTTGCCGCACACGTTGTCCTATGCCCAAAACAGTTTCAGGGGGTTTGGTGCTTTTGCTGGTCAACTTTCGGGAGCTCCTGCAGCTGCAATATTGGGTGCGCCGGCTGGCTCTTAGCGTTTGTTCCCCTTAGTCTCAGGCACATTCCCTCTAAAAAGCACTCTCCTGGTAGATTTCAAAGCATGAAGGGAAAGTGCTGAGCCAGGGGCACCCAGAGCAAGCTACTAATGGCAGTTGGGGAGATTTAACTCCTGAACAGGGTCTTTGTAAATGGCCAATAGTCCTGGGGCAGGAGGCTAGCTAACAGGCTCCTCCAGGAGCTCGTGGCATAGGCACGTTTGCCACAGTATTTGCTCAGCATTTTGGAAAACACTGGCAGCAAGAGCAAGTCTACTATAATATGGCATGCCTCACCTCTACAACCCAGTTTACTTAGCTGGATAATGGAGAGGGCCCCACTGGTCCCATCAACTGCAAGAGTGGTGAATGCATGCGCTAGTCAAAAGGTACTGACTATCTTAATTCAGCAGGCACTAAGTGGATATCGCCACTTGCACGGCTTCCACTCCCTGAGGGTCTAGAAATGCTGATGGAAACACTGTGATACCTCAATGGGCGGATGACACCCTTCATATGACCTAATATCGGGCACAGTTCATGACGCTAGAAATACTCCAACTTGTAGGCAAGCTTGGGGGCCAGTTAGAGCTGTCTTGAGGGACTTGGAATGGGTAGGATGACTGGGAGACAGAAGGTCCTTACCAAATCTCTTCTGCTGTAGCATAAAAATACCTATCGACAAGGAGTCTGATAGTTCCTCAGGACATTCTGACTGATGTCCCTTTTTATTTTATTTTTTTCATGCGTTTTGCTTACTTTCTATTATGACTTAGCGTCTATTGAAGTTCGTCATGACCTGACAATACTGGCTTATGTAACAGCCAATCAGTGCATATCCTCACAGCTTACATAACAAGTCTTAACTCTCTTTTTCTATATCCCCTATAAAATTAGTTTATTACTTCTCTGTATGTGTACAAACTTTTTATAATCGATCTTTGACATTTTGTATATTGTCTAATCTGTTTGTCAAGAATTTACCTCAATAAAAAAAATGATTGTCAAAAAACAACCCTAAAAAACAGCTTGAGCTGTTTGTCATTTAATAAATGTTCATCATGAATATGTTATAAGAGAAGTGTATGCTGAATATATTAGGATGTATATTCGATAAAAAAAAAACTGTACAAGTAAAAAAAAAACAAAAAAAACAACTTCTATAGATTTGTTATTAATCTGACTGACACATTTTAAAGATGATATTTTGTTCACTTTAGCTCAAGTTTGGCATGCTATGACTGGTGCACAGGAACATTTTTATTTTTTTTGTATCCATCTAAAAAGTACATTACCTGGGCTCAAAATTTCAAGTCGGACGCTAAAAGCCTAAATGGTTTTTTTACATACCATAGATTAATTTTTACTCACCAGTGCTGAATGTTCACTTGCCAGTGGCTAGGAAATTTTGAGCCTTGATATTACTATAGAACAAAATATGTTCTGATTTTATCTTACAAAGACACACTCTTGTTAGCAATAAATAAATCAGCCACCTGTGTTTGGGGGAAAAAAAAAAAACTAATGTCTCAAAATCAACAAAGGTTTAATCAGAGCTCTGGCCGAGGAGTATGCACCTTGAGAATTGGCATAGAACACATGTATCATGCAGCTGCTATACAACTGCTAAGATTTTTTTATATTTTGATTTATTTTATGACTTCATTATGTACTGTGGCTTTCCATGCTAAATAATTTAGAACTTTTTAATATATTGTCCTTCTGGTCAGTAGAGTGAAATCACCACGTAGCAGACACATATTGGAATTTCATTTTTGGTAGTGTCTTGGCCTCTGAACTAAGTTTATTAAAGTTGAAACAAGAGATATGCATCAACAGAGGTTTGTAAAGAGAAAATATTTTAGAGAAGAAACTGGATACTCCAGTATTATAAAGATCTGTGCATACATTAAAACTATATGGAATGTGGTAATACAAGGTTTTATAGTCAGGCTAGCTAAAGGGCAAATTTTAAGACAATCCTATTCTTTTAAGTGTATGATAATGGATTCTTCCTTCTATTACCTATATAAATACTTTTATTGGTGAATTTAAATGAGGGGAAACAATAATTTAGTTATATACCCACAAAGAAAATATACATGCAATTTGATTTTCATGTTTCTTGGGGGGGGGGGGGGGGTACATGAGATATTGGCTTACAGTAGCTACAGATTTAGTATCTGCAGCTACTGCAAGCCATCCACTTCTTTCCCAGCACAGATTATCAATGACAAACTTCACCATGATTTGTATTGCAGCTCATTTACAAATCTGTGCAGGCTGGTTCTTAGGCCTGGCCACTGCTACTTGGATTTAGTTCCACGGAGCAAAACTACAATGAATTGGCAGAACTGGAGATAAAAACCAATGTAACCAGTTTGTTTTCATGCAGGCTGTGTCAGTCACAGCCAGGGGAGGTGTGGCTAGGGCTGCATAAAAGTGATTTAACTCCTAAATGGCAGATAATTGAGCAGTGAGACTGCAGGGGCATGATCTATACACCAAAACTGCTTCATTAAGGTAAAGTTGTTTTGGTGACTATAGAGTATCTTTAAATTGTCCCCTCTGTCCATTTAGTGACACTATTCTTCCAGTATGCCATCAGTAATGGTACTAGAGCTCCCTCAGTTTGTCATTTCCTTGCATTTTCTCTCCATACTATGTATTCCTCATCCTTTCATCATCTATGCCGATTGTACCATACCCATGCTCTTTGTATAGATCTGTGTATTGAGCTGGGGCTACAAAAAAATCTGCTGGATTGCTGGCCTGTTGCTCATTTTCTGCCCAGCTTCCATGTCCCTCCAACAAAGAAAGCTGGTGAATAGCAGTAGTGATGGTTCTTTTATTGTGAGCCGTGTCCTCTTTCAAATTATCACATCTTCACTGTAACGTATCTCTTAAGGGTTTACTGCAGAAATATTGGGGATATAAAGTATTGGACGTTATACGGTATTTCATATTAGAGATCGAATGCTATAATTTTCCAAGATAACATATACAAACACATATTTTTAGTTTGTCTTTCGGGCTGATTGCTGGTAGCCAGTGCCAATTATTCTGTACAGTTAACGTTTTTAAAATGTTAACTGAACATGCTGACAGCAAACACACTCCTATCACTCACAGGCAGCCAGTACATGCTGGGTTCACTCAGACTCTGTCAGCCAGCCAGCCCAATACATTACGGTAGGTTATTCACTGTCTCATCTGAGCTCCACAGGGAGGAGCGATGTGAGATAGTGACTGGGAGAAGTGAGTAAGTTGATAAGACCAATATCAATTATAATAAGTATCGGCTTTAATAACCGTCGGAATCTGTCTACCCCTATTTCTTATCTTGTATGACTTGCATATCTGAACCTGTATGTAGGTTTAGGAGCTCATACAGAAAATATGGCTGCAGATCAATCATGCTCGCGCTATGCTGTTTAGGAGATAATGAATCGGTTTACTACAGAGAAAATCTGTTGACTGACTAATGATACGAGGTGCAGGGAAAGCATTAACAATGTTGGTGTTTTTTTCAGAAACTAAACGCTGCCTGCAACATACTGAATGGAACGTGCACATGCATATGTTCTACGCTAGATGAGTGTATAAAGTACGTCAATTCCAATCGGGAATCACTGAAGCACCTACCCACCTTGCCAGTCCTGCCAGAAGATGTTGTTGGAACTAAACTGCCACAGGCCCGAAAGGTATTCTATCTATACATGATGTGGACCATGTCATACTTTGATATTGGAAAGCTTTGTGTGCCAATGACACTCTTGGAATACCAAGGGTTTGATTATGATTATGGCATGGCTAGTTTTAGAGTAACCCCTCTAGTCATATACGGTACATGTATCTGAACTAATTATGTAAAAATGCTAAAAGGAACATGGAATTGTTGTGAATCGAAACCAATTGCAAATTTTTGTTTTAAATAGCCATACTCGCACACATACATTTCAGTTTCATTTACAGTTTTCAGTGTAGTTTAGTAACCTGTGTGGTTTGTTTTTGTATTACTTGACAAATTTCCCAACAATCCAGGAGTCTGGGTCAAACGTCTAAATCAAAACTGACTCACTATGGTAATATAGTGCTTTGCTGTTGATTGAAATAGGCACATAAATAGTACTAAGCAGGTGCCCATCATATATAATATTCTATATAACCATAGGATGTTGGCTCAAATCTTAATGAAAGTGTTTTTCATATATTTCATTACAATGGGAAAATAATCCACTGATCTCATTTTACAATCGAAGGAGGCACCATGATTGCATGTATATAATTTCAAATATGTAGATGGTATGTTACAGTTCATTATCTTAAGTGGTTTTATTGTAATAATTGTCTTTAGTAATGCTCCCAAAGTCTATCCTTTCTTCCCCTCCTGCAGAACCTGCAGTCTTGCCTTTTCTTGCTAAAAATGTTGCAAAAAATAATGTGATGTAATACTGGACAGCAACTCTGAGATACCCTTGCATTGTCCGTAGAGCACTGTGTATGGGATAAGCTCAGCAGTGCTATAGTCACTTCCTGGTTTGATAACCACTCGCTACATATGCATTGCTTGCGGTTTTGCAGTAAGTAAAGGCACTTTAAATATGAGTATTCTTATTATTTATTGTTTTGCATATCTTTTCAATGCTTTATATATTTAAAACATTAAAATTATAATGGACAAAATCTAGCATTCAGTGTTCCTTAATAACCACAAATATAGATACATAGCCATCTTGCTATATACGATTACCTGTTCTCTGCTAATAAAACTGAGCTATCACCTGAGCAGTACCAGGTAACCACGTGAACTCAAGTTGTTTCAGACTACTTTACCTAGAATAAAAAGAAATATGGGGCACACCTGGAACATGCATCTTGCAGGAATGGTGCTGCCATAGTGACCAAAATGTATACATAATACAGATTAAGGAACAGCACACTCATAAAATACATTTCTAATTTCAACAAAGCTACTTAACCCCTTAAGGACCAAACTTCTGGAATAAAAGGGAATCATGACATGTCATGTGTCCTTAAGGGGTTAAAATAGCCTATCTCAGCAAACAAATATGGGGATTTAGTTTCACCATATGTCTATGTTGTGTTAAGCCAACCACTACTTCAGAGTACCCCATTTGTGGGTCCTAAACTAATTCCTACGTGGGAGACAAATCAAAAAGTGCTAATGCTAAATAGGCTGAAGTGTATTTAATGAATCTATTTTAAGATCATTGTGAAAAATGGGGGCACACCTGGAACATGCATCTTGCAGGAATGGTGCAGGAATGTTTACATTGCAGGTTTAATCCAGCCTTTAGTGGCTGTCTCCCTGACAGCCACTAGAGGCCGCTTCCGCGATTCTCAGTGTGAAAATCGCATTGAAATCACGCAGCATGAGTTCAGTTCCCAATAGGAAAGCATTGAGTAATGCTTTCCTATGGGCGGTTTGAATGCACGCAAGGCTCTGGCCGCGCATGTGCAATCGGCTCCACTCGGGAGCTGACGTCGGCAGGGGGAGGAGAGGTCACTGGTGCTGGATTAAGGTAAGTGGCTGAAGGGGTTTTAACCCCTTCACCCCGGCGGTAGGGCGGCCACGAAGAGGGGGTGGGGGGGGGGGAGGAGGGAGACCTAATAACCATCTAGTGCCAGGAAAACAGGTTTGTTTTCCTGGCACTATAAGGGCTACTTTAAACATGATTGGGATAGGCATAAGGCTGTCCTAGCTATAAGATAAGGTCATGGATTAAGAAGTGTATTTAGGAAATTGGGCTGAAACATATGTTTCTGTTTCTATAATGCAAAAATAATATTGTAACCTCCACCAAGTCTGCTTCCTCGTAGCTATCAGGGACCCTGGAGCACTTCAAACCCAGTCGCTGTGGCTTGACTGGGATCACGGAGGGCCTTTTTAACCCTTGACCAAACACCAGACGACACTTGGTGAAGGTTAAAACAACAACTAACTTTAATGGACATAGCACGTGTATTTCCAGCCCCCAACAGCCTCATTTACATACAATAGGTTGATAAGAGCACTATAGTACAAGGAAGGGTGGGGTCAGACAATAGCAAAGGCTGATGGGAGGTTGAGGAGAGACTGGGCTGCTAGTTCAAACTGGTCTGGCAATATCCCTGGGAGAACGCCCTGCTGGGGAAACAATAGGACAGGAAAAAGGGGGAGAGGCACAGACAAGCAATACATTCAACAAACCCTGCACCAATAATGGGCACAGGGGGACCAAAACACAAACGGAATCTGGGGACCCACACATAGTGTCTGTCTACCATCCCCAAAGATGGTGACTACTGTCACAAATGTGATAAATGCAATTTAAAAAACAAAAATCGGTGTCAAAAGTAAACAATTAAAGTGATAGTGCTTTTATGTATATACTCACAATGCATATTATATATCTGCTCAATGAAAATTATATTTGATGTGGCATTACTATCTAAACTTTCCTCATATACACATGTTGTCACCAAATGGAGCTAATTATGTAGAATAAAGTTGCAGACTTTCTTTTATTGACTAACTCATTACCTTCAGTAGCTTTCAAATAAGAGTTTATGGGTGAGAAAAAGATATTTGTCATAGTTCTCTGTGCACTCTTTTATAATTTATTTATAATGGTGTCTCTTGTTTCAGGTACAACGATCACTCAGTCACTCAGCAGTCCAGAACTCCGCAAAGTAAGTGAGAATTAATCTTTACAGGTTTGAAGTAATAGTTCCAAATACATTTAGATGGTCAAAATAGAATTACAATTCTCTACTTTGAAGTTTGAACTTAATAAAAAAAAGTTCATATACAGCAGAAGCAGGTAACCTGCAAATACTAACTCTTAAAGGAACACTCTTTGCACCATAACCTTCTTCTTATCTTTGAAATCTAGTAGCATCGGGTAGGGACCTTGGAGAGGATACCTGAAGCTCTAAGCTAATCAGGAGCTCCCCATTCATAAAAAAGGCTAGATGAAGTTGTACTTTAAGGGATTGTTGCTGAAACTTGTCCAATAAGTGTAGCGGCATCAAGCCACTGTCTTAATTTAAAATGTTATTACGTTTAAAGTGACATACATACAGCCTGCAGGCCACCAGTTGGACAGTACTACTTTGGGTCCTGTGCAGCATGTGGAATGTTCTTAATTGTAAATGTTATCACTTTACCAGATTCTAACTGAGCATGTTTCACTTCCTGAATGGTAAAATGCCCCCAGAACAAACAGGTAATAATGCTAGATATTGGCAGAGCATCAACAATGCAAATATCCACTGGCTGGTGGTGAGTTCAGGTAGTTATTGAATGCTAAGGATCTGCAACCAGGTATTCAATTGTATATGAATTTTGGTTCCAGTACAGATTTTATATTATATGTAAAACTGTCAAACACTGACAAGCTGTACTTTAACCCATATTTTAGTCATTGTTTTTTGTAAAATCATTGTGGTGGACTAAAGCAAATCAGAATGCATTTCACTGTCTAAATACTAATCTTAACTGTGTAACTATCACTTTAAGACTATTTTGCCTCCACTTCAGAGAACCATTATGTAAAGAAAGCTTAGCCTACAATGACCTCAAAGTATCATGAATGAATTGCTTGTATTTGACATGAATCTACTCAAGTGCATTCATGACATTGACATGCCTTTTATTATTTAGGAGTACACCGTCCCCACATAAAGGAGATGGAGATACTGTCCTGTGGAACCTGGAGGAAATGGCCGTCCGCTCACGTACATGGGATATGCATCACTCTCCACCCGCCAGTAATGGTTCAAACAAAGACCACCCTGTGCCAGCAAACCATGCAGCTTAACATGTAAGAACTTCTGTTGATTTTCTATGACAGTGGGAGCAAAACAATCTCAATGTCATTGTATTAATGTCTTTGTCACATGTCTCTATTTGTGATACCTCTCTCTTCTGCCTATAGATTGATCTCGTGACCCAAGTAACCAGAATCAACCTCTTCAAAGTGATAAAAGGACAAGGAAACCAGTAGTGACTAACAAACATTTTAGGTTTGTGTACCACCTTGGTATGTAGTTGGTCCCCAAAGATCTCTCTTAACTGGGTCAGTTGCCATCTAAATGTACATTTTCTTAAACTGGTCACCAAAGCTCCCATTATCTTAAAACTTATGAAAATACATGACCAGGCAAGACATTTTGTTATGTGGTCATCAAGCTGTGTATTATTGCATCCTGTGGTGGACAGCCATTGTCAAATCATTTGGTAAGGAGATTGAACAGTGCATCCAAAACACATGCTGGACCCCCTCTGTGGAAGTAATATCTAAAAAGGAGTAAGGGAAGGCTACACATTGTCAGTAACTTCTTTTCCATGTCTGCATGCTTTATATATTGAATTCCTGTAAGATAATAGTTTAGCTATTTTGTGTAACTAATAAATTGTCACCTGAATGGTATGTATTAATCAGAACACCTGGCAAGTGAGGCTACACAATGGTCCTTTAATGGACCATTGCATATGTTGTTTACTGCAAATTACAACCTACCTGACTTCTTTAATTCATAATTATATATTCATTTCATACTCTCTTTTTGATACCCTTTTCAATGCCTGATTTTTGTGATATTTCTACATACCAGATGTTATGTTAGGTTGTTGTTATTTTGTATTTTATTTTGGACAGGGGACATGTAATATACATTTTCAGAATAAAAAGAAATCTACTTTTGTATATTTTTATGTTAATGATGCGCAGCTTGTCCTTCGTTATTTTTGTGTGTGTGTTTTTTTTTTTTTTTTTATGCTGATATTTGTGCAGTCCTAATTTTACCAGCAGATGGCAGTGGAGCATCTATGTTCTAAATCCTGTTCAACTATATTCTATATAAACCGTAAGGGTCCATTCACTAACAAGTAAGTTCTCAACCCTAAACCCCTGCAATTCAATAAAGATCAGTCTTCCATGCTACACCTGCATTAATAAAAACTTAACCCATTGCTTTGAGACGTGCCTCGTGGGTAGGTTAATTAGATAATTGAGACATGTCTAAAATTCAAGGCTGGGTTCCTTAAGGAATTTGTAGACACCACATTTGAAAGACTATATAACAAGAAATGGCCACCTAGCAAAAGTGAGAATCAATATAACCACCTTTTGACAAAATAAATCTGTCAAGCTTGTTTAGGAGAAATCAAAGGAGCTAGGCCTTCTTCTGAAAACGCATTTGAGAAGATAAAACTGCATACTCATAAAAAAGTAATTGTACATTTTGCCTTTACAACTGCTTCCAGATTTATTGAGATGAGATACTTTAAAGCCAATTAATGTTTAGTACACAAATTACATAGCGGCTGGAATGTACAAAAGGTCTGCTAAGGGCATGGCTTTATGACATAGCAGAGAAATAGAAACCTGGCCTGTTTGTATTACTATTTCTGTGAATTATAAGTCAAAACACCCACCCTTAAATTTCTGTAAAATGTGGAGCAAATATTTTTTTATATTAACTAAAAATCATTGTTTTCTTTTTGTTATGACTGTGGTTTATGGCAGGTCACTTGTAATATAGGCACCCCTAAAAATGTGTCATCTTAGAACTTTGCTGGATGAGTGACTCATAGACCATAATTTAGTGGGGCAGAGCATGGTATAAGACATTTCTTTCTTCTCCCCCTTTTTCTTTTTATCCATTTAAATTCTTTTGTTTATTTTACCTTACAAGTTCTTTACTCTCTCTCCTATAGAGGGAGGAAATTATAATAAAATACTCGGACACAATAAGGGTCAGATAGATGGCTGGCGTACTGTAAAGTACATTTTCTGCTGCAGCTGGTGTAAAATCGCACGCACATTGAGAACTTGCTGTATCATACTTTGCTAATCTTGTCAAAAAAAGTAATTCTTGTCATTTGTCAAAATATGTTGCAAAGTACTGTATGCCATTTACCAGCAATCATTTCCTTTGCTCTTAAAAATAAATGTGACGGCAGATAAGAACCATTCGGCCCATCTAGTCTGCCCAGTTTTCTAAATACTTTCATTAGTCCCTGGCCTTATCTTATAGTTAGGATAGCCTTATGCCTATCCCACGCATGCTTAAACTCCTTTAATGTGTTAACCTCTACCACTTCAGCTGGAAGGCTATTCCATGCATCCACTACCCTCTCAGTAAAGTAATACTTCCTGATATTATTTTTAAACCTTTGTCCCTCTAATTTAAGACTATGTCCTCTTGTTGTAGTTTTTCTTCTTTTAAATATAGTCTCCTCCTTTACTGTGTTGATTCCCTTTTATGTATTTAAATGTTTCTATCATATCCCCCCTGTCTCGTCTTTCCTCCAAGCTATACATGTTAAGATCCTTTAACCTTTCCTGGTAAGTTTTAAATATTGAGATATATATATATATATATATTCGTGCTCGGGGCAACCATCGTTAAGATTAATGTATACTCTGTATTGACATAACCTATATAGAGGAAAAAGTCAGTTGATGTGTGCCGGAACCGACTTATGTGGTAGACCGGATAAATAAAGTGGGCAAAAACAGAAGTTTCATGCCAAAGAATATTTATTAATACATCGAAACATAATGCAAGGAATATACCTTAAGATTACCTTTTCTCAAAAGCCCTCTGTATTTCTTGAATGGGTTGAGCTATATACAGAGAACGCGGAGGACTTCCATCAACCTAATGATTCAGTAACATGGACGGGTATGTCCTGGCCTGAGGCCGTAGATGCGGCTCCTATCCCGAAGGAGTGTCCTGAATATCTACTAGAATTCACACCCAGTCTAGTTCGTAATACACGTACGTACAAAATGAATTTTTAAGTGGTCAGAACGGGTGTGTCTGATTGTATTGGTAGTGTGCAGAGATAGGCATCTAGGACCTTCACCAGGCACCATTTATTTTGCATAGGGTAATATGCAATCTGAACTGGCTGACCCAGTTGCCTTGTTTTAGTAATTGTTAATGATAGGACATAGTGATCGTGGTGTTTTACCCGATAGGAGCATTTTAGGCATTCTTGGAAGTTGTTTATTATGGATGGTGAATTCTCGGGGTCTAAGCAACCCATAATGAGCCAGGTAAGTTGCCGTTTAATAACTGCATTAGTGATAGGTTCGAAAGTGGCTTAGTCTAGCAAATCTGACATATCTTGAAATAACTATTTATGAATGTGTAATCTTTGATGTGGGGTAGGACTGCTGGCTTTGTATATGCCTTTTAGTATAGTCTTAACTGGATATGAAGAAAGAAAACTGGGGTTGTCTGGGAATAATAAATACATGTGATGTTGAATGCCGGTTAAGTATAGCTTGATGGTATTGTGGGATAGCTTTAACCTGAGGTGGCAAAAAGTAGTGAACACTACCAAAGATGTAATGCCAAACGTCTTATCCAGTGTATGTTCTAACAGGATTTTTTTGTATAATGAAAAAGTCCTATTGTAGGATCGGTATTTGTCGAAAGGGCCAAGATAGTTAATACTAGACTATGATCCATTAACTCCTTCAATCCATGACTAGCTCCCAGAACAGGGGGGGGGGGGGGGGGGGGCGACTATGGCTACCCGTGAAGCAGTGGGTAGAGTTCTCCTGAATGCCTGAAATTTAAAGCGGCACAATTGGTCAGCTGCTGTATTGAAAATACCCGGAACATGACAACAAACCAGAAAGAACTTATTACAGGCAGCTAACTAAGTGAGTCTCCTAATGAACCTCATAAACATCAGGGAGGATGAACGCCCTTTGTTTATGATATGGCATGTAGCTAGGTTGTCTGGAAGACATCGTACTGAACAACCAGCCCATGATTGCTCCATGCTACAGCTGCCGCAAACATGGGATATACCTCGAATAAGGCCGCGTTGCGGGAGAACCCTTCAATATCCTGCACCTCTTCTGGCCAACTACCCCAGAGCCATCTGTCACCAAATATGGCCGCAAAACTGGTGGTAGCTGCTGCATCCGTCCAGATGATGGGGGAATGTATCGACAACTGTGGGAGAAACATGCTCATTCCAGTGTAACAGGGATTTGCGCCACATGAGTAGATCAGCAGTAGCCTGAGGATTAAGGGGGATACGACTATGATCGTTGGCAAATTCGGGAAGTAGGCTAAGAAGTCTAGCGATAAAGGCTCTCCATTGCTGGATAATCCTTATGGCAAAATTAAGGGAACCTAACAGAGATTGTAACTCATTGCGGTTGCAGGTACCCACTTGCATGTATTGGTTGATAATCTGTAGGATATTATCAATCTTCCCTAACGGGAGCCTGGCTTCCATGGCCACAGAATCCATATGTATACCCAGGAAACTAATCAAGGTGTCTGGATCTTTAGTCATTTTGGGAGAGACTGGAACATCTATAGAATGAAATAACTGAATGTCTTTGGTCAAATCATTTGTGGGAGAGGAATTGTTTTCGATAAACCGAAACTCATCCAGATAGTGAATAACTGAATGGCACTTGCACGAGTTCAACAAAAGCCAACACAAAGTTTTAGCGAACGTGTCGAAAATGTTTGGGCTGCTCTTCGAACCAAAAGTGAGTCTTGGAAAGCAATAGTACAGACCTTTCCTTTTAATACCATGCAGATGCGATAGTGATGGTTGAATTGGTAGTAATTTGAAGGCGTTAACAATATCTGTTTTATTGAGCCAGGCTCCAACCCCTGATGTAATAATGGTGTTAATTGCATTATCTAATGGGGCATACTGTAGTGAAAACTCCTCCGATGGAATTAAGGCGTTAAGGCTAGGGTTTCCTGATAAGTGAGGTGCAGAGAGATCAATGATCAATCTCTGTTTGGCTGTGGACTTCCCAGCAACCAAACCTAATGGGTTAGTCCTCCAGTTGGAGAACGGAGGCTCCTTGAATGGACCTAATAATGGGGGAGGGGGAACATTGTGGGGATAAATAGACAAAACATACCTGAAACCCACTTCCGTGTGGGTTTAAGTCAGAAATATAGTCGTTACTTGACACAGACTCTGTGACTCCCACTAAGGAATGTATATGGGGGAGGAGAGGCCTATACCAAACATGAGTATATGTATTAGAATGTATACAAGCCAAGGTACTCCTAAATAATTATTCCCCTAAAATCCCCACCTACTTACTGGAACAGGACTTTTGAGGTCTAAAGGGCAAAATGCTGCCTTAATTGCAACCTCGAATCTGTAACAATATGATTAACCATGATACGCAAATATTCCAACGTAGAATGTGCAGAAATATATATGTGACATCATGAACAGTATATCTTACCATAGCAATTTAAGGGAATCAGCTAGTGCCGAGATATAATATTGTAGACCTAAACTGATTCAGTAAATTTATTCTAACCCCCTCTCCCCGCCCAACAATAATGTAAAAAAAACCTGTATTCAAATACCCATGCACCAAATTGCAGAATGACATGCTAGCATAGTAATCACAACTTAAGCAATTCATAATAATAATAATAATAATAATAACCCAAAGCCACCAGATGGCGACAACCATAGCTGTAACTGAAACTGTCAGTATAGAGGTTATGAAGAAAGCCTATGATGTGAACAGAGGGACAGCTGCACGTGTAATTTGGCTATGAAGAGTTGCCAGTTTGTTCGGGCAGCATATTTTATAGGTAAAGAACTGTTAGCCTGGCTCTATCTCTAATAACATGTGTACAGGGTGATCAAGGGTGCAGAGTTTAAACCTTTCCTAAATGATGAAAGAATAAGTCAGTACAAAGAAAGGAAACTTTGTGACATGCACTTCGTCAACTAATAAGCGCCCAAATTCCTTCTATTTTAACTGTACGTATAACCTAATTTTTTATAAACTGCCTCCCCTTCAACGTGTGACTCGTTCGCGTAACCGAATTGCGAGCGTGGCAAGTGTGAATTTACTTAACCGGTTCTCCACGTGGTGATTCCTGCCGTGAGCGACACGCAGCCGGTAGTGACACGGTGTAGGGGGAACCAGGTAGGTATATAGTGACACGGTGTAGGGAGAACCAGGTAGGTATATACTGTGTACCCGACCCTGGACATGAATACCAAGCTGGGGGGACGATACCGGAGCGTGATTTACGGTTTGAAGCCCATACCCGGGAACGTGGGGACGCGAGTATGCTTCCGGTAGAGGGGACGCTTGGCCCAGTCGGATACTGGACCTGGTGGCTGGGAATTTTGCTGACAGCCGGGGAAGAGCGGGTATCTGTGCTGTGCTACCCACCAGTGATCTCCCGCAGCTGTGACCTGGAAGTTCAGCAGACGCCAACCGGAAGTGACCCGGCCATAACGCTGGAACTCACATGCAGATCGTCAGGCCTACTACGGTAGGGCAGGTAAGGGGGGAGTCCCTTATACAAGTCAAACATGCCCCTCCCACAACTCCAGGCCAAGCCTTTACATATATATTATTATTTTTTTTCTTTTTTAAGAATAAGGTACAAGTGGGTAGCAGAATATTTGGAGCAAAGTTCCATTTGATAGTAGGATCTCCTCAAAAGTGGGCAAAGTCAGATGGTATGCCTTGCCCAACGAAGAAGAACTTGTTCTTGTCCAGCTGTTATCTGTCAGACTTGGAGTTTAAGTCACACCCAAGATGTCCCACGTTGATGTTTGCCAATATATGCCTTGTTTTACTTCTTGATGAAAAATTGCAAAATAACTAACTTTCTATTTAAAGGGACATAGTAACAATGAACAATGCAATATCGGTGTCCGGCTTCTATCCACTGCCAGCTGGACACTGCCTGTAACATTGGCATTTCTTATCCACATCTCTGTGATCTCTATTAGTCATAATGAATGTTCTGTGATAATTCCACTCATATGCTAAAGAGTATTTTGGCACAGTGAATGATGACTACACTCAACTGAATATCAAGTTATATAAGTTCAATTCACCTTCTGTTCTTTGTATTATTGTGATCGCATGCCATACAGTTGCCATGAATTCTGTATTTACCAACTTGTTTTACTTTGGTTCTATATTCTGGTAGCCCTGACCTGGATAAAATTGACAAATGTGTTTACCTGTTCCCCAGCCATCAGCTTTTCCTTGACCTTGGTTTTTGTACGGTTGGCCTGATATAGTATAGTTGTATGCATGGAGGCATTGCCAGTGTGTAATACACAGATGCCAGTGGCATGGGGTGGGGGATATTATCATTCATATCAGTAGGGAGACCTTATGATTTTGTGTTCAGCCTCTGCTACGCTGTTAATATTTAATTACTGCTTGTGGTTTAATGGGGCAGAATGAAACTGCTCACAATGTCTCACTGTCTGGTCTGATTAACATCTTGCACTGTGCTATTTTATCCTACATCAAATGGTAAAATTGGTGAGGTTTGTATTGAAATGGTGTGTTTTGTGATAAATGTATCATTATGCATATTTAAATATTCCGTAAATAGGACACGTGTGGGTTGTCTGTGCTAGGAACCCTATACAAATTAATCACCAGAATCTGCATTGACATTACTTGGCCGCTCTGCTATGAAACATTACAATGCACAATACACACAAGCACACAAATATAAATATTATATCTTTATGCAGTATTAAAGAGCTTCATTTAACAAGGATGAATTCCAGTAATATTCAAAGATAAAGTATGTTGACTGTCATGCAATCTACTCCATGATGTGGTTCCCTCTATTATATCTTCTATTACCACTAGAGGTCTGCGCTGACGTGTTTCATTTAAGGATGTCCCATACCTGTCATACCTTGTCTCTGCCTCATCCACAGCTTCTATCTTCTTTACAGTATGTATTCAAATCCACTAGTTACTGAAAGATTTATTTCACAAAATTAGAATCTAGGATCTTGTGAACCTTATAGTTCTCTTTGTTGTATGTTGACAAACCAGGAGCATTGTTAGAGGAGAAAGCATTGATCGTTATGGGTTTCAGAAAAGGTAGAAGATAATTCTTGGGCATCCTCATTCAAAAGCAGGGATGGACATAGGAAGGTTGATGTGCCATGTGATCTAATCTTATAAGAACCAGTAACTCGCAAGCCAGTTGGAGGAAAGAAATAAACAGATTCTGATGGAAAACCACCCATATCATATTTTCTATTTCTATTAGATGGGGATTCTCGCCTGCAGTCTGCTGTTTCTTAATGGCAACTCTCAGAACTGACTGCAAAAATTCCCAGTGAACTGGTCCTTCATAAAATTCTCTTCAAAGAAAGGGATACTGATGGTTGTAGAGACATCTTCCATAGTGAACAAGTAATCCTAGATGACAATCACATCTAGAATGTTTGGTTACTGTGAAGGACTCTCGTTAGTAATTTTTATGGAGTAGCCTTATGGAAAATGAATCCAAGTCCCACGGTATTACCCTAAACAGCCGTGCACACAAGGACAGAGCCTTTGAAGCGTAACTTATGAATAATCTTTTTTTTCCTCCAGTATCAATGAAGACTGGTATGGCCACTTTAGGGTCTGGCCTTATGAAAAGGCACAGGGAGGCCGGGTCAAGGGTGAAAGTTTGAAATAATTTGTGCTTCAAGGAACTGTTCACATATTTTAGGATTAAGTTCTGTAGCTCTGCAATGGACTTGCTACATGTATTTTCTCAAGTTGAGCCAACTACGGAGATCTACATCTAATCTTCTATTGAAATATTACAGATCCATCATGAATCTGATCCCTTCTGAAAAGCTATCCTACATGAAGGTTGGGAAACAGAACATAAAGCATAATTATCTCTCCTTAATTGGTTTAAAGCCATGGGTGCTGAACCCATACTGAGAAACCATCAAAAAGTTAATTTTCTGCTTCAATCTAGACCTGCAATGGCTCGCTTATAGCTGTCCAAACTTTTCTAATTCTTTCTGGCGATGTGATAAAGCCTCAGGGAATGTGCTGCATATCATCCGGAATTGCTCATGTGTAAGGAGCTTTCACTCTCTGATTGCCAGTACAATTCATATCCATCATCATATTTTGCTAAAAATGCTGCCAAAACTGTTGTGGATACCATCAACCAACTTTGTTAAGATTGATCTGTGCAGCGATGACTTGAAAAGTTATAGAAAAAACTAAATAGCCAAACCTCTATCTGTGCAATCCGTGATTGACAGTATGGACACTATTCAACTGTATGAAGAAAAGGCTCATAAGCTGTTAGGGTCCTTACACTAAGTACTTTAGGTCTGGCCAGCTGGGGAATCTGCAGCTGAATGTCCTGTTTACTCCTAATAATCATTATATATTTAAGAAAGATGGGCTTTCAGAGGCTCCCCCATTCAAACTGGTACATTCTCTGGCACACATTAGGATGGTCTGGCTAGGTTCTGAGTGAATGGCTCATGTGTCCTCATTGCAGACAGTGCCATAAAGTTCAACATGTGTTTGTCTAGTTCAGAGAATTACGTTCTGAGAATCACTTTAGTCACTTTCCTAGGCTCATATTGAGAAACTGGTCCACAGAGTTCAATGCATGACAGCAGTAAACACAACAAACCTTAGGACTTCTTTTACACTTGTTACCTTTCCTGTATTTTATATTCCATCCCTAGGCATTTAAACCCTTAAGATTTTTAGGTGAATCATTTTCAACACAACACATAAAATTGAATGCTTTTGTTACGGTTGCCCCAGGCTAGCTGAGGGTTGGACCGTAGAAGGATCCTCCAAGCGCTCACCAAGGACCATCAGCACCACACTAGACACCATAACCACCGCATACGCCACAAACCGCCACAGTTTGGTTGGGGTCTCGCCGTCTCCTACCCACCGTGGACCTACAACAAGGATCCAGGTTCCAGTGGGTGAACCTCTCTTTCCACAGAGAGTGAAGCAGGAACAGGAACAAGCTCTTACAAGAACTCAGTGAAGCTAAGGGAGTATGAAGAGCATAGCAATCCCTTTAGTGATTATAGTTGTCCCCTCCAAACACGAGTCAAGGCTGCGAGTTGAGGGTCAAGTAGAACTGGTTTAATGAGCACAAAGGCATTTCTTATATAAACATTTTCAGGCCAGAGGCACATCCCCTGGACCTGATGGTAAACTGAGACAAAAGGGACACAAACCAATAGGGACAATAATTAGTACAGCAACACTCCCACATACAGTCAGCAATCCCTCCCCTCTGCCTCTGATATAATTAAGCTAGCTAATGGAATAACCTAATTATCCACAGGCAGAAAATATCCAATTTTACCCAAAGTCCAGAAACACCCCACAACAACAACATATCCCCATGAATTATACATCCCTGTATATCTCTGATCTGCGCGAATAACATATCAAAAAATTACCCAGATCAGAGTAGGGGTTCCCGAATTCTATGGAAGTCACATTTGATCGACCGCAAGCATGGCTTTCATGCCCAAAATAGTTACACAGATTTAGGCTGTGCGGCTGGTCTATCTTCTCCTCTATTAAGATAATTAAGTGGCTGTGGTAACTTAATTATATCCAGGTACAGGAAATATCTCTAAGTCAAAAACTGTTACAAAAACCACATAAAAATACATAACTTGTATAATACAATGTTTAACCTATATGTCCAACATATCCCCAGATAGCTTGGATCTGACTGCTCAATATGTCCGAAAAGTGCTCAAATCTCACAAATACAGTTGGATCGCCATGCCGTTCGGCAGAATTCAACCCAGGATTAGTTCCACAGTTTTTAGTCATAGGATTGGTCTAGTTCGTGAGTGTGAAACTACCGAACAATGCGGCATTCGGATGCATATAGACGAACTAATGAAAAGTCTGGATGTCCCAGCGGTGTTCATAGGAAATAGTAGCCGAAAACAGTTCCACGTGGTCGATGACAAACACCGCTGCGCGTTCGGCAGTTAAAGATGGCCGCCACCAAGTGTTCGTTCATACAAACGACAACCACCCAGCCGTTCGCCAATTAACCACAGCTTCTGGGTGGTTAACGAGCAGCACACTCCTAATGCAGGGTGGTCAGCTGTTCAACGGTTTGTTCGGTAAACTCCATTTACCGAACCACATAGAGAAAAAGGCACGAACATGCCTTTTTACAGTCTTGGAACAAAGCTTTAGCCATGGGCCATAGTCACAGGGCAGGAGGCTGGCAATCAGGCCCCTCCAAAAGCCAGTTTGTCACAGCTCTGTTTATCCAATTATTACATAATTAAATTGAGCAATAATGTATATGGATCCCCTATTGTTGCAACATTGTTTTTTTTGTTATTATCATACACTAGTTCACTCGGCATCCTAATGTAATTCTGCTGGTCAGTATCTTGTTTGTACACAGAAAGTAATTTAATATAAATGCTGTCTGTCTTAAAATTTTGCTGCTTTCAAAAGTTCTGTCTGCACTGTCTGATAGAATGCCAACTGTCACTCCCCCAGGAATTGTGCAGTAGGTAAGATTCACATTTTCTTGTTGTTCAGACTAGACTCTCAGACAGTTTGGTTCTTATTTAGGGGTATCCTGGATTCCCCGATGTGTTATAAAAGATCTAAATGCTACAGTGATAAATTATGGATGATTGTTGTACAATCTTTTAAAGGTACATTTCAGTGTTGACATTGCATGCTATTCTTTTCTTCAGTCTCAAGTTCTAGGACTGAATACACTCACAACAACAACAAAAAGTGTAGTTTTATATTGCTAATGTAAATCAGTTGACTGTTAAAATTTTACACTAACTCAGCAATCAACTTGTCAGCATTCCAAATTTTTAAGCTGATATGGGCACCTTAATGTTGACTGCTTAACTCATGGGTCATCAACCTGGTCCCTACCGCCCACTAGTGGGCGTTTCAGGATTCCAGGTGGGCGGTAGGGATTTCCTCAATTTCAGAGATTGGGAGGGCGGGTGCGAGCCGGCGGTACCCCTGCGACCGGGTACCGCCATCATCATTTGCGGCCCCGGCCCACGCGGCAAACCACTGGGGCCGCCGTCAAAGGGGTCCATCGGGTGGCCCATGATGTCAGGGCCACGCAATGGATGTGGATTGTAAGGGGGCCTGGTCAGCGCTGGGCGCTTTAGCAGCGCGACCGGGCCCCCTGTGATTACATCACAAGCTGGGAGGAAGTGACTGCACGTCACTCCTCCCAGCTAACACATAGACTGTGTGGGAGGAAGCAGAGGGAGTCAGAGTGGGAACTCCCATCTACCTGAGCCACCACTGGACCCCAGGGAAAGTCACCCTCCTGCACCTAAAAGTTAGGAAGGGTGACTAAAATATTTTGTGTGTGTTTGTTTGTGTGCATGTGTCTTTGTATGTATGTCTTGTGTGTGTGTGTGTGTGTCTTTGTATGTATGTGTCTGTATGTGTCTTTGTATGTATGTGTGTCTTATGTATGTATGTGTCTTTGTATGTATGTCGTGTGTGTGTGTGTGTCTGTATGTATGTATGTGTGTCTTGTCTTTGTATGTATGTGTTGTGTGTGTATGTGTCTTTGTATGTATGTGTGTCTTATGTGTGTGTCTTTGTATGTATGTCTTATGTGTGTGTATGTGTGCATGTCTGTGTGTGTGTGTCTGCATGTGTCGTGTGTGCCTGTCTGTTTGTATGTATGTATGTGTCTTTGTATGTGTGTGTGTGTGTGTGTGTCTGTATGTGTATGTGTATGTGTGTCTTGTGTGTGTGTCTGTATGTATGTATGCCTGTCTGTTATAGTGGACTATAGTAAGTAATAGTAAGTGGGCTACCTAGCTCAGCCTTCCTACTGGGCATTGCTATAAGTAAGGTTAAAAAATAGAAAAAAGGGGAAAAAAAGTGGGGAGGGGAATTGAGGAGGGAGAGGAGGGGAGCTGACGCACAGATGAGAAATCATATTATGCACAAACAGAGAAGTCGTCTGAATATCACCGAAAGAGGAGACCTTCGATTGTTCCTTACGAAAATCGAACCAGATATCAAATATTTAGTCTCGCAGCATCAACCTCAAGGTAATTTTAATTTACTTTATTGTTTTCTCATTAAACTTTATAAAGTTAAAAACATTATAAACATGCATTAAGTAGAAATAAAAAGATAAATGTACATACATTCATTTCTTTTTTAAGAACACCCTCCTTTCTAAAAAATATTCTGCACTTGCGCGAAAACTGGTGGGCGGTAAGGACATTTTTCCATCAAGAAAGATGCATTAGTGGGCGGTAGGTAGAAAAAGGTTGACTACCACTGGTCTAACTTCATTAAAATCTGGAAAACTTTACATGGGAGGAACATTCAGTAAATGTTCCTGCTTCATGCCTGATTACAGTGTGAGTTCTAAGGGACCTGGGCTTATCAGGACTAGCAGAGGCATTGTATTGCCTTGTGCTCCAATAGACGCAATGGATGAAGTCTTATCTTCTTCAAACATAAGCAAATGGGGTGAAGCCTCATAAAAAGATACTATATTTCTTATTTAATTTTTTTTTGCAAATTTTGGAATTATATTTGGAAAATGTATCCTTGTCCTTCTAAAAAGTCCCTCCCACATGATCAATCTGCAATGTTGTTTTAAGATATTAATCACTAATGAGAAATCCCATGTATAAAATCAAGAATGAAATAGCTTTTTTTTCATAGGACAGTGCACATTTTTTTTTTATAAATAACTGTTGCAATGTAGGATATAATATTCAGGCAGTGTAATATTCCAAATATAGGCCTTCTCTATATGTACTTGTACAGGGTAGGACAAAACTCAGAGCAGGGTTTGAGGAGTCGATAACATTTTCATTAATGAACCAATTTCAATGATATTTCATACAATGAATGCTTGACCAGATAGGGAAGATGACATCTTTTAAATGAGCTCTATTTGCCGCCTTGCAAAGTTGTCCTCTTTCAATTACATTGCCAGACAGGTAGTAATCAGGAGCCTAAGGCCAGGCGAACATGGTGTCCAATTAATCTGGAAATTTCTTGAAATTATCCGCTTGACGAAAAGTTGTCTCAGGAGGTCCATTGTGGACATTTCAGGTCAAACTGATGGCATATAGTTCTTTGCATCAAAATAATGAACCTGCCATTTTGAAAATAAAACTTTACTATTTTAACTTGTTCCTTTGTGAAATTACCCATGATGAATCTCCTAAGACTCAGCTATTATATGTGCCTGCAACACAAAATGGTAACTACTAACAAATAAGTTGTTTACCTGTCAGATCTAACTCTGAATTTTGGCCTATCCTGTACTTATCCTTCACAAACTCTTTTTATCAAGTTGTTTTTATACGCCATAATGGCTACCATATAAAGCTTTCAAACTCAGCCAGGGTTATTCACTAAATTAAGGAATATTGGGAGTTCAAAGTGAATTTCAAACTCAATGACAAGATTGTCAAACTAGAAACATTCTTCATATAAAATGGGCTATCAGTTTGGCCTTAAATTTTAAATTCACATGGAATTCACTTGGAATTCCTGACAATACTAACTTTGGGGAATAACCCAAATTTTCGAAACCTTGAAATATATATTTTTTAATTCTTTATATTTGATGCGCAATCGGTAAGAGACATCCATGCAAAACACAACAGCATAAAGTACAGCAATTTACAGTATACTTGGAACATATAATACATCTAAGATTTGCACTTTTTGTAAGTATATATTTCATGACCATAATCCTAGAGGACATAAGCGAACAATAATATATGGAAACATTTTTATAGCGATCTCTAAAGTCCTAGTCTAGGTTGAGTGGTGGTGTTAGAAGAGTGATCCGAAGTGGGCAATACTGTGGGAGGCCATACATGCTGGCACTCAAGTAAAATAGAGGCTTAATACCCCTCACAGGGTGGGAGAGTATGGGTATAGTTGCTTAACCCGACAATAGGATTATAGTAGTCAGCTTCTGATCCCTTTGATAGAAAGAGCGGCATACATGTGTACAGCATATTCTAGATTACTCTAGAGAGGTAGTACCCCTACCCATTATTCTTGTGTTGAATAATATTACACTAAGTACTTGTGTGAAACTGGACCAGTGCCGCATATAATAGGGTTGAAGGTACTTCTCAACAATTGGAGCCTGAGAGGTCTTCCTCAGGGTCTCAGGTTTATCCAGAGCATATTGAACTTAGTATTAATGCAACAGGAATCACTCAAAAGTAGAAACAATACAATATAAAAACAATGAATCTGTGGGGCCTCCAGCCAAACTTAAAAGGGTAACGGTATCATCAGGGCTACTCAGATGGCGAATAGCCATTGGGTTCTCCATTCTTGGCACAAATGGTGTTATGTTTGCTGGGTCCCGTGTTGGACTGGTGTGTTGGGCAGATGTGACAGCCGTCAAGTCCATGAGGCCAGTGCTTAGAGAAACGGGGGTGATCCAGCCTCTGAGGTAAGTTTGTGTCCTGTCGATTCTTAGTGAAGAGGAGGAATTTTGGTGTCCCCCACCTATAGGTTACCCCTGCTGAGCGTAGGCAACTAGAGAATGAGTTTAGCCTTTTTTGTCCATTGTAATGTAGCTTTAGTCAAGTCTTGGTAGAGAGTCAATAGAGAGTCTTCAAAACTGAATGAACCATTACACCTCACCACCACCATGATATGTCCTGTGTCTTGAGGCAGGGAAAAACAGAGGATAACATCTCCGATGACAGGTGAGGGAGACTAGGTTGGTGTGAGGAATGCGATATATCCCAGCAATTATGATTTTTTTTTGTTACCGCAGGTGGTAATATAGAGGCCAGGAGCTGTCTCACGTAGTGTGGTAATACCTCCCTTTCAATCGTAGAGGGTATGCCTTGGATCTTAACATGTTTGCGGGAACACCGATCTTCCTGCGCTAATAATTGCAGTGAGAGAGCCTGTTGAGCAATTTGCTGCTGAGTTATGGAATCCTTTGTGTTAGACACGTCACCTCGGAACTCCTTGACCTCCCCCTCAGTAGATGTCACTGTCTCCATAACTTGTTGTATGTTTATTTTGAGGGCAGACAGATCTCTTGCAGGTTTTGCAGTTCCTGCCTTGTTGCAGGGTTGGAGCCCCGTTAGCTACCATTGTCGGTGTCTTGGTGATCACCTGTGTAGCCTGCTTCTGGAGAGCAGCCTGAGATGATGAGTAAGGAGTTGTTGGAGTAAATAGGACCTCCATGGCTGCCATCTTGGCTGGTGCATGTCATTGGAGCAGCCAGAAATTGAATCTAGTCTGTCTTGGCATCAAGCTCTGTCCCCCAGAATTTGTTTTCTAATTCAATACAATTGGGTTTTTGTGAATAAATCCTACACTATAAATACATTTGTTAATACGGTACCAGTTTTCATTTCATTTTTTAGACCAAAACAGCCATGTGTACTTTTCTTTCTAGTCTGTAATTTTTGCCTAAAATTAGCGGTTTCAATTCTAATAAACCTTCCCCCATCTCCCCTATTATTCACTGTATTTGTTTGTGAAATTCAGCTCAGAAACCATGTGTAAATACTCCGACTGATGTGTTCACAAAACTGGAAATATATGAACACAAAATGAAATGTCCTAAAGTTTAATCCAGTTTAATTAAATATAGCTGAAATGTAAACATCCTTCAAGTTAGCTTTGCTTCTCAGTTCAGCTATATTGGCCTTACAAATTAATTTGAATGCCTGACAATTCACACTTTAGTGAATAATCCCTTTTAGTCACCGCACAGGTACATTCACTAAAACCATATAGTAGGGAAAACTTTAAACCAAAATAGCTGATTTGGAAAACATGTAATTTACCTAAAGCCTCAGATTAAAAAAAATCTTAGATTGAATTTTGCAGTTTCCAGTTCATGTTAATTCACTGTTTAGTGAATAAACCCTGTGGCAAATACTTCATCAGACGTTTTGTTTCCAAAAATGACACTGAATTATTCTCTGGACATTTGTTCCTTTAAATTATTATTATTATTATCGCCATTTATATAGCGCCAACAGATTCCGTAGCGCTTTACAATATTATGAGAGGGGATTTAACTATAAATAGGACAATTACAAGAAAACTTACAGCAATGATAGGTTGAAGAGGGCCCTGCTCAAATGAGCTTACAGTCTATAAGAGGTGGGGTATAAAACAAATTGATACCTAAGTGAATCCCCCCCCCCGCCAACCCCTTTACCCCAATTTATAATTTAATTTCTAATAACGTGCCATGTGTCTCTATTTGTTAAGTTCATTGTTAAAAATGTTTCAGCAGTTCTATGTGATTCTGCTCTTCTATACATTCTTAACATGTGCATTTATTTTTCGTATTTTTGTTTTACTTAGCAATGTTATTGGTCATCCTTTTGCCATTTTCCTATAGAGATGTGTGTGATGTTTTGAAGAAATCACCCTGTTACCTAATCTTTTAACGATATTGCCAGACACATTCCCAGCCCCCTCTTGTCTTTTACCCTGGGCACATCTGGCTCCCAACCAGTTAGACCATTAGAGATATCCCTTGTCCTGCTCAAGTTACAAATGGCTAAGACCTTTGGGGGCATCATCATTACCACATTAACCATCTCCCTTACCAGTGGGAGTATCTCCTATGATAGGATTCTTTCAGCAACGTTTTAAGGACAAGTAACAGACTATTCATGTTTAATCCAATGGATTAAACATGAATAGTCTGTTACTTGTCCTTAAAACGTTGCTGAAAGAATCCTATCATATCATCCTTACACTAACACCAGCAGGTCAGTGTTCTGGGGAGTGTAGCTTCATCCTGAAGACCGGGAGAAGACTTCTTGTCCATCTACTATGATAGGATTCTTTTGTTTATTTTAGTGTTATTTGAGTTGAATTGGTGCAATGGGATGTTTGTTTTGCACAATTGTTAAAATCTTTCACACAATGTAAATCTTATGAGCTAGCAGACTCAGAGAGATGGTAACCTAGTTAGATTTCCTTTGGTCTACGTAAGGTGAGGGTGTCTTCTCTATGACCATCCTCTTTTCTGTTGTGTTCTTGTCCATGGTGCTGAACAGGGTTAATCAGATGCCAGGACCAGTGTGGAGACAAGCTCAGGGCGTGCCTGACCTCCGTTGGGATGAGAATAAGAGAGGGAGGATCTGTGAGTGTGTCCCTCCTCTATCTCCCATCATCGCAAGAAACAGCCTCCTTCATCCATCAACCCCCACAACATAAGAGCAGTGCACCACAGAGCTCTGCCAGTCCCACCGGGAGGGGGGCAGAATCCAGGGTCTACCAGGCTCTTCATCCCCCACCCCCCTTACACCTCGCTCCATCCTTCCCAAAGACTACAATTAGCCAGATGGGGACTGGGGACCAGGAGGCCCAGGGGACAGTAGACTCCTGCACTATTGTGTGAAGCTAAGAGACACTGTAAGGACCAGGAGAGACAGACTGAGACGTCGCTGGTAGACAGCAGTGATTGAGGTGAGAGAGCCTATGCTGGAAATGCTGCAGCTGCTGGAGTGTCTGTCTGACTCCTTGTGTTATATTTCCTAGATATCTATGTCAGGCAAGGGCAGGTTGGATGATGGCATGGTGCTTGTTTAATCTGGGTGATTTTCCTAAACATGTCATCAACATGTTTTGCTGTTTGCTGTCTTGAGATACAGTGTGTCAGTGTCAAGCTGAGCTCTAGAGTCTAGGCCTTTTTTTTTTCAGAGATGACTCTGTATATCAGTGCAAGACACACACACACACTCTTCTTCTGTTCATCTGTTTTTGCCATCTGAACAATGATATGATTATGTTTTACAATAGATTGTGCTCGGTGTATGGGTGATATAGGAAGTAAAGAAATGGGCAAGGTTTATAGAGAAATCAGAAAATGGTAGCCTTTAAATGCAGAAAATGAGCCACTGCAACATTTAAATAACAGGTGTAATATACAGACATGGGAAGTAACTAAGAAGAAAAAAAAGATTAAGGGACAATTTTCTCATCAATATCAACCTAGAGATGCAAAAGGATTCATTTCATAAAATGAACATATGTAGTGACACCATGAAATGGACCCAAGCTTCCTAGAGATGCACCAAAATGGCTGGACAGTTGCATGCATCTAAACAGATGGAGTTTGAGGAATAAAGAGTAGATCGATGAAGATTCTACACACATTTTGGATACATGCAGAGCTAATCTGGGGGGAGGGGGGGGTGAGGAATAATAATAAACAAGCATTGTAGCATCTAGGAATGTGTCCATACAGTATGACAAGCTAGAACACTGCTTATTAATGCATAATTAATCGCTGTGTATAATGCAAGGTCAGCAGGCAGAAATTAAGCCAGCAGCGAGATTATTGAATTTACAGTTGAGGATGATCTATAAACCTGTATCTTTTCGTCTCCATCCCCTCTGGTTCATGTTGCAATACCAAGATTGGGCATTGAGGGGCAGCAGAGGTTCGTAATATTTGGAGGGGGTGTGGTAAGTCACGTGGTCTGCACATGATCATACCTGTATGTATTTCTCCCAATTTGTTAGTGTTAACGTGTGGTTTGTACATGTGTGTGGTCTGTGCACATATAATATGTGCTAGATCCATGTGAATTAAATAATGTAAACATATCTGACATTAGGTATGTGGGTCTTCCATGTTATAGCATTCCATCAATTTCTATATCTTAACATGCATATGCACATGATTGTGTCTGTGTGGGTTTTTTTGTGAGTGTTTATGTTTGTTTCTGAAGTCAGGGTGGTATCTATGGTATCTATCGCTTTTTCTCTCTCTCCATAAAATCTCCAAGGCATGGTTAGCAAATTGTGTGTGTGCAAGTACTCAACAGTGCTTGAGATATATTTATAGACAGACACACACACACACACACACACACACACACTACACTGCCATTTTTGTGCTAGAAATGTACTCTGTTTAGATATGTATATGTTGTGCTACAGTTTCCATTAATACTCACACAGCTTTTGTTCTGATTATTTGCAAGATGCATAGCTGTCATGTGAATTTTTAAATAGATTCATGTGTGCACTTGACCTTTATGCACACAGCATTGCTGACTGTGGGCTTTGGGTTAATGTGTAATGGTGCTGTGTCTAGCACTGTATATCTTTTCTTATAGATATTGGCATGTGTAGTCATCCACATTTTTGGTCTCTGTGGAGCTGGTAATGTATGCGTCTTTATTTGTGTAAAGGCAGAAATGCAGAGCACTTACAGTCTCGGATCAATGTTAAATGATTATTAGTAAGAAAACATTAAATGACACATCAAGTGAAAGTCTAGAAAGGCTGTCTGGAGGGGAGACCCTTCATTGAATTACAAATACCAGATTCTCCTGTAAAAAACACATCATTTTCACATCCATGTTAGTAACATTTTTACTTTTGCAACTTCAAAACCAAGATTTTGCAGTAGCTCTTAGTGTGAACCACAAGTAATTAATATTTCTGTTCCTTGTCTGAGAGTGATGGTAGCTTTTTTCTAGCTTGCACATTGCACTGTGTGAATAGCACGAGGCTATATTTAGACCTGTTGCCTTCTATCAATATCAAAATTCAGCTTTGGGATTTACTAGAAAATGTGACAACCTGCACGTTTTGTATTAAAAAATACAATTTTAATTCTTGCATCTCTGCTTTTTTTTTTTTTTTTTTAAATTCTTTATTTTTGTAGTGCATGAAGGTATAACAATGTATATGTGGTACCCCAACGGCATTCCACACACTTTTCATTAATGACATTTAGAACATTGGGGTATACAGGTAAACTTGCACATTTTTTTTTTTTATCTGTATGAGAGGTCGGCTTTATGGTCAGTAGCTGAGAGGAGTGTTCAACGCTTGAGACAGAGGAGAGCTAAGTAAAGTCATGTAAAGTTATGCATCAAGACTGTCACACAAGATTGTCTTACAGTGGCAAACAATGGGTCCCTGAGACCTGTTAAAATTGTAGCTGTGCAGGTCAGTAGGGGTTAAATTCTATGGCTATCATTCCGATTATCTGGACTAAAGTAAAGCAAAGCAAAGGCTTAACATGTTTAACAGTAACAGGTTTCTCGAACTCTTAACTAAAGCGCTGTACATACATTTCTCGCTAAAACAAGAGAGCATCATGTGGGCAATGTGAACATAGAGGCTAGGATATATGTGAGGATGTGCCCAGGATTGCCTATATGTAGCATTTTTAAATAATCAAGATAATGCGGACGCTTGTGACTCTTTATATGCAAAAGGTATGGGTGTAATGAGCCTGGTCCAGCAGTTATATACAGACAGTTCCTGTCATCTCTAGACAGCGGAAAAAGCAAGCTAATGTATGTAGTTTAATTTATATTTTGGAGATCGATGACTATAGAATAATAAGCAAAGAGGTACTTATGTAGATCTGCTCTGCTGACCGGAGTGGTGGCAGGGAGAGAGGCTACTGCAAACCTTCACCCTACTCCACTGGTGTGCTGGAGCAGGTAGTCCGTGCAGTGACATATATTGCCTTTAATCCGGACATCCATGATGGGGACCCGAGTTGTGGCAGGATGTTGTGGGCTTTTGGAACTTAGTTCAGCCAAATGGTGTTGATGGGAGTAGCGGTCCCGGGAGTCCGTGAACAGGCAGCGTCCCCTCCGTTTCTCGCCGTGCGGTTTGCCCCAGGTTGAGATGAGAGTTGAGGCGTTTGTTTTCCGGCGGTCGGTGCGGTTGCGGGCCGTAGACAGCTCCGGGCATGTCGTGGCTTGCAGGCTGCGACGTTCAGAGGTTGGTAGTGCTGCTGAGTGGTAAGTGGGTCGGGTTCGTTTGGCGGTTTCGCTCGGTGGTGTGTGAAGGTGGGTGGTGGCGCTTGTGGAGCTTGCCGCATCTCTGCTTTTTGACGTTCAAAATGCAGGTTGAAAGGATCAGTTAGTAGACAAAAGACAAGTACGGCTATGTACAAAGGTGAGAAAGCAAAGTAAATGTCAAATTTAAGGCCAGAATAGGCAAACTGAAAGCACAGGTGACGTAAAGAATTCAGTTCAGCTATTTAGACCTTAAATTTGAAATTCACCTTTAATTCTCACTTTAGAAAATAACCCTGATAGTAAAAAAAACACCTAATTAATCTACATTGGGGGTTTGTCCCACGTGACTGTTTTGGTCTAAACTTGTGTTTGTAATTTGCAATCCACCATTTATATTCTGCCCCTGTGCACCTCCCCCCAGCGAGTAAAGGGTTGAAAAATATATATATATATTTTTTTCGCTTACCTGTTTCCAGTGCATGTGGATGCATATCTGTTTCTTTGTACGTTTCGTGTGTGTGAATGTGTATTTCTGTGTGCCCGGTGAATATTGTGGATGGTAAATGAATGCTGCGTAGGAACTTATTTGTTATGCAATTTGTACAGAATAAAATATGGGTAAACCTATTTACAAAGCCACATTTCTTCCACTTAGAAGAGAGTTGTTGAATAGATTAAAAAGTGTCTCTATGTTATATAGAATGATTAGTTTGAAATTGGGTACTAGGTGATCCTTTCTTATAGCATGTATTACATGCAAATTCCATTACTGGTTGTTGACTGTATCATATACTGTTGTATAGTCTGAGGGGCTTATTCACTAAACAATGGATTGCGGGGTATTACTGACTGAGTTCTGTCATTTAAAAGAATACAACAAAGCAGCAATTCGCAGAGTTCTGCAATCTTTTCCCTAAATTATTTGGCAACTTGGTTGTCATATTGCTTTTACACATCTGTGATTGTACAACCTCTACATGTGTTTATTAAAAGATAAAAAAAAGACTTCAGTGATTTTTATTATTGATAGAGTGCCAACATATTCTGCAGTGCAGTACAACAGTTCTGAGAATGAGTTAAACAGATTCAAAATATCCTGTCTAATCATTTAATTATACAAATCTTCTTTTTAACCACTATATGATCCTCAAAACCGTTTTAAAGTTATATTCTTTTCATCACGTTTTGAGAGGAATTTGTTTTTTTTTAAATGAAGTATATGTAAAAAATGAGAAAATAAACCAGCCCTCCCTTTAGTATATGACAGGATCCTTCAGCCATATACTTACACCTTGGGTCAGTCAATGTTTGGAAACCGACAGTCTCGGAGGCCTTACCCGATTTACTCCATGCATAGAAGCAGAGAAGACTATGGAGGCTGTCAGTATCCAAACACTGCCCGAATCCAAGGTGTATGTACATGGCCAAAGGATCCTGTCATATACTAAAGGTAGGGATGGGTTTCTCATTTTTTTATTTTACTTAATGGAAGGATTATTATAATAAAAAAAATAGTTTTTAGGTGAAAGTTGTCCTTTAAATGTTTTTTTGTGTGTGTCCATAACACTTACAGGGTTATTAACTAAAATGAATTTAAAGTGAATTTCAAATTTAAGGCCAGAGTAGCTGAGCTGAAAGCATTGCTTACTGAGAGAATGTTTCCAGTTTGGCTATTTTGACCTTAAAGTTGACATTTAATTTGAAGTCTCACTTTGGTGAATAACCTTTTTATCCATAGCAATTCACACCCTTTATAATTAGACTGTATTTTTTTTTTTTTTTTATCATAAAAGAACATTAATCAGGGTGAAGGGGGAAATTCAAACCACATTTAGTCTAAAAGAGATACATTGGAAACATTATACCCCACTAGTCCCAAACCTGCTATTTTTGTTAAAGGAACACTATAGTCACCTAAATTACTTTAGCTAAATAAAGCAGTTTTAGTCGATAGATCATTCCCCTGCAGGAATTAAATCACTTTGTTTCTGTTTATGCAGCCCTATCCACACCTCCCCTGGCTATGATTGACAGAGCCTGCATGAAAAAAAAAATGGTTTCACTTTCAAACAGATGTAATTTACCTTAAATAATTGTATCTCAATCTCTAAATTTAACTTTAATCACATACAGGCGGCTCTTGCATGATCTAGCAAGCTATTAACATAGCAGGGGATAAGAAAATCTTAAAGGACCACTCTAGTGCCAGGAAAACATACCCGTTTTCCTGGCACTAGAGTGCCCTGAGGGTGCCCCCACCCTCAGGGACCCCCTCCCGCCCGGCTCTGGAAAGGGGAAAGTGGTTAAATCTTACCTTTTTCCAGCGCTGGGCGGAGAGCTCTCCTCCTGCTCTCCTCCTCCGATCCGCCTCTTCTCCTCCCCGTCGGCTGAATGCGCACGCGCGGCAAGAGCTGCGCGCGCATTCAGCCGGTCACATAGGAAAGCATTCATAATGCTTTCCTATGGACGCTGGCGTGCTCTCACTGTGAAAATCACAGTGAGAAGCACGCAAGCGCCTCTAGCGGCTGTCAATGAGACAGCCACTAGAGGACATAGGGGGAAGGCTTAACCCATTCATAAACAGAGCAGTTTCTCTGAAACTGCTATGTTTATGGAAAAAATGGGTTAACCCTAGAAGGACCTGGCACCCAGACCACCTCATTAAGCTGAAGTGGTCTGGGTGCCTAGAGTGGTCCTTTAATTAAACAGAACTTGCAATAAAGAAAGCCTAAATAGGGCTCTCTTTACAGGAAGTGTTTATGGAAGGCTGTGCAAGTCACATGCAGGGAGGTGTGACTAGGGTTCATAAACAAAGGGATTTAACAACTAAATGGCAGAGGATTGAGCAGTGAGGCTGCAGGGGCATGTTCTATACACCAAAACTGCTTCATTAAGCTAAAGTTGTTCAGGTGACTATAGTGTCCCTTTAAGGTTTGTGTATTTGGTTATACATTCACTGTAAGGCTTTTAGTAAATATCGAGTGTGTGTTTACATTTTAACGTTTGTAATTAGGTGGCTTAATTATATTGCATATTTTGTCCCTGACTATCTCGCACAGATAAATAATAGGTGGTGTATCTCACACAGATAAATATTAGGTGGGGTATCTCACAAAGAGAAATTATAGGTGGGGTATCTCACACAGATAAATAATAGGTGGTGTATCTCACACAGATAAATATTAGGTGGGGTATCTCACAAAGAGAAATAATAGGTGGTGTATCTCACACAGATAAATATTAGGTGGGGTATCTCACAAAGAGAAATTATAGGTGGGATATCTCACACAGATAAATAATAGGTGGTGTATCTCACACAGATAAATATTAGGTGGGGTATCTCACAAAGAGAAATTATAGGTGGGGTATCTCAGATAGATAAATAATAGGTGGGGTATCTCACATAGATAAATAATAGGTGGGGTATCTCACAAAGAGAAATAATAGGTGGTGTATCTCACAAAGAGAAATAATAGGTGGTGTATCTCACAAAGAGAAATAATAGGTGGGGTATCTCACACAGATAAATAATAGGTGGTGTATCTCACACAGATAAATATTAGGTGGGGCATCTCACAAAGAGAAATTATAGGTGGGGTATCTCAGATAGATAAATAATAGGTGGGGTATCTCACATAGATAAATAATAGGTGGGGTATCTCACAAAGAGAAATAATAGGTGGTGTATCTCACAAAGAGAAATAATAGGTGGTGTATCTCACAAAGAGAAATAATAGGTGGGGTATCTCACACAGATAAATAATAGGTGGGGTATCTCACACAGATAAATATTAGGTGGGGTATCTCACAAAGAGAAATTATAGGTGGGGTATCTCACATATATAAATAATAGGTGGGGTATCTCACACAGATAAATAATAGGTGGGGTATCTCACATAGATAAATAATAGGTGGGGTATCTCACACAGATAAATAATAGGTGGTGTATCTCACACAGATAAATAATAGGTGGGGTATCTCACAAAGAGAAATAATAGGTGGGGTATCTCACACAGATAAATAATAGGTGGGGTATCTCACATAGATAAATAATAGGTGGGGTATCTCACACAGATAAATAATAGGTGGTGTATCTCACACAGATAAATAATAGGTGGGGTATCTCAAATAGATAAATAATAGGTGGTGTATCTCACACATAGAAATAATAGGTGGAGTATCTCACATAGATAAATAATAGGTGGGGTATCTCACATAGATAAATAATAGGTGGGGTATCTCACACAGATAAATAATAGGTGGTGTATCTCACACAGATAAATAATAGGTGGGGTATCTCAAATAGATAAATAATAGGTGGTGTATCTCACACATAGAAATAATAGGTGGAGTATCTCACATAGATAAATAATAGGTGGAGTATCTCACATTGATAAATAATAGGTGGGGTATCTCACATAGATAAATAATAGGTGGTGTATCTCACACAGATAAATAATAGGTGGTGTATCTCACATAGATAAATAATAGGTGGTGTATCTCACATAGATAAATAATAGGTGGAGTATCTCACATTGATAAATAATAGGTGGGGTATCTCACATAGATAAATAATAGGTGGTGTATCTCACACAGGTAAATAATAGGTGGTGTATCTCACATAGATAAATAATAGGTGGGGTATCTCACATAGATAAATAATAGGTGGTGTATCTCACACAGATAAATAATAGGTGGTGTATCTCACACAGATAAATAATAGGTGGGGTATCTTACAAAGAGAAATTATAGGTGGAACATAATAAGAAACATAATGCAAGTGAAGAAAATATTACCAAAACTATAATGCAACCACCACCTCCCCTTACACTATACACAAGGAAGGATGGAGCCCTGGACTCAGGTTGTTCTGACCCTACGCTCTGCATGCCACACCAGAAACGGAGGTTCATCAACATTAACATTGTTCCAGTATTGTACTCTTGCCTTCGATTTCCTGTTTTAAGCTGACAGGAGGTGAACCCAGTGCTACTATAGCCCACTAAAAGGTTTCATATACTATGAGTTCATAAATACCCTTACTGCAGAACACTGTTCCTACCTATGTGATGTGTGACTGCGTCTGCATGCTTATATGCAGTGGCGTACACATGACCCATGGGGCCCCGGTGCGAACATTGATCCGTGGGCCCCCCCCCCCTTCGCGCTTACTCTGCGCGGGCCAGGGCAGCAACACATGGCGGCGGGCACCTGGTCGCAGGGGTTGCAGGGCTGCGACCGCGGTATTTACGCCAGTGCATGCAGATGCACACACACTTAAAGGACCACTACAGACACCCAGATCACATCAGCTCAATGAAGTGGTCTGGGTGTCAGGTCCCTCTAGTTTTAACCCTGCAGCTGAAAGCATAGCAGTTTCAGAGAAACTGTTATGTTTCACTGAGGGTTAATCCAGCCTCTAGTGGCTGTCTCACTGACAGCCGCTAGAGGCGCTTCCGCCATTTTAAGACACTGAACGTCCATTGGTAAGCATTGAGTAATGCTTTCCTATGGGCGGTTTGAATGCGTGCGCGGCTCTTGACGTGCACGCGCATTCGGAGCTGAAAGGCGGAGAGATCCCCAGCGCCATGGGAGTCCGGCGCTGGAGAAAGGTAAGTGCTGAAGACACACACTCTCACGAACAAATGCATACACACTAGCTAACAGACACACACATTTACTGACAGAGACACACTCAGCGGCAGACATACATACACACTCACAAAACATACACTCTCACTGACAAACACACACTCACTAACAGACATCAAACAGACTCACTAACACACACACACAAACACACTCAGTAACAGACACACAGTAACACACTCACTGACACTCACTAGCAGACACACACACTCTAACACAAACACCAACACTCACACTAACACACTCACACTAACACACACACACACTAACACTCACACACACACTAACACTCACACACACACTAACCTCACACACACACTAACCCTCACACACACACTAACCCTCACACACACACTAACACTCACACACACACTAACACTCACACACACACTAACACTCACACACACACTAACACTCACACACACACTAACACTCACACACACACTAACACTCACACACACTTACACATGTTTTTTTTTTAATTTAATCCCCCCAGCCTCCTTACCTTTTGGAGTGCTGAGGGGATTCCCTGGGGTCCAGTGGTGCTGCTGGGCTCCTGGGGGGGCGGTCACCCGGCGGGCAGTCAGGCTGGCCGGTGCGCGAGGGAGCACTCTCCCCTGAGTGCTTCCTCTTCAGCTCCCTCGCGCGCCGCGTAATGATACCGGCGCCGGAAGATGACGTCATCTTCCGGCTCCGGTATCAGTGCGGTGCGCGAGGGAGCTGAAGAGGAAGCACTCAGGGGAGAGTGCTCCCTCGCGCACCGGCCAGCCTGACTGCCCGCCGGGTGTAAGCAGGGCCAGCCGAGGGGGGCCCGGAGGTGGCCGGCTCCTGGGCCCCCCAGGAGAAGAGGCTGGCCCAGTGGCTACATACAGGGTCGCAGGGGCGGCCGGGCCCCCTGGTGGGCCGGGCCCGGTCGCAGCCGCGACCCCTGCGACCCTGGTATGTACGCCACTGCTTATATGCATGGAGGTACTGCACACAACTCTGCTTATATTGTTCCATTTAAATTTTCATAGTAGAAGAGGCACTAAACAACAGAAACACTACATTTCCTACAGCTCAGAACCACATAAGAACTGGCGCTGTCCCAGGGTTTATTATTAAACCTTTTAGGAGCGGTTTGGGACCCCATCTCGCCCATGCCGAAATTGCAGAATTAACACTTGGGCATTTTCAATGTAATCTCCGCCCAACCTGGACATTGGTGATTGGCTGAGATTATTGGGAGCAGTTTAACTCTCAGCCAATCATTACTGTCCAGATTCAAAGAGATTATTATGCAGACATGTTAATTCTGCGTTATTTATTTGGTTTAGATGGGGATATTCTCTGGGAACAGTGAATAGCCCCGGTTTACATCAAACTATTCTTAACCAATATTAAACCAGAGGGTGGCCCTCAGAAAATCTAGACTCTCTACAGTGACCTCTAGTGATGAGGTTGCTCCGATTGCCCCTTTAATGTTTGTGAAATGTACTACTAAACATAATGTGTACCTTACACTGATTTCTGCATGTGGATTATTGCAAGCTGGAGGTCAGTTGAACAATATGTTCCTGGCACATCTGACTCTATTTGGAGAAATATAAATTATTCATAAATATCCCCTGTGTCCCAGTGATGCCAATGGTTATGTAAGCTCCGCTCTTTTTTTACTGATATTTGTTAAAATGTATAATTAAACTATTCTTCTGAGTGCTTATATTCATATTAGCATTATTGCATTCACCCTTAAATTTAAATGAAATCTGTAATAAATCTGTTTTTTTAAACTGTGTACATTCATATAGCCATAATGCAAAAGAGGCACCTTTCATTTTTGTATTAATTAAAGGGACACTCTAGTCACCAAAACAACTTTAGGTTAATGAAGCCGTTTTGGTGTATAGATCATGACCCTGTAGTCTCGCTGCTGAATACATAGCCAATCACGAGTTAAATCTCTTTTGTTTCTGTCCATGCAGCCCTAGCCACACCTCCCTTGGCTGTGACTCACACAGTCTACATGTAAAAATGGTTTCATTTTCAATCAGATATTAACTTTAGAAAGTTTTAAATCAAACTTTAATCACATACAGGATGCTCATGCAACGTCTATCAAGCTATTAACCGTGCAGGAAATAAGAAATTCAAAATTAAACAGACTGTGCAATAAAGGAAGTATAAACTTTATATTTTATATTTCACTTTACAGGAAGTGTTTTGGAAGGCTGAGTGTGTTACATGCAGGGTGGTGTGATTAGGGCTGCATAAACAAAGTGATTTAACTCCTAAATGGCAGATAATTGAACAGTGAGACTGCAGGGGCATGATTTATACACAAAAACTGCTTTATTAAGCCAAAGTTGTTTTGGTGACTCTTGTGACCCTTTAATTTGTATTGAAATATCAAGAAAACAGCATACATAAAACAGTGTGTTGCCAATCAGAATAGAACAGTGTTGCGCGGCCTCCTTTATTTTCAAGATTTACTTGAGAACACCACCAGGACAACAGGCTCCAATTCCAGACATTTCTGTTAGCTTTTCATTTGCTGCTTTTCTCTGAATTATTATTCCTTCTGTTACTCATTAAACTCGATACATTTAGATTGTCACTATTTTTGGATGTCTAGACAAAATAAGCATCTACCCTAGGATATGAACATGAATAAAATTCAAATTTTTTTTGACGATCTGTTTTTATTGAAGTAAAGGCATAACATACAAAGAAAGCAATACTGATATAAATCAGAGCAAATGTTAGACATTTCTCGGTTGCACAAAATATGCCAGTACCTCATTTTATAAGCATATGGAGATAACAGAAGCAAATGCACGCAGATAAAGGAAAATACCACTGACTGGTAGAGATTAGACCACAATATAAAAATCAAGAGACTGGTATGAGCACAATGAATGCAAGAAACCAGACTTATAAAAATAGAACAAAGCAAAATAAACAAAAGCAAACATTACTAAGCTTATGGTCTGCACCCGGCCACAGATAAGGTAAGATCAGCCTATTTATGTATTAGGGGGAATGTAGAATCAGGCAGAGGCAGACTTCCTGTTAGACTAAGTACCTGTCTATAGGCACCTGTCCTGTAAGCGGTGCCCATTTACAGCACTTATAAAGTGCCTTTTTGGAGCATAGGTGGGTTATTAAGGGAATATAAGTACGAGGGGTTTTGGCCACTGTCCCCTGTAGCCCAGTCAGACTCCTATGTTTGATAGCAGAGCTGGAGGAACAGTTATAGAGGGTGTAAATTAATTGCTGTCCCAGTGCCTCCAGTGTCTGTATGTGAGGCTGGACACAAAGTGGCAGGGATCACTTCCCATCTGCCTCTCACAGGAAATACCTTGCAGGAGGAGCAGGGACAGCATTGAGTGATGCATCCTGTATAGCATGGGACAGCACTTCTACTATCAATCATAGGAGGGTGAGCACTTTGCAAATAACTCTTCGAACTTCACATGCCTCTGCACTAATACTGTACACCCAGGGCCGCCGTTAGGGGGTGACAACCATGAATGTTGTCACGGGCCTGGAGTGTGGCAGCAGAACTGCACCGGAGCCTGCACGCTGATAGGCCCCATCGGATCCCGATGGGCCCTATATCTTCAGGGACCCAGTCAGCGCTGTGGCCATGTAATAGCGCGACCAGGCTTCTTTAAAAAACTGCAGCTGCAAGTACTGCCGTCACCTCCCCCCAGCAAACTCCGCGCAGGAAGGAAGCAACAGAGTTGCGACCGCAAGGAGGCAAGAGGCACTCCCATCAGCCACAGCCACCCTCTTGCAACGAAAAGGTAAAAAACAGGAGGGTGGCTGAATGTCTTTATGTATGTATGTATGTATGTGTATGTATGTCACTATGTATGTGTGTCTGCATATGTGTGTGTCAGTATGTATGCCTATATGTGTATCTGTCTGTTTCAGTATGTGTGTATCTGTGTCCTTTTTATCAGTGCGTGTGTTTGTGTCTGTGCCCAGACCCTGAGCTGTGTTAGGTGCCCCCAAATTTCTGATGGTGGCCATGTATACACCCAATAATTCTATGCAGCCTTTATATATACACACTTCACAACATTTCAAATGGTTAAAGAGGGACTCTTTAAGTTAGGGGTATGGCTAGAGGCGGGGCTGTTCTAAGAAGTTTTAGGTGACTTACTACTAACAATTTCTCACACTAAAATGTGATTTAGAACACAGACTGAATTCTGCAGTTCATTTACTGTAGTTTAAAGACATTACCGGGAGTATTATTGTGGAACTCTGTTATACACTCAGACACACCAACAATATGAAAGCTCCTAGAAAAAAGGGACATTAGGATAGAAAAGAGGAACAGAGGAATTTGGATCCAAAATAGGGACTGTCGTTCCTAAATCTGGTAGGTATGCTTATAACACAGCGATAACCCTTTGCAAACTGTTCATTTTCTTAACACTATACACCCTTTATAGTCTAACTCTGATGTTAACCCGTCTCTAATCTTAGTCCCCCCTTTACCCTAACCACTTCTAACATTATTTTATAATATAAATATTCGACCACAAACATTTCAAGTAGAAATATGAACATACAAACAGATCAACATGTACAGTTGTCAAATTTGATTATATTTTAGATGGTTTATATGCCTGCAATGTCCTAGTTATAAACTCATTAAAGAAACACTTTACTGATTTTATTTTTAACAATTTAGTAGACGTAACCTCAAAAAACGGACGGTTTTCAAGTAGATATGTTTGTCAAATCTTCTTATGCTTTTCTAACAGTTCTTACTTTGTCCTAAGTATAACTTTTATAACTTTCTTCCCAGATGATAACACACACATATAAAAAAAATAGGATGCTTTTAATTAAAAAAAAAATTGCTATGATTTAAAGGTGCGAGGAAATAATTTTTATTTTTTAAGAAAAAGTTGCAAAGTTATAAAATAGTCTGTTGTTGGTATTTTATAAAAGATCGAGTGCTGTCCTTGTGAAAATAAATGAAGTTTAGTGCTTGTGGACTTTTTCCAATAATAGGTAAAATTGACACAGCAGTCTGCTGCTACTTTGCAGCGCCAAACGAGCCATGCCGATTTAGGGTAGCATAGGCCCACTCACCGTACAAATATTTTGGAAGCATATAAAGGAAAATAAATCTTCTTGATACCTTCGGGCAGAGGGGTTCAACATTGGTGTCCATGGAATCCTATCTCTATTTGAAAATAATAATAAAAAATGAACATGATTTTACACATATAACACTTATACCATAACAACTACAATATGCTAGTAGTTATACTGCTTAGTGGCTTTAATGAATGTGGTATTTAAGGATTATAAAAATACGGAAATCATTCGAATGAGCATATCAAACCACTGTTAAATCACAGATTGGTTGTATTTTAGGGCCTTTATAATTTTTAATTTTGTTTAATCCCGTGGATTTTCTTGTGGTTTCTTGGACTATAAGGGACACTTGCTTTGGATGGCAAGTATGTGTCACTCTTGCTGAGTCACAAACCAATCAACTTGTTTTTACTTTAGGATGGAATCAAAGAGTGTAATACCAGGAGATCAGGTGACATCACAGATTAAATTTACTGCCGTTCTCGTCCGAGGCTCTCGATGCCCTCTAGTAAATGTCATTACCAGCAACAATGTCTAGATCAAGGATATTTATCAGGCAGTCCAAGTTTCAGGAAGATCAACCATATATGGCAAATGTAAGATTGCCCTCTGATTTTCAGTAAAAATGTACAGTTACACATGATCAGACGGTGATATTTATCTGCAGTTAACAACTGCATACATGATCATCATTAACTTTGATCATCATTAATCATTGTAATGACACCATATATGAGTTCTGGTCTAACTGGCAACCAGGGCTTTGGAAGAAATTTATATTTTTGTAGCATTATACAGTGTGCACACTTTGGTTTTAACATATTAATGACTTCAAGTCTCAAACGCACTTGCTTAGGGCTTGTGATGATGCGGGGTGAGCTGTGATTGGGTGTCATCTTCAATAATTTTCAGACTAATGACTATAATAACCTGTTCCCCAGGTCAGGTAGAGTTTAGGCTTTTACATTTTCTTTTATCACAGTGTGAATGCTGTGTAGTTGGCAGGGTGCTCCTAAGGTTGTGGTGAGATCAAAAGTGACACAAACTCCCCGCTGATTTAAATAAATTCTCATATATGCTGTTGAAAATCATATGCATATCCTAAGGCAAATTTTTATTAAAAAAAAAAAATAAAAAATGAAATCAACAGCCCCAGACACAGCAGCTCTGAAAGATTGTTTCCCAGAATGCAACATATTTAAATATGCACAGAGAGAATCTGCATTTTTTTTTCAGATTTCTAACTCACATTTCTGAAGACTTCCTTTTCAACGGGCAGTATTTTTGTAGGACATTTATGTCAATGCTTAGGTTATGGACTGACCAATGTCCAGCTACTGACTGCATATTGTCATTCTTTGTGGGAATCCTCTGCGTAGCACAGCTTATGTGAGCTGAGTATCTCATTTCTATGTATCCTCTTCTTTACATCACGTTGTTGCAATGGAAACTGAGCGTCTGTTGAGGAAGTTGGAAATCCAAATGATCCTGGCAAAAGCAGTGGAGATATGGAATAGGTGAAAGAAAATTAAATATTCAATAAATGGTAATTACATTTAACACAGCAGAAAATAGGTGCAAAGCAAAGGTTCAGAATGGTAGACCCAAGCTCGGAGAATTTTAACTGACCAGTTAAAGGGTTAATAAATATTTTTTATTACCAGCCTTGTTGATCTATTAGTGAGAATTCAAAGGCTTGCTGCAGGAGTCCTGTAAAGATTCCATTTCTGTTTGCCAAATACAACAGGTTTTCCAGGAAACAGATCACTGGCGTTCAAAGCAATTAACTAATCAAATCTTGCAGGGTCCTTCCTTGAATAATGAACTGATTTATGTATTGGCAGAAAGACCACGGACGTCAGACTAAGGGTATGGTTTATGGATGAACACCGTCCTAAAACCAGCCCTAAATCCAATCCTAAACCCTAATGTGTTATATCAGGCTTCCCCAAACTCCGGCCCTCCAGATGTTGCTGAACTACAACTCCCATGATTCTACGAATGAAAAAGATAGGCTGAGAATCATGGGAGTTGTAGTTCAGCAACATCTGGAGGGCTGGAGCTTGGGGAAGCCTGTGTTACATAAATCACATTGTGATTGACAATAAATCTCTTTCATTGACTTTAGAGCATTACATGAACCTATATTTATATACTCCACACCTGCTGTATTAACGCCAAGCCTTGCTGTATTAACCCTTTTCGCCATTGAATTAAAATCCTGCACCCACAGCAATACCCCTACACTGTGCTGTATAATTAACTCAAAAAATGGTGCATTAAAGTGGCACTGTCACATATTCTATCATTGCTCTCAGTACTACAGGGGACTCAGGGCTAACAATGAAATTGTAGCAAAATTAGACCTGGGTCTTTTCTGGATCACACTCAGATCCCAGCCCCTGTCAACCCCCCCTAGCAAAACCTGTGCAGGGTAGAACTTTTCACATGCTGCCCATATTGAAGTACAAATGTTTTATGTATCTAAGAAGACAAAGTGCATCTGAAACCATTCTGTAATTTGAATTAAAGAGGCACTCTAAGCAATATAGCCACTGTACTGCAGGATACGCTCTGCTGCCAAGAGAGTGTGAGTGCATTCTCCAGTTTTGGGGGGATTTTTGAGGTCAAACTTACTGGCAACAGTTTGACCCACCCTTATTCTGAGACCTACCCTTCTTCAGCTGACTTGGGTTTGTGGAATTTACATTTCCTTGTTAAAAGGAAACTATCAATTTGTGGCCTGTGTAATATGTAAATAAATCCACTATATTTAGCAAATATGTGTGTGTGAGGTCTAAAAACTAAAGGTAAAGGAACGGTATAGGGCCAGGAACACAAACATGTATTCCTGACCCTATAGTGTTAAAAACACAATCTAACCCTGCTAGATAAAAACACAATTGCAGTCTGCTACTGCTGGCTCTGCCCCTGATCTGCCTGCTAGGCTGACATCATCAGAAGAGATTCGCTGAGCCAATCACAATGCTTTCCGATAGGAAAACATTGGATTGGCTGAGCTTGTCAAGGAGGCAGATCAGGGTCAGAGCCAGTACATGCCAAACACAGCCCTGGCCAATCAGCATCTGTTCATAGAGATATATTGAATCAATATATCTCTGTGAGGAAAGTTCAGTGTCTCCATGCAGAGGGTGGAGACACTGAATGGCAGTATTGCACACCATTCAGCACTGCCCAAGGAGGCACCTCTAGTATCCATCTGAGGAGTGATCGGTTGAGGTGGAGCATCACATGAAAAAAAAAATGTTCACACAAGAAATAGGCGATTTTTTAATTATGTTTTATTCAATGGTGTCATTCCCACAAAATAAATTATGTCCAACCTGGAGAGCAGTAATAGGCAAGGAGTACTGGGCTGGAAATATTGAAAGTAATATTGTGGTAGAGGTTAACACAGTAAAGGAGTTTAAGCATGCGTGGGATAGGCATAAGAGTATCCTAGCTGTAAGATAAGGCCAGGGACTAATGAAAGAATTTAGAAAATTGGTCAGACTAGATGGGCCGAATGGTTCTTATCTGCCGTTACATTCTATGTTTTTTTTTTTTTTATAATTCTTTATTTTTCCATCTTGACAGACATAGCAGTGCCTCATATAGCCTAGTGGTTTGTGCAAAAGCCATGTATCATGTCATACAGTTGTACAGTTGTTAGATAACATGCAAATCAACGACATTTCATGGTCAACCTGTGTGATATCGTCCTCTCTTTCCGCCAAAGATTTGTTATGTATTTTAGACAACAGTTAACTAACAATAACTCATAACGTTCGGTTCAGGTGCTTGGAACCTTATAGCAATACATTCTATGTTTCTAACACATTTAAGATAGTTGTATTAGGAATACTAATATGGGTACCGTTCGACTACGTGACAGACGAATGGTGAGTTTTATAAAAGTGTTCCAAATAGCAAAGGGCTACAGGTTTATCAAAGTAAAGCTATTACCATGAAAATCAGTAAAATCACTATTAACATTCCATATTGCATTTCATTGAGCTTGCTCTACTATAAGAACTTCCGCACCACTTCTGTAAATGTCCCATATTTTGCACTTACCTTGTACAACCTGTAGGGGTCCACATTCCCCGTTTACTTTCTAACAGTAATAATGTTACTGAGACAGTGTATGCTAGGAATTATAATTAGAAAACTTTCATTCTGTACACATTCCAGGAAGTGTAAAAAAAAACAGAAAACTACTTCCATGGGATAACAAAACACTTAGATTTGTAGATTCGTTCCCGGAATTGTGTTTTTTGTTTTTTTCCTGTAATTAGAAATATAATACATTGCATAAAGAAATTGCTTGTTAAACAGTTTAGGTTTTAAATTAGTTTCTTTGTGACTTCTCTGCAATTTTCTGTGAACACAATAATATAGCAAAGAACAGCGATCTCTGCTTGCTTTTATAAAATTGCAGCAAATTTAAAAAAGAATCTGGAGTCTCCCCAACAAAAAAAAATGCTTATGTGTGTGCGTGTTTTATGATGGCTGTAAGTGTTAGGGAGTACTCAATAAACAAACAATTGTATTTGAAAACTGAATTGAACATTTTTTTTACCTACATTTTCTAACTTGTTTTTAACACCGTTTTATAATCTGGACATCAGTACACCTGAATCTATTTTTTAGTAAATTTATCCCTTTGTGCGTACTCTCTTTTTTTTCTTCGTCAAGATTGTGCAGTAAATTAAATGGTGTTGCACTTTTTGGGAAAGTAGTGAGGAAACTGGTGTACCTCCTGATACTCCTTGGTAGAAGTCTGCAACCTCCAATAACCAGTAGCCAATACAAAGTCCACGGGTTCAACAGGTAGGATGTGTTTGTGCAATTTATTGAAGAAAGTAAAAAAAAAAAACTATAGGATTTTTCAGTCCAATGGCCTTAATCATGTATAAAATCATGTATTAAATTCATGATTAAAGGAGCACTTCACTGCCAGATAGTAATTTATTTTTATACTCTTTAGTTTGATTGACAGCCAGGGGGGAGTTCCCTAGTTTTTTGATAGAAGTGCTGATTTCTCATTGAAATCAGCACTTTTATAAACTGGGATTTAACTAGGGTAAGCTGAAGTGCTTTTGGGGTGTGGAGTGGTCCTTTGAGGGGTCATTGGGCTGAAACTTTGTATAGTTTTCTTGTGTTCCTTTCTTCAATAAATTGCACAAATGCATCCTATCTGTTAAACCCGTGGGATTTTGTGTTTTTTTTTTTTTTTTTTTTTTTTTTTAAATTCTTTATTTTTGTAGTGCATTTCAAGGAAGGAAAAGTATAACATAAACCTGAGGTACCCCGACGGCAATCCTCAGGCCATTTTGCAACAAGTATAACATTGGGGTGTATCAGACATGCATGCACAATTTTAAATTTTTAAATTGTTGAACTCTTATAACAAATTATGGTACTTCCAAGTGATTCATCAATGTGAGTAACTTTCATAAGTTTTACCATTGAGGGGAGACAGGTATAGAGCATGAAACGTAACGACTGAAACGGTCATTGGTATATGTGAGCGGGCCGACCTCTATCACTGATGCCGCATTATTATGTGGTCAGGATTTTTCCATTGGCCCCATTACCTTTTCCGCATCAGAAAGCAGGGCTTCAGGAGGGTGGTTTACTTGGAGCTTCGCAGCTCGTAGTCGCCATATGTAAGGGCGGGAGTATAGTGGGATAATCCCAAACCTGCGGTAGCTGTGCAGGAGCATATTACATGGTAAACGGGGGGATTTTGTGTTAAATCAGTTTTTATTGATAACAATTCAGGAAACCGTTTTCCCACACAGGGGATGCAGTAGCTATGCAATAAACGGTGTATGTAGCAGTGACAGTTTAGCAGTATTAGAGTAACATTTGCCTATGCAGAGGCTTACGATTTGGTAGAGCAGTTATGGCAATTGTCAACAAAATAAACTGGTTGCCCCCTTAGGAGAGGACTGTGGTGCGGGTAGCATGGGACATGGTTACCGCGGTTAATGTGGGTTATTCATACTGGCAATGAGTATAGGTGTTTATAAGCGTTGTGGCTGCCTATGATTGTGATATGTAGCTTGGGGTTGGTTGTATGTCTGCGGCTTTGCATCCGTTTCCAGGGATTGTGTAGTATGGGAGGTGTGGGTCCACTTCAGTGGAGTATGTCGGAGAGCTCCCGTCAGGGGTCGTCTATTATTGATCTGGTTCTGTGTCAGGGTAGTGGGCCGGGCCCTTGTTGGAGGGTCAGGTATGAAAGGGTGGATGGGAAAGGGAGGGAGGGAGAGAGGGGGAAAACAAGAAGAAGAGAAAGAGAAGAAGAATAAAGAAAAAAAAAGAGAGAAGACCCCTTCTTTCTTGCTTAAACACTGCCCCCGGTCACTGCCCCAGCTCTCCGTGCCACAAGGGCCCTCTCAGGGGTATCTCTCTGGATGTCCCCCGTCTGCCCTCCGGCTGTTCAAGTACTAGCCAGGAGTTGTACGAACTCGTATAAGGAGATATGATCTCAGCCAGTGGAACCATCTATTCGTGTACCTTTCTTTATCTTTTGCCAAGGTCGCCTTCAGGTCTTCGAATTTCCTCGTATCCTCCTCCACCCATCTCCTGAGTGGGGGGGGGGAGGGGGGGGCGTGGTTGTCTCCAGTATATGTGGATAATATATGCGTTGAGGAGTCTTGGAGTCAATGATCTTTTATAGGCCAGCGTTGGCATTGTGGTGTGATGGAGGAGATATGGGGCCTGATTCCGTGGTAGAATTTCATCAGTCACTTCTTGAATCACTTGGTCGATCGTTTCCCAAAATTGTCTAATGAGGACACAGTCCCACCACAGGTGGATGAAGGTTCCCCCCTCCTCTCCACATAGCCAGCAGGTGTCAGGCGTTGTGTAATCCCAGGCGTGGAAGGCGGCGGGGATGATGTACCATCTTGTGAAGACTTTATATGCGTTTTTCTGCAGTCTTGCTGAAACTGGAGTCTTTTGGAATGAGTGATGATCTTGTCCCATTCTGCTTCCGAGAATGTTTCGCCGAGATCCTCGTCCCACCATCTGATGCATGGCGGTGCAAGATGGTACCGGCCCGTTGCTAGTGTGGCATAGATCAGGGAGATTGCTCTTGGTGGTACCGCATCCTGCAGGCAGAGGGATTCGAAAACCGTTCGGTTTCGAAGTAGGCACGCTCTTTGGGGCTTAAGCGGGCTTAGTGCGATATTTGTTCTCTCACCATAGTGTGTAAAAATGTGTGCCGTTGTTCTGTGAAGAGGGCGGTTGTCGAGCATATTGCAAATGGTTTTAATAGCACATTGGCTATACGGAGTAGTGTGTTACTGTTCGTCAGGCATGGGAGAGGCCCATGGGATCTGTCATAAGGTAGTATTTGGTGCCAGATATGGAATGTGGCTTTCATGAATGGGTTTGTGTGGTTAAAGTGTTTGCTCGCTTCCTTCGTGGTCCATGGCAGAGTCCTGAAGTCCTCTTATTGCACCCAAGGTTTGTCGCATGGTGTCATGGACCAACTGATAATTCTCATGAGGTGAGCTGCAAGGTAGTACTTTCTGAGATCTGGTAAGGTTAGGCCGCCTTTGAGTTTGGGTAGTGTCAGTTGGGAATGGGCTATGCGGGGGGATTTGCCTTTCCAGATGAATTTGCGGACTGCCGCTTGAATGGTGGTGAAGAAGCTCTTCGGAGCCGTGACTGGTACTGTTTGGAAGATAAAGAGAAGTTTGGGGAGCATGGTCATCTTGACCGCGTTCACTCGGCCAAGCCAAGAAATGTAGTATGAATTCCAGGCATGTAATTCCTCCACTGCGGTTTTGACGATAGGTGCGAAGTTGTGAGCATAGATGTCCACCGGGTCCGACGTTTGTCATATCCCCAGGTAGCGCATCTTGGTTTCGCACCAGCGGAAGGGAAAGCGGTGTTGTAGAGTCTGCCGTTGGGAATGCCTGATGGTAAGGCCCAGGATTTCGGATTTGGAGTAGTTGATTCGTAAGTTGGATATGCGCCGTATGTCTCGACTTCTGTTGTGATCGCTTGTAGAGATGTGGCCGGGTCTTGCCCTGGCGTGTCCCAGTGTGTATTTGGAATGGGTCTGAGAGAGCCCCGTTGATCTGCAGTTGTGCCATTGGGTAGGTGTATAACGCCTCCACCCATGTGATGTATTTTGACCCGATGCCCGTGCCCCAGAGTGTTTTCGAACATGAGTCCCCAGTCCACCTGGTCGAAAGCCTTCTCGGCATCTGTTGAGAGGAGCAGGGTCTGGTGTTTGGCCTGCCTGGCCACTGAGATCAGGTTCATCCCCCGGATGGTGTTATCTCAGACCTCCCGGCCCGGGAGGAACCCTGTTTGGTCAGGGTGTATCAGGTTCGGCAATATTGAAGCCAGGCGGTTGGCCAAGACACTGACCAACAGTTTGATGTCGACTTCAAGGACTGAGATAGGGCGGTAGCTTTGGCATGATGTCGGTATGCTGCTGATGGCTCTGCCCCTGATCTGCCTGCATGGCTGACATCATCAGAAGGCATTCTCTGAGCCAAAAACAATGCATTCCCATAGGATTGGCTGAGCTTGTCAATGAGGAAGATCAGGGGCAGAGCCAGCACATGCCAAACACAGCCCTGGCCAATCAGCATCTCCTCATCGAGATGCATTAAATGAATGCATCTCTATGAGGAAAGTTCAGTGTCTCCATGCAGAAAGTGGAGACACTGAATGGCAGTACTGCACACTGTTCAGCACTGCCCCAGGAAGCACCTATAGCAGCCATCTGAGGAGTGGCCAGTAGAGGTATCCCTAGGCTGTAATGTAAACACTGCATTTTCTCTGAAAAGCCTGAAGGGACTGATTGTACTCACCAGAACAAATACAATAAGCTGTAGTTGTTCTGGTGAGTATAGTGTCCCGGTAAGCATGTCTTTGGTCAAACAAGTGTTGCATTTGTGACCACTCAGCATAGGAAAGCAAATTACCAGCACGCCAGAGTTTTCAGCCAATCTTTGTTTCCTGATGGAAGTTCCTATAAGGAACTGAAAAATTGACTGGAGTGCTGATATTTTGCAATATATATATATATATATATATATATATATATATATATATATATATATATATATATATATATATATATATACAGGGGTGTTGACATTTTTTTAAATCTACTTGACTAAAGTGGGAACGCAATCCACTCCATCCATGATAAGCTACTTGTCCTGACAGACAAAATAATTTAGATTAGAAATTCTGGGGCACCTACCTAGAACATTTGCCCATGTATAGTGTGTCTTTTGTGTGCATGCGCGCTTGCTGTGTTTAGTGTGCATTGTGTGTCTGTTGTCCATCTGCTGTGTGTAATGTGTAGGGGGTTTGTTGGATGTGTGTGTGTGATGTGTGCTGGCTGTGTGTAATGTGTGGGGGGTTCGTTGGCTGTGTGTAATGTGGGTGGTGTAGGCTGTGCATAATGGTTGTGTGGGGTGTGGACTGTGTGTAATGTGGGGGATTATTGTGTGTGTGTGTGTGTGTGTGTGTGCAAGGATACCCTTTACCCCTCTCCCTTTCCTGCAGGGAGGGGGCAAGGATACCTAGTGGTGAAGCAGGAATTAAAATGCCCTGGTGGTCCAGCATTGATTAAAATTCCCTAGTTGTCTGAGGGGGCAGCAGGAATCCCAGATTGCAAATGATGCTACTGAGACTGATGCCGCCCTTCAGCTGACAGGAAGAGATTGCCTTGGCAGGAGGTGCATTGGTCCAGAAACCCTTGTGTGGGAGTATGTGGTTTACATCTCCATTGGGTTCAAATCACATGATCCCTGGCCGGGCCTTGTGCCCCTATATCAGCCCTGCCGCTCACCCACAACAGGGATAAAGCCTGGAACTGCCTGGAACTGCCTATTGAGCGATAGCCATTCCATATATATTTGATTCAGTGGATTTTTAGCTATTCAATGCTTATCCTCTTTTGATCATTCTCATGCAAATAATGACAAACGTTTACTTTAATTGATTTATAACTGATTTAGTATTACAAAGCTGTATTCTTAACACTATAATTTCCCTTTGGTTCCCTCCGGACGTAAAAGTGTTAAAAACCCTTTAAAAACACTTACCTGGCTCTATCTCTGCCTTCTCGGACTTCAGCACTGAGGGGTAACTTAATGTGCATGTGCAGCAAGTGTTGTTTGTGCATTAGGCCTTTCCCATAGGAACGCATTGAATGTTTGCCTATGGGGTATTTAAAGACACTGGACGTATTCATGCAAAGGGTGAGGACGTCCAGTGTAATTTCAAAGAGTTAAATTCGGTGAAACTTCATGAACAACCTCTAGTGGCTGTCAGGTAAACAGCCACTAGGGACAGTCTTAATCCTGCAAAATAAACACTGCAGTTTCTCTGAAACAGCAGTGGTTTACATTGCAGGGCTAAGGGAACAGGGACACGACACCTAGACCACTTTAATGAGATAAAGTGGTCTGGGTGCCTATAGTGTTCTTTTAAAGGATTACTACAGAGTTGGAAATACAAACCTATATTCCTAATGCTATCGTGCCCTAGTTGCTGATGCGTTTTAGGTACCCCCTTTTATTCGAGACTTTTATTGCCATTCGTGACTTTTTATGTTTTATTGGTTCAGTAGCTGTAACTACCGAACACCGACCACCCCCCTATCTCATTATCTTCAAAGAGAACTGTCGATTGAGCGCTCTCTCTGGGTGCCATCTTGTTTGCATGAAGGAGGCAGTGGGACTTGGTCGTTGAGTGTCTGGAACTAAAATCAGACACTCAACTTCCCGAACACCGGTCAGACATACGAACGCCTGCTTCCTTTTCCCAAACAGCCAGGAGAGCGCTGTTCGGGAACAATTGATCCTATGAGCCAGGGTGCCCCGTTCGTGTATTTGTTCATTTTTATGACATTTTTTAAATAGACCGACCACACAGCCTAAACTCATAGAACTGTTTTGGGCAGGAGCCTAGTGTGCGGTCGGTCAAATAAGACTTCCATAGAATTCGAAAACCCCTGAACCGATCTGGGTGATTTTTGGATATGTTGGTCACCCAGATTAGGACTATCGGGGGATTTGTCTGTTATGGGGATACTATGTGTTTTAGGGTACTTTCTAAGTTTTGGGGAGAATATGGTTTTACTGCCTGGAGATAATTGAGTTACCAGTTAGCTGACTCAATTATCTCACAGGAAGAGAGGAGGGGATTGTCTGTTTGCATTGGGAGTGTTCATCTTTGTCACTGAAATATGATTGACTGTAACCTTTGTGTCCCTGTCCCCCACAAGGTCCATGTGGGAGTACCCCTTGCATGGGGACTTGCATAAAAGCCAGTGTGGCATCAATAAAGATTCATTCCTGTTGTACCCTTCATGAAGTTTAGGCTCATGTTTGGGTAACCATCTACTTGCTGGGGAGAAACTACTTGGAAGCTGCATTCGTCTGAAACTATTCATATCTACACCCGAACTGTAGCTATAATCACTCAGGCTTGGCAGTTCGGCAGGAATAGGCGAACAGGGTATAAACTATAACAGAGTTCGTAACAACCCTCCTCCCAGAAAAAAAGTTAATTGCCTTTTCTCCAGTGCTGAGACTTCTTTAGCTTTGTTGGCCGCTCCACCTCCCATGACGTCATCCAGCTCTGGAAAGGAGCATTGAGAGGATCGTTAGAAATGTGAATTCAATGCTTTGCTATGAACTGTAACCTGTGAAAAAAGTTTATTTATGATATGTTGATGAATGTATTTCTCGTTTGAGTAATGTGTCCAAGTTAAAATAATAATATAGCCATAATCTAGGACTGCCCGTTCAAGATTGTCACTGAATTAATGCAGCCACAACCTCCACTCTCTATAGGGAACAATTTCTCTACCTCATTGTTTCTCAGACAAGTACCCATCATAGCAATCATGCTGACATTCCTTATATAACATATAATATTATATTTAGCAAAAGTGAATAACAGAATTCTCTATCAAGTGCTTATTAGTCCCTCTTACAAATGAAACCAGTTCTAAAGTACACTCTGGCTCATCAGATGATAGCTTTATCTTACCTTGTTGAGCTGCCCCCCCCCCCCCCCCCCCCTTTTGCTCACTCTAGACACCAGCAGTACTGCATTAAGCTGTTTTGGTTCTGGTGACTATAGTGTCCCTTTAAGTTATTCTCGTGAACCTCAACCCTCTTAAATAGATTTCACATAACCCAATTACTTTCTCAATTCCAACGCTCTACTTGAATCTGGTATCTCTTCTCTCTGCGCTCTAATGAAATTTCTCAAACTAAAGTATCCAGTGATTGCGTTACTGATTATATTACTACTGGTCATTATGCCTTTCTGCTGCTTTTGACACTGTGAAACATTTTCGTCTTGTTCTTCTTTACTCTACATTCTTTCCCTTAGCAATGTTTTATCTGGTTTGCTGTATTCCTTTGTAGCACTCCATTATCATCTCATCTCTATCTCGTCTAGTTGGTCTGTCTCAAGATTTGGTTGTGGATCATGTTTATTGTTTTCTATTTTATACCAAATTTCATGGTAATCTAACAGGTACGAGCTATATGCAAACACTTACTGGGTTATTCACTAAAGGGAGAATACAAAGAGATTTTTTTAATTTAAGGCCAGAGTAGACAAACTGAAAACATTGTGGAATTAGATCATTTTCCCAGTTCAGCTATTTTGCCCTTAAAGGACCACTCTAGTGCCAGGAAAGCATACTCGTTTTCCTGGCACTAGAGTGCCCTGAGGGTGCCCCCACCCTCAGGGACCCCCTCCCGCCCGGCTCTGGAAAGGGGAAAGGGGTTAAATCTTACCTTTTTCCAGCGCTGGGCGGAGAGCTCTCCTCCTGCTCTCCTCCTCCGATCCGCCTCTTCTCCTCCCCGTCGGCTGAATGCGCACGCGCGGCAAGAGCTGCACGCGCATTCAGCCGGTCACATAGGAAAGCATTCATAATGCTTTTCTATGGACGCTGGCGTGCTCTCACTGTGAAAATCACAGTGAGAAGCACGCAAGCGCCTCTAGCGGCTGTCAATGAGACAGCCACTAGAGGACATAGGGGGAAGGCTTAACCCATTCATAAACATAGCAGTTTCTCTGAAACTGCTATGTTTATGAAAAAATGGGTTAACCCTAGAAGGACCTGGCACCCAGACCACCTCATTAAGCTGAAGTGGTCTGGGTGCCTAGAGTGGTCCTTTAAATTTGAAATTCACCTTGAATTTTCACTTGAATGAATAACCCTGTTAGATATATATTTATTCAGACATTATACCTGACAGGTTGTCTTTCCTTCTGTATTTACCTTTAATCCTTTGTGTCAGTATACCGACTTAATTTACTTTATTAAATAACCATGTTTGACTGTAAGCTACCCCCTTTAAATATAACCCTGATTTTTTTTTCTCATCATTTACGTATATATGTTTGCCTACCCATTACACACAGTGCAGAAAACGTCAGCATTTTAAAAATAATAATAATAATGTATGAATGTATATTATCCACTTGTACACACTCCAGTTATCTCTCACGGACGGATACATAAAACAACACAATTACTTAAACACACATACACTGCTTTTATAGTGTCTTCGTTCTTAGTGTTAGTGTTCTTAGTGTTGTACTAATCTGTCCTGCTAAATGCTTATTCCAACCCCAAAAATTCTCTGTTTTAAGAAAACACTGTTTTTGGTTAACCTAACCCTTCCTATACTGGACACACTTCCAAATAAGCAGAAAAAAAGAGAAAATAGCTAAAACTTTTCCAGTAACAAAGTTAATTTCTCCCTCGGCCTGATTCTCCTCCGCTGACATCACTCCCCCTCCCTGCCACGGGAGGGATGTAGAGGAAGGATCTGAGGGTAAGACATGGACAGCACAAGGAGGAGGGGTGCGCCATCGTTTGTCTGATATCAAATATGCACAGAATTGACTTCAGCCGCTCCTGTACCAAGCCGGCTAATGATGCCCCAATGACACTGCCATTGGTGGAATTACCTCCAGCAGCAGAGGGGTTAAACTCTGTATGTGCAGTGTTTCATAGCAAAACACTAAACATAGAGACTTAGGGCACCATAACCACTTCAAATCACTGGACCAGTCATGGTGCTTGGAGTAACTCTTTAATGAAAAGTGAAAAGGGAACATTGAAGGGACACTGTAGGCACCCAGACCACTTCAGCTCATTGAAGTGGTCTGGGTACAGTTTCCCTTTTGTACTCAGTGCTGCAATGTTAAACATTGCAGTTCCAGAGAAAATGCAATGTTTACATTGCAGCACTAGGTCAGCCTCTAGTGGCTGTCTACCAGCTTTGTATTCCTCGCACTACAGTATCCCTTTAAGAACAATAAAACATTTTCATTTCCATACACTCTGTATATGATGTACAGTCTTCCATTATTTAATAAATAAATACCCAGAGAGCGTTGTAATACAAGGCAATACTTTACTAAAACTTCTCGTAACAAGAGCAACATATCAAGACTATAATTACAAGATATCATATTGCTAACAATATTAAGAACATAAATTGTAATTAGTTTCAATTAGATGATTATTTTTACAGTAATAAACATGAGTAGGCACAGGCTTTTCCAGGGGATTCCTCTAAGGCAGCGGTAGGCAATCAGCAGCACTACATATACTGTGGACTGTACCTCTCATAATTCTCTTACATCCATAATGCTGGCAAAGCATTATGGGAGATGTAGTCCACAACATCTTGAGTGCCAAAGGTTGCCTACCCCTGCTCTAGGCCATGTAACACGTGATATGGATCTTGTAGGTCCTGGCACTCCTTCTACAGCCCTAGGTAAGGTTTGTTCAGTTATACACATAGAAGCAAATATGGCTATATATGTGTTTGGTAGTATAGGATATATTTTACACTTCATTATTACCAATTGCACTATATCAGACCAGCCACATATGATCTTTATAAGGGGCATGCATGACACTCCTGGTTTACTTTAAGAACACTCTAAACACCACGACTGTTACAGTTTAATGTAGTGGTTCTAGTGCAGTCTCTGGTGCAAGTGTAAACATTGCATTTTATGAGAAAAGGCTGTATTTACACTGCTGCCCTGGGCTTCCTCTAGTTGCTTAGACAGCCTCTAGAGGAGCTTTCTTTTGTGGTCCTGCAAAAGATTGAGAGACCAACGTTCGGCGTCTTCACATTCAACATGAAGACAGAGAACGGTATAATGCTGTCTCACAGACAGTCTCTTATTCGTTTGTCAATCTGTTTTTTATTGAGGTAGATTGTGCAATACAACATAAAAGCATGTATAAAAGCTTAAGTACAGATATGTGATTATATTATATGTATTACCCTGGGGTGGTGGGGTTGTATTAAAGGTGCACAGAGTCACCGTGAGTTGCTGATGTGGGGGATATCATCGCATCATAAGTGGAGATCATGTAACTGAGTAAAACAATGATAGTTAAGCTAATATAGGAACGTAGCAAACAATACAGAGTCTTTAACTAGAGTCCATGTGAGACCTGTAGAAATGCAGGAACTGTACAACGTGGGGCTGTCTGGATACTCTTTATCCATCGCCAGGTGCTTTCCTGGGCGTGAATGGCACTACGTTAGATGAGGTGGAGACAGCCTCTGAGGCTGGTTGGTCTTGCCGGCCGATAGCCTGGTAGAAGCTGGGTACTCTCGTTATATCTTCCGATCTGTGTTCCTTGCCCTCTCGGGTGACGCACAGCATGCGTGGGAAGCCCCATCTATATCGAATCCCAGCCACTTGTAGGCATTGAGTCACAGGGATGGAGGGATGCTCTCCATGTGACAGTGGCTCTGCTGAGATCCTCTTAAAAAGACAGTTGGGAGCCTTCAAAGTCCAGCGGTTGTCTGTCTCAAACGGCAGACACCACTGCCCTCTTGTTGGCAATTGATGGGAATGTCACAATCACGTCTCGCAGAGGCACTGCCATGGGATCGAGGGGACGGCCCACTCAGAACACCCCTTCAATGAGCATATATTTCACCTGCTTAAATGGCAGAAGGGCGGAGAATAAGCGTCAGGTGTACTGAGGCAATTCTTCAGTGGCAATGTAGCTGCTCACCCCTCTGATCTTCAGGTTTCACCGGCGCAAGGTATCTTTCAGGCCTACCACACGGCGGGTGAAAGCTAATTGTTGCTGTGTAAGCTGCTGGGTGAGTGTGGCAGCGTTAAATTGGGCCTGGCGGGCCGTCACCGATTAATCCGCCACAGACTTCATGCGACCAGAGAGGGTATCATATCCTCCTGTATCAGTGCACAATCTGCTTGGAACATTGTGCGCAGTTCATGCAGGAGGTGTTTAAGATTATCTTTGGTGGTCGGGGCACAATTGTCATCCACCTTGGAAGGTCTTTTATCCACCTTTGTAGTTGATGCCCTGGCTTCTGGAACTGGGTCCGGAGCATCATACTCCAGTTCTTTCGAGGAGCAGGAAGGCGACCTTTGCGGTGGGGCCGCCATCTTAGGCTGTGACCTAGTGCAGAGCAGATCCCCAATATTACGAGATCCCTCACGCCTATCCGGCTGGGATTCTTGGGTTTTCTTCCCCATGCTGACCAGAGGCACTAGGTATCGACCGGGCTCCGGTTTGGGCTCTCTGGTCGGCTTGAAGTGGGCTTAAACCAGCGTATCTCCTGGAGCTCACAGGAAGTGCTACTTGTCACGATGGCTGCTGACAATCTCTCTTTCTACCTATTTTGTCTTTAAAAACAAATGCAAAAAGTATCAGAATTTGTGGGATTGTGATCAGTTTGACATGGTTAGCAGTTTATCAGCAGCGCTGACCAGCAACTGCAAATATTTAAATCTGTCAAGCATGCCCAATGCACTCTTCTAGCATTCCTAGGGATAGGACACTGATTGGTTAAATCAGTGTCTCCCTGGAGTGGGTGTGGAAAACATAAGAATGAAGAAACAGGTAAATATGAAAAACAAATATGCTCCTGAGTGAGACAACTATCTTATTTAAAGCTAAAGCTTTTGAATGCGTGTTTGATGCATGTTCCTTTAGTATTGGGGTTCAGATTTCAATTTACCCCTTCCACATTATTTGTGTTTCTTCTAAAGTAGTTAATCCAACACTCAAATAATTTGAAAAGGTAGACAAAAGAAAAACACCTCCAGGTCTAATTCTATGGAACATTTGGCTCCTTAAGAAAAAAATATCAAGTGCATTTATCACACAATTCTCTCTTTAACGGTTTCAGTGCTCCATTACATTAGTAGTAGGGTTATTCAATAAAGTGAATGTCAAATTATGTGCTAAACTAGCTATGTATAACTGTCAGATATCCTTTTAATTGAGCTATTTTGACTTAAAATGTTAATTTACTTTGAATTTCTGATAATTAACACTTCAATGAATAACCCTGAGTGACTAGATTAAACGTTAGTATTGCAAGAACTCAAAATAAATTTAAAAATTAGATCCAGTATGCTGCCTATGTGTAGTCTATCTTATATGAATGCAGACATTGGCACCACTATGATTAGAACTGCTTTTATTGTTTATGTGTTATTGGGACATTCTATGGTTTGTATGCAAAATCAGGTTTTTACATGAATATTAAAGGAATACACCAAACACCATAACCACTGTAGCCTGCTGTAGTGGTTAAGGTGTCAGGACTACCGTCCCAGTATATATTGCACAAGGGAAGGGACAGTAACACAAAGAAGAATCAAACAGTCGCAGCAGGCTGAGAGATTACCTGTGAGTATTGCTCATAGAAATTAATTAATACATCATGCATTCGTCATGTGAATTTTTTGGCAAGAATAGTCCATTTTTTGCGAAAACCCTGCAAGGCTGGAAATGCTATTTATTTATTTATTTGTCTTTCTTTTTGCATAAATGTTTCCCCACCCCTACCTAACACACTATTAATAAGGTATATGTTTGAAAAATGTACAGATCAGAGTTGCTATTTAAAATGCAGATACAATGTATCGTTGCAGCTTGATTCATTGTTCAGCACAGAGATACTGCACCACTTAGCAGTCAAAGCAGTATCACCACTGTGCACTTCACTCCTAAAATGCTTAGCCAGCTAAGGAGGGAATTATGATTCATGGCAGCTTGTGCCCAACACTGTGAGGTTTAACCAAGAATTACTGAGTAGTGATTGCAAATTGCAGGCCAAAGTAGATGATTTGGAGAAATTCTCAAGCTCAGCTATACATTCAGCTTGGCTGTTTTCGTCTAAGCTTTGCAAGTCCTTTGTAATTTATTTACTCCCTATTTAGTAAATAAGCCTCATAGTATGCACATAGTGTGGCAGTAATATTATGGTACAAATCTGTCAGCTGTGGACTATATATACTGGATGTGATCATATCCCACATGTTAATGCACATGTATCTGTCAATAGTGAACCCTTTAAAGATCCTATATCAGAATTTAATGCCACCTTCATCAATGCTAATGGCTCTGTATGCAACTGCTAATGCTAAGTCAGGGGTAGACGATCTTTGGCACTCCAGGTGTTTTGGACTACATCCCCCATAATGCTCTTACATTCATAATGCTGGCAAAACATCAGGGGAGATGTAGTACACAACATTTGGTGTGGGACCTTTAGGGACCAGACAGTGATGACATCATTGAATTTATTTGGTCTTTAAGGGGTTAATGTACGGCATTCTTCTGCAATGATTCACACAAGAGTTGCAAACAAGGGGCCCCGCACTCCAGCACACAAAGCCAGCACGCATACTAATCAATACCTCTTTACACAAAACTCGTGTCTTGCATAGGTCGGTCTCGCAGATACCCTGCTAGCTCAGATTCATAGCACAGTGTCACAAATGCAGATAGTGGGAACTGCTGACACAGCATGGTAACACTCACATACACGTGCTCTGGCACACAGGATATTTATGACATCCCATGCACCAATTGTTGCATTTCTTTCCCCCACTCCAGGACAACTCCCTCCTCACTCCTCCAATAACCGGCTTAAGCCTCTGTGATAGGTACACAGTACTGCCCAGCGTCAACCTGTGATTGGCTGGCACAAGAATAGTCGCAAGAACCAATGATTGGGTAATCGGAGGCCCCATGTGCTGTTATTGGATGGTGCGTCCGGCTCGGTTGCAGAATGTTGTTGAGAGGCAGGGTTGTTGCGTCTCTGTCCGGTGCCTCTCAGAGCGAGGTCAGCCCGGGGGGAGGCAGCTAGCAAGCATAATTTATTTATATTGTTTGGGTGCTCTCTGTTGCTCTGTGATCGGCCTCTCTCCTCACAGAAACTGCAAATTTCCCCCCTCTCGCATAGCAGCCAATACAGTCCCAGCATCACTCCACTCCAGCCAGTAAGAGGGGACATGGCTAAACAGACAGTTATACTACAGCTCCGTTGGTGCTGATTGGATAAAAGGAAGCTTAGTATGGGTGTTGCTGGGAGTTGTTGGGAGGCAGAGCAATTTTTTTCAGTCTGACAAGTAAAGCAAATTCGTAAAAAATAAATAAAAAAAAATCTTGTTCTTTGACGCCTACCTCTGGATATGTTCTACTGTATCTTGTGTTTACATGTTATGTCTGTTTCCAGAGTGACACAGTCCTCGATTGTGAAATAATGACCCGATCCTCTAATGACATTCTTCTTTTGCTCCTATTCCTTAAACAGGGATCTTAAAGATCTTCAGACTTAACTCCTTCTACATGTTTTAGTGCAAGACCACAGCATTCTAATACACTACAGTAACTTCACTGCCCCGGCCATGTACAGTACATCTTCCTGAACCTCATTTCTAGAGGTGAATGGCACATCTATTACTCCAGAACTGTACCTGCTGCTCCCATAATGCAGATAAACTGAACACGATCTATCTCAGTCTTGTGTGTACTGTACTCTACATACAGTCCATATACTAGAGCAGGGGTAGGTAACCTTCGGCACTCCACATCTAATGAATTTCCCCTGATGCTTTGCCAGCAGTATGACTGTAAAAGCATTATGGGTGTTGTAGTCCACAACATCTGGTGTGCCAAAGGTCGCCTACCCCAATACTAGACTCATATCTCCTCGCTCCACAATGGTCTGATTGCTGCCACCCGTAACTGCTCCATGTAACATATGATAGCCTTGCCGATTTGCCGGTTAATCTTTGTCGGGGACAGCCACTGTTTCCTATGTATAACAGCCCTACATTGGCCACGTTTGTCTGGCTGCCACTCCACATTTATACATGACAGGTAATCTATAGGCATTTGCAAAATGGACAACTGTGAACGGGTTAATATTCTGTCTCAGGAAGACAACACGAATACAGAACCACACTTCAGGGGCTCAGTACAGCCCACTGATTAGTCTGTTGTGCCGGACTTATTTTGTAATAGCAGAAAGCTGGCACAAATGATGGCCATTCGACTCTTTCCCTGTAGGAGAGAGCAAGGGACAGGTATGTGAGGTAGAGGTTACTCTGGGAGGCCAGCAGAGAGGTCAAGAAGAATTAGTATGGAGTAGTGGCCTTTGGATTCAGCTGCGATTAGCTTGTTTACTTCCATTAGCAACGTATGACGATTGCACGGGTGAAGTACACCATGTAGCATATTGTTCAACATATCTTTTGCATTTAAACTTTTTGACAGGATTGACCTTGGGTGTATGCCATGGATCTAATACTCTCTATGTAGAATCTAATACATCAATTCTACATAGAGGCTTGCTACCAATTTTAATTCTAATGCTTCAGACTAATTATTGAGGCAGGCCTTTATATAAAAAATTGGGTCTTGAGGCATCCCCTTATGGCACACCTCGGTTTAGAAAATCCCTTTTCTTTGTATTAGTAATCAGTTAGGGCCCTGTAGCATTGGGTAACTGCCCATATAGTCAATACATTTACCTGCATGACCTTGAGATTCAGAAACTTTGTTCAAACTCTAGACTCAAGGTCAAATCCTGAAAGTTCTCCGGTATACCTTTGGGAGCAGCATTTATTTTATCTACTAAGAATTTTTACTACCTGTATAATACATTGCTCATTTGGGAGTCATATAGTTAATGATATACATGAAGCACATTTCTGCTGATTAGATGTCTGGCTATAAGTGTTGAGAAAATAATACATTTCAGACGGTATGCTGATAAATGGTGATGCTTCTCTCATATTTCTCTTATGATTGAGTCAAATAAGAAAAGCTGGGGATATCTATTCAATTGATATTAAGCTTTCAAACAAAGAATGTATAAAGTCTACAAACAGAGTGTTGTATAGTAGACATATGCAATGTTATGTTTCAAATTAATGAATTTTAAACATGCTAGGTTATTCACTAAAAAGTGAGGATTTGCTGGGAATTCAGAGTGAATTTCAAATTTAAGGCAGAAATTGTCAAACTAGACTCATACCTTACTTGGAGAATTTTTCAAGTTCATTTATTCGGTCTTTTGAAATTCACATTGAATTCACTTTGAATTCCTGACACTTCTTATTTTAGTAAAATAACAGTGGTGGTGTGCTCAATAGTCTGCTAGACTAGGGATAGGCAACCTCCAGATGTTGTGGAGTACAGCCCCCATAATGCTCTTACACCCATAATGCTGGCAAAGCATCATGGGAGGTGTAGTCCAAAACATCTGGGGTGCCGAAGGTTGCCTATGCCTGTGCTAGACCATTGGTTCTCAGATGAGGAGACTGTCTACTAATATTCCGATGCGACCAGTCTAGTTGTGGCTAAATGAGTCTTCCTTGGCGACCATTACCACTGCTATTAGAACATCATTAGCACCAAGGCTGTAACATTGGACCCTGTGGTTCAGGGTGAACTTATCTGCTGACTATGTTCCAAAGATAAAATAGATACTGTGTTCATTACATCGCACTGCTCTGTGTGTACACAGAATAATCACAGGACAAGTGCGAGAGAATGATGGTATTTCAGTAGTGCCCCCTCCTCACACACAGCACACATTGTTTTATGCCTCTGCAAGGAAAAGTGCAGAAACTGCAGAATGAGAGGAATCATTTGAGTGACTTATCTTCACAAAAATATGTAAATCTCAGCAGAAAGTGAGTGATGAAGGGTTCTTATAGAGTTAATGCTCACATCCAAGCCCACAGAGGGTGTACAAGCCAGGACAGCAGTTTGCTTAGCAATCTCATTGGACAGCACTGCATGTTGTGGGGCAGAACTGAGCACTGCAGCATCATGGGGTATAATGATGAATTAGATGTGGAGTTTGAGTGAAGGAGTTGGCAGAGCTGTCTCAGTGGTACCACATGCAGATAACTGGTATCAAGTCCAGCTTCCCCACGTGCCATAGGTCACAGATCTAGAATGTTAAGTACTCTCCACCAGTGTTTGCAACATTATGGGAGTCAAACATTCCAGATGTGGAGAATCAATTGTAAATTGAAAGTAAAATAAGGAAAAGGGATTTTTAAAAGGAATGTTCCTTATAACGTGGTCCTATTACAGTGCTATTCTAGTTCACACATGAATAAAGTGAAATAGCTCTTACCAGGAGGGGAACATAGTACTGCTGCAGTATTTGCATGGATCATTTTCATGAATAGCATCCAGTAGCGGAGATTCAGGGACGGGCATTAAACAGTAAGAAGTTTATCTTTTTTTTTTTTTTTTTTACAAACTTGCTTTTCTTGTCTGAGTGAGCATCGGATATCGCTCTGCCTCCCAACGTCTCCCAGCAACACCTGTGCCAAGCTTCTCTTCGTCCAATCAGCCTGCAGTACCCCCCTGTGCCCAGGAATCAGGCCATGGTAGAATTGGCTGTGTATCCGTCATGTGCTCTCTGATTGGTTGTAGTGGGCCGGGGCTGGCAAGGGATTGGCTGCTGGCTGTGTAGGGGGGAAATTTGCAGGGCTTCCGTGTGCCGACAGCCAGCCTGAGTGCAGAACAGAGCACCCTGTTAATATTAACCCTTTCAACCAGGATAGCACAAAGAAACAAAATGCTTTTATATGCATATCAAAGGAGGGGTGTTTAGTCTGCTACTTGGATTGGGTTTGAGGATCCTTGTTAAGCTAGTCATTTTGCTAAGCTCTGATAGTATAAATGCAGTAAAAAATAAAGAAATCAATGTTGTAATTATTACTAACACGGTTCGACTCAGTAAACAAGGCACATACTGTACTCTACACGGTCTGCAAATTAGTTATCAAGCACCATTGTGGGCTGCGACATGACAGTGATGGTGAACATTGTTAAGAGCAGGAATTTCAAGTTCTGTCCCTCTAGATTTTAATGGCCTATTACTCCCAGGATTCTGTGAATGCACCAAATGGCTAGAGAATCATGGGATTTGTAGTTCAACATTATCTGGGTGGCCAGAGTTTGCGATGCATAGTTAAACCAGAGTACACAGTCTGCTGCCATTATCAAGTAGCTGATCAAAATTAAATGCCACTGAGATCTCTCCCTCTTACAGATTAGCAAGCCCTTCCTAAGTGGCATTTCTCCACTCATTTCCTAGCTGTACATTCGAACACTGGATGAGTGCCTAGTCGTGATGGGTTACTGTTTGAAAACCCAGCATTTACTGCAGTCTCCTGGATTGATAGCTTCACTATAATCTGATATTGAAAGCCAGCGAAGGGCCACTGGTGGCACTGTGCCGTAGATTCACTGTCATTACTACTAACCCGCTATGGCACTTGATTTAATCATGTCATTAACGAAATACAAAATTTCAACATGACCCATGACAGAATTAATAAAATTAAATATACAGCGAGGGAAAAAAGTACTCGATCCCCTGTTGATTTTGAATGTTTGTCCACTGAGAAAGAAATTATCAGTCTATAATTATAATTAATGGTAGGTGTATTTTAACAGTGAGAGTGTTATGGTACTTTTTGAAAGTAAACCAAAATGTTCAAAGTCTATCTGTTCCTGTCCAAATCAATAAAATTAAATTGCGTATATACGCTGAAGTAATTAAGTCTGACACACGAGGTTCAGGTTAAAATAACTTCGAGAAAGTTTATTGGCAAGTGAAGTAAAAGCGGGCGCGCAGGCCCTTTTAAGAGGCATTTTGCGTCATCATTGATTATTAGAATATCAGCAAATAAACATCATCAATTGGATTAATTGTTAAGTGACGGAGTTAGTGTCTTACCTATTGGTTAGTAAAATTAAGAGGTTAGTCCCGTGCCCACCCATCAGAGGTGGGATTATTCTGGACACGGGTGGGGGACAAGGGGGTCCTAAGCGTCATTTTACACGGTCAGTGATATCAGGCTTTATGTCCAGGTGCAAGGTCTCTTATGAATAGAACATTTCATTACTACTGTGTTCTGTGGCCTTCAAACTGTACTATCTTACAAGCTCTTAAGGAGTAGCCAGCAAGTCTTAAGGAGTAGCCAGCACCTCCTGGTACTTGTCCTTGAAGGAAACACGGTCTTTGTCTACTGTATTAATTGGGTTGAGAAGTTCAGTCACGTAATGTAGTTTTAAAATGAACAAGTTAAGTCATGAGGACAAAATGGAGGATTGAAGAAGTCAGGTTAGGAGGACAAAATGGAGGACGAAGTCACAGTATAAAGTTAAAATGGAGTTAGTACAATAATTCAATACAAGTACAATAAAGATTTTTAATAATTCCACATCAGTCCCCCCTATGAAATGTTAGATTCTAAGAGATAAAACTTTATTATGTTAGTATCAGAAGACGTGTTAACCCAAAGGCATAGAAACCCCGTGGCTGCTAGCTAGATGTTAATGCAAAGTGCAAGGCTGTCCCTAGATCTGACCCTAATAGGCTAACCATCCGTCAGTATGGCTCTCGAACGCTTCACACCCAAGGGTATCCCATGGCAGCTAACCCACCACTTCTCCACATGGGGCCTTTACCATTCACTGACAGATGCTGTCCCTAATCTAGTCCCTTCCTAGAATTCCTGCACTTTATCAACAAAGGGGATAAGTTGCAGCGGCAGACAGGGTGAGTTGATGTCTTGAAATTCTTGGTCATCAACTTCGAGATGGGTCAAAGTGGGTGCTGCTTGGTCAACAGTCTTCATGAGGGATTTTCTCAGACATGGGAGGACACAACAAAAGAGAAGAGCAAAAATAAAAAGAAAAATTAATATAGCCATACCAATCTGCATTAAAGCCTTTTGCCATCCTGTCATCCAACCAAACCATCTTTCCCAGGGATCTTTTATCCCAGAATTCCTTTTTAACTCTTCAGACAAGTCATTTAATTTTTCTATAGCTAGTGTGACTTTACCATTAGGGCCTGTGTTTTCTGGGATGTAGGTACAACATGTCATAGTGTCGGGCAAAATCTTACAAACCCCTCCTTTTTCGGCTAAGATCATATCTAGGGCCATCCTATTCTGAAAAGTCATTTGGGATGTGGCCTGTAACTGTTCGGCCAATCCCTGGAGGGCGTCTCTGGTGTAATTGACAAAACGCTGTTGATTATAATAAATGTAATTTATCCAATTTAGATTCTTGTTTGCGGTAACTATGGTAAAAATTGATTCAAATCCTGCAGCAACTTCATCCCTAGCTTTAAACTCATTGGGCACCCCCCTGGGCACTCCAATGGCATCAATATATACATGAGGATCAAAACTTCCTTTCACTGGGGCGTCACGTTTAACCTTAGTGTGGCTGAATTCATGGGTGTTGAGGTGTGTGTCAGAAATAATATGTATAGGCATAATGGCCTTAGTCAAAGTACACTCTCCCCACCATTCTGTGTCCATTCTGGATCTTAGCTGTAAATCCCCACACAACCAATAAATGTCTCCTAGTGACCTAGTGTGATGTTGCAGCAAACGTACAGGGACAGTTCTGTATGTAGCACAATAGCCTTTGGAAAAGTTACCTACAAATTTACCAATACCATCGTACATGGCATAGCAAGTGTAATTACCTTTATATACGGTAATACCATCAGGGGGTTTGACGTCTTTGGCTAGAAGAGGATACTCCTTTGTCCATGCAATACATATGGACCTGTTAAAATTATAGTGATAGGCGAAAAGGCTTAAAACACATTCTTCTATATCTACGGGTAGGATTAAAGGTACGGTACCCAGGTGAGGCCGGGCACCTCCACACACATAACATGCGGTTCTATTATGCTTATTAGCATTATATTTCATCCATTCTAACCATAAATTTACATCATTAAAACCTGTTTCAGCGGCCATGGTATCTTCAAAAGTGGGGTTAGCAATGGCCATCATGTCCTGAAAGGTCTGGATATGGGGTTTTAATGGGTTAGGGACCATATGGGTGGCCCCTTGCCACTCAGAAGAGTTGCACATATCTTTGAGGTAGAAATGCCCTAATTTCTGGTAGGAACCCTTTTTCCAGTACATTCCCATCACATACTGGTCTGCATCTGTTGGGCTTGGGCGCTCAATGTTAAGGATTAATTTCATTGGTGTGCTCCCCCCAGGCTTTCTCAAAGTCATTCTCTGGAGAAGCGATCTACCATGATCATCTACTTTAGCTACGGCACTTTTTGGTTTGTAACCCCAGGCAGGCCCGGCATTCCATCCCGCCGCCCCCCAGTGATCACAATTGTGCCCCCATTGTTTGTCAACTACACAAACATATGGGTCTTTCGAATGAGGGATATCTCTATAGATGCTCTGGATTTGTGGTGTGGGAAATGGGCATTCTACAATATCACAGTAGTCAAAGGTATAGGTAGCCACCTGGGTGCATGATGAATTATACCAGAAGGTGTACCCACTAATGTCTTTGGTAATGGCTACTTGCTGGGCCTTCATAAGGCTAATTAAGGAGAAGATGTACCAGAGATACATGTTTGTGCGATATTCGCTTCCTCTGGGGCAGGAGATTTCTTGCAGTGGGAAGCGTGGATCCAATTTGGCCTACCGGCCAATTTGACGGAGGTTGCGGTAATCAGGAGAACTTGGAATGGACCGTCAAATCTTGGTTCCAGGGTATTTTTCCGCACAAACTTCTTGACCAGGACCCAATCTCCGGGAAGTAGGTTATGGGAACCTGTATCCAATTCGGGATCTGGAATTGAAGAGAAAACTTGGGCATGTATTTTGTTTAGGACATTTGCAAGTTCAGTTACATAATCTACTAAAACATCTGATTGGAGCTGTAACTGCTGTGGATAATAACAACCTAGTCTGGGTGCTGTCCCAAATAGAACCTCATATGGGGACAGTGAATGCTTCCCTCTAGGTGTGTGCCTAACACTAAATAAAGCTATTGGCAGGCTTTCTGGCCAGGGCATCTTTGTTTCTTGTGACATTTTTAACATTCTGGTTTTTAGGGTGCCATTCATGCGCTCCACTTTACCACTACTTTGTGGGTGGTAAGGGGTATGGAAGGCCAGAGTCACCCCTAGAGCAGTCCAAATTTCTTTAGTCACAGTTGCTGTAAAGGCTGGGCCTTGATCACTCTCAATGACTTCTGGGAGTCCGAATCTGCATACAATATCTGTAATTAGGCGCTTTGCGGTTGTCTTTGCAGTGATATTGGCCACTGGGTAGGCTTCTGGCCAGCCTGAGAACATGTCCACTATTACTAGTGCATATTCATGGGGCCCACTCTTGGGCATTTGGATGTGGTCAATTTGAATCCGCTGGAAGGGGTACATGGGCTTTGCCAGGTGTTTCGCAGGTACTTTAACTGGTCTTCCTGGGTTGCATTTTGCACAAATGACACAGGCCTTGCAGAAGCTATTGATCAATGTTGTGATTCCAGGTGCTTCATAATACTTCTGTATGAGGGCGGCCATCAATTCTTTTGACAGGTGTGCAGGCCCATGTGCCCATTGGACAACTGCTGGATACAAATTTCTGGGAAGACAAAATTTGAAGTTGTTGTAATATATTCCGTCCTTTTGGACAGCTCCTTTCTTTTTCCATTTCTGGACTTCTTCAGGAGTGACTGCAGCTTGCTGTTCTTGTAAAATTCGCAAATCAGTAGGAAGAGTTTGCAGGGCAAAAATAGGGACTTCTTCTTCTTGTCCGGACACTTCTTCATCCACTTCCTGCAAATCCCTGGCCGCTAACTTAGCAGCCTGATCAGCCAAATGGTTGCCCTTTGCTTCATCTGTATCCAATTTCCCATGGGCCTTTACTTTCAAAACGGCCACTTCTTTGGGGAGTAGGAGGGCATCCATTAGCTCCTTGATTGCAGTGCTGTGTTTGACTGGTGTACCGGCGGTGGTAAGAAATCCTCTAGTCTTCCAAATTAGGCCGAAGTCATGTGCCACGCCTAGAGCATATCTTGAATCTGTATAGATGTTGGCACGTTTTCCTTCGGAAATTTTGCAGGCTGAAGTCAGAGCCTGTAATTCAGCTTCTTGTGCAGACATTGCTGGTGGTAAGGATGATGATTTAATAACTTCATCTGTTGTGGTTACGGCATATCCTGTATGATATGTTCCTCCTTCATCGGCATATCTCGATCCGTCCACAAACAGGGTAAAATCCGGATCTGGTAATGGGTTCTCATGCACAGTTGGTAAGTGCACTGTTTCCATTTTCATCTGTTCAAAACAGTCATGAGGTGTTTCTGGGTCATAATCATTCTTTATGACCAGATCTTGAAATTCCTTTTCCAGGAAATGGCGTGGCCATGCTTCTAGAAGGTCAGTTGTTGGGTATTTGACAATACCATTTTCCTGTAGCTGTTCTTCGTTCATGGTGGCCCATAGTTTTGCCATGGGCCCAAGGTCATTCCATGACTTTGTCTTCAACTTGGTAACAGGAATATGTGGGATAGCGGTATCCCAATGGCGGTAGAGGTAGTTAAGTTGTTGAGGTAGTTGGACCAAGACCATGCTATTACCTTCAGAGTCGCAATAAAAGTCTTGTGCAGTGAGCTTTACATCGGTCCAGTGGTAAAGCTCATCTTCATAGCAAGGTTCGGGAGTAATATTTGGCTTGTACCACATGGTACAGAAGGCGTAATCCGGGCCTTCACAAAGAGGTGTCTCATCTTCATGAAATGACAAATGTGGATGCATGACTTTCTTGATACATCCACAGAGCAGGTAGATGTAGGTTTCATCTGTGATAAATCCATAATAGATACCCCCCTCAGGGAGTGGAAGAAGAGTGGACGGATTAAGCACTTGACATCTTTGGATGGAAATGTTGTCAGGCAAAAGAAGATGACACTGTAGGCGCAGGTGTCTGGCTGGAGACACGTGCTTGAGCTGGACTTGGTTGACGATGGCAGAGATGTCATGAGGGGCCAAAACAACCAGAGGGTGGCCAAGGACCAGGTCTGAGGTCCTCTCTATGAGTTCTCTTGCAGCAAAAACAGCCCTGAGACAGGAAGGAGTCCCTCTGGCCACAATGTCCAGTTGACATGAGAAATATCCAATAGGCCTCTGGCGGCCTCTTAGGTCATTAGTTTGGGTGAGTACTCCTGTTGCGTGGCCCTGTCTTTCAGAGACAAACAATTTAAAGGGTTTGGAGTAGTCAGGTAGGCCCAAGGCAGGAGCAGAAGCAATGGCCCGTTTGAGAGCAGTAAAATTGTCCATAGCTTCTTTAGTTAAACAGAAAGGGTCAGACTTAAGTGCGTCATAGAGAGGTTGCATGAGCAGAGAGGCTTCTGGGATCCATGCTCTGCAGTAGGAAATGAGGCCTAGGAAGGCATGAAGAGACTTAGAAGTCCTTGGAGGCGGAATATCCAGCACAGCTCTTACCCGGTCCCGAGTAAGATGTCTGGTACCTTGAGATAGGCAGTGTCCAAGGAAAATTACTGAAGGTTGGCAGAACTGTAGCTTGATGAGCGAAGCTTTGCATCCTTGTTCTGCCAAATAACAAAGCAGACTAATTGAGCACTCTTCGGTAGTGGGTATGTCATCTCCACAGAGCAACAAATCATCCACATACTGAAGCAGAACAACTTCTGGGTGCTCGGCTTGCCATGGGTCAAGGATGGTGGCCATGGCCTTTGCAAATTGACTTGGTGAATTTTGTGCCCCTTGGGGCATGACAGTCCAGGTATACTGTTGCATCTCATGAGTGAAAGCAAACAGATATTGGCAGGATGGGTCCAGTGGGACACTGAAAAAAGCATTTGCTAGGTCAATAACTGTGAAGAATTTTGCAGATGGTGGGACTCCAGAGAGCAGAGTATGAGGATTTGGTACAAGAGGGGTGTCCAGGACTGTAGCTTCATTAACAGCACGGAGATCCTGAACCATCCTGTACTTCTCTGGCTCACCCTTCGGAGTTTTCTTTTTCACAGGAAATAACGGGGTGTTGCATTCAGATTTACATTTGACAAGGGCACCCTTCTCCAAGAGTGCCTTAATGTGGACAGAAATTGCAGCAGACTGTGCTGGTTTTAATGGATATTGTGGTTTTCTTGGTAATTTAGCTCCTGAAATAAGCTTTACCACCACAGGGGGAACATTTAGGTGACCTATGTCCTCTGGGCCTGAGGACCATAACTTTGCGGGCACCTGTGTTTTTAATTCCTCTGGGAAATTGGACCTTAATTCTGCTGTCTCCTCACGGGGCTTTTCTAAATGCAGCATCAGAGGCAAAGAGCATAGGGCTGAAGTGTCTGATACAGACAGAGGTGTAAACATTTCTACCTGCCCATCCGGGGTAAAGGTGATGGATGCTTGCAGGCGTGAGAGAACATCAGCACCTAACAGGTTAATTGGGCATGTGGAGGATACTACAAAGCGAGCGAGCAGGCTAGAACCAACTCGTAGTGGAGTGGTTAGAGGGCTATGTCTCGGTTGGCCATCCACTCCAACACAAGAGACATCAATATTTGACAGAAAAGATGGGTCTGGCAAGTCTTGTTCTCGTAGAACACTACGGGCTGCACCTGTGTCAACTAGAAATGTGGTGGGGTGGCCTTCAATGGGTAAAGTCACTGTGGCAAGTGGTCCCCCCTTATCCCCTGTAGACACTGCCATTACAGGGGTTACCGACACAGGCTTGCCAGTTTCCTATTCATCGGGTTCCTCAACTATTGGGACCCCTTTTTCGGTCTTAGTGACCGGGGCAGGTCTGGATGGCTTCCTTATCTCTCTTTTGGGTTCCGGGCAATCACTTTTAAAATGACCTTTAGCTTTGCAATTAAAGCAGAAGCTATCCTCTGGTCTGGTGCCCCTGGGAACAGGGATACTGCGTGATACCATAAGAGGAGCAGAGCTTGGCCTTTTGGGGGTCTGGGCAGATTCTAGGCCCCTAGCGACTAAAAGCAGGGTATCCAGGGGAACAACCTTATATTCAGGGCGTGCAGCAATAATTCCCTTGCGTATAGAGTCTTTAACGCCTTGGACAAACGCACCTGACAGCATTTGTGAATGAATTTTGTCAGTAAGATCAAACCCCAAATCTGTGAACATTTGATACAGTCTTGCATGAAACTTTTCCACTGATTCTCCTTTTTCTTGAACAACATCAGTAAGGCCAGCAGCCTGATCTGCAAGTTTGTCCTTAGCCCATTCTCTTAATTGGGTGCAAAAGGTTACCCCGGAGGGGTAATCAACATCACTGGAAAGCAGATCTGTACTGAGGTGACGGGCCATACTTGGCCAATAGGCATCCCCTGCTTTAATAGCACAAATGCTGAGTAGATCACGCCATGCGGCGGAATAAGTCTTTTGAATTTGAACTATCCCTCGGTAAAAAGGCATAGGCTGTTTTTCTGGGTCGGGGAGCGATTTCATTAATGCGCTAGCTTGAGTGGGGTTAAAGGCAACATATTTAGAAGGGGCCTGTTCTCCCCGACCCTTGTGGCCAAAAGGGTCATCGATAGAACGGTGAGTTGGGGCTCCCGCGGCAAGCTCCGATGAGACATGGGACACCCTGTCCATCTCGTCATCATCGAATTCTATGATATTGGCTCTTTTGCGTGGTGCAGGGCCCGAATGAGGTGAAAGGATCGGTGGTTGGGAACGAGCCCCAGATGCGGGGGTGGCTAGTGAGTCATAACCTGGGGATAGGTAGTCACCGGGGATTACCGGCATCAGGGCCGAACTGGGGGCCGCCATATTGGTGGCCGGAGAAGGTGCTACATTAGGGTTAAGGGAAGAAGCGGCGGCCATGTTGGAAGAGGGCACATCCGGGGCAGACTGTGTCGGACTGGGCATGACCGGGACCTGGGGAGTGGCTTGGGGAAGGGGTAGTGGATATCCGGGATAGGGCAGAGTCATGGGATACGGGAAGGGGTAGGGCCAGGCTGGGGAGGGGAAGGAGGTGGGGTATTGGACTGGGGTGGAGATGGGAGGGGGAGGAGTCGGGGCGAGGGTGGAAGAGGTGGTTAGTTGGGCGGATGAGGAGGGGAGGGGGTCATGAACGGAGAGGGAGCGTAGGGAAGGAATGGCAGATGAAATGTTAGGGGAAGGTACAGCAGGTAGCGTAGGGATGGACGAGGATGATGGGAATGTTAGGGACGGGGAGGGGGAAAAGAAAGATCCATCAGAATTCAGGACCGGGCAAACAGGGGAGGTGGCGGGATGAGTGTTAGGAGGATTGGGAGCGGGGAACATAGTCAGCTGGCTATCACCTACTGCTGACTGAACCTTGGGGATAGACGTCCCCTGGGCGCCACTTTGGGGCGCTGGCTGAGGGTAGACCCCAGCAACACAATTCTGATGATACACAAACAATTTCACACCCTTGTGATTTATTTCTTCCTCAACCCAACCTTCTAGCTGAATAGCCTTCGCTACTCTGTACCATGCTTCAGCAGTCTTTAATAAACCATTATCTGTAAGCTTGCCTTTCATTTCTGCCAGTAACTTACGCCAACTTTCTGGTTGCAATCTTCCACCCGTTGGTACAGTAATTTTACATACTTTTGCAATCTTTACAACACCTTTAACCATCTCCTCACCCTCTCTGTTTTCTACCAAATCACATGCTAACCAGCCCTTATTGGGCTTGCTTAAATCCTGCCCCATAATCCCTTTACCCCTATACCAGCGTCCTAGATATAGGGAGAGAGAAGGAAAACGGAACAAGAACGTCTACAATGCTCGACTGCCACCCGAGAACCGTAAAACTTTCTCAGGTGCGTCTTCCCAAAACGTAGACTAGTCACTGAATCCGCCTACCCGGGGTGGTAGACACGGATTGGAGCGAGGTGAGAAGTGTGTGACCAATCACTTCTCCTTCAAGAGGAATGGGAGTGGATAGTATAATAATATAGGAAGTACAGAAAAGATGAAAGGCAAGGAAAATCCTTAGAGACAGACACAGGAGTTCATGAGACTCCTATTAAACAAACAAGACAACAATACAGTTGAAATACAGTGCATGCATCACAATTCAAATGAAATCAACAATAATTCCTTTCCTTTACTCGTGTGCTTACTCCAAAGTCACCTCCCTCAATCCCGTAGTATCTTACTACCAACGGCCAAGGATAACAGCTAACACCGGTCCGAAATCCATATGCCTCCCTCGTCACAGCAGCCCACTCGTAGTGTCTGCGCTACCCTCACTCTTGTAGTGCCCCCATAAAGACCCACTTTATAAGTCCCACTACTCCGTGGTGATGAAGACAGCAATGCCTGCCCGAATTCACACACCACAAAATAAAAATTGGAATGGCTCCAGCTCAGCGCTCAAAGCTGGAGGGTACCACCACTCTGCAAGCAGAGTAACGTGCACAGAGAAGCTAGCTAGGCTATCAAAGTGGCACAAGAAGGATCCCCAGGAAACTATGAGTCTACACAATCTCCACAGATCCAACACACCTCTTTTTCCCTACAGCCCCAGCCACGAGGCTCCTAAAAGAGTTAAACAGGAAAAGATGACCCCCAGGAACACATCCACAGGTCAACCCCCCTTTTTCCTTACAACCACAGCACCGTGGTTCCTAAAAGAGGTAAAACAGGCAACAGAAGACCCCCAGGAACGAATCCACAGGTCCACCCCCCTTTATCCCAAAAGGGGTAAAGTACAAACAGATAGACAGACACACTGAAGACCCAGGCAAATCCCCTCAGGTCCACCCCCCCTTTATCTCAAAATGGGGAAACAGGCAAACAATTCAAACACACCCAGGCAACAGATAGACTAAAATGCAGGTAAACAAATGAGTAACGAGACACCGGGCAAGATATTACCTGTCTTTGATGTCCTCCCGGGAAGCAGTCACAGACACGTGGACGGGTCAATCAAAGGGGCCGGAACGTACCGGTGGCTCTGCAGAAGTCTCTACCGTGTATCTGGAGGTGATCAGTCTCCCTTCCTTCCCCCTGGATTTCTCCGTCCACCCTTGTCTTCCTTAGGACGGCTCACCGGCCAGACATAGCCCGATGCCCCACGTTGGGCGCCAAGTTGTTATGGTACTTTTTGAAAGTAAACCAAAATGTTCAAAGTCTATCTGTTCCTGTCCAAATCAATAAAATTAAATTGCGTATATACGCTGAAGTAATTAAGTCTGACACACGAGGTTCAGGTTAAAATAACTTCGAGAAAGTTTATTGGCAAGTGAAGTAAAAGCGGGCGCGCAGGCCCTTTTAAGAGGCATTTTGCGTCATCATTGATTATTAGAATATCAGCAAATAAACATCATCAATTGGATTAATTGTTAAGTGACGGAGTTAGTGTCTTACCTATTGGTTAGTAAAATTAAGAGGTTAGTCCCGTGCCCACCCATCAGAGGTGGGATTATTCTGGACACGGGTGGGGGACAAGGGGGTCCTAAGCGTCATTTTACACGGTCAGTGATATCAGGCTTTATGTCCAGGTGCAAGGTCTCTTATGAATAGAACATTTCATTACTACTGTGTTCTGTGGCCTTCAAACTGTACTATCTTACAAGCTCTTAAGGAGTAGCCAGCAAGTCTTAAGGAGTAGCCAGCACCTCCTGGTACTTGTCCTTGAAGGAAACACGGTCTTTGTCTACTGTATTAATTGGGTTGAGAAGTTCAGTCACGTAATGTAGTTTTAAAATGAACAAGTTAAGTCATGAGGACAAAATGGAGGATTGAAGAAGTCAGGTTAGGAGGACAAAATGGAGGACGAAGTCACAGTATAAAGTTAAAATGGAGTTAGTACAATAATTCAATACAAGTACAATAAAGATTTTTAATAATTCCACATCAAGAGACAGAATATCAAAAACAAAAATCCCCCCAAAAAAAAGCATGTCAAAAAAGTTATAAATTGATTTGCATCTCAATGAGTGAAATTAGCATTTGAACCCCTATCAGTCAGCAAGATTTTTGTCTACCATGTGTCTTTTATACAGGTAACGAGTTGAGATTAGGAGCACTCTCTTAAAGGGAGTGCTCTTAATCTCAGCTCGTTACCTGTATAAAAGACACCTGTCCACCTGTCCACAGAAGCAATCAATCAGATTCCAAACTCTCCAACATGGCCAAGACCAAAATGCTGTCCAAGGATGCCAGGGTCAAGATTGTAGATCTACTCAAGGCTGGAATGGGCTACAAGACCATCGCCAAGCACTTTGGTGAGAAGGTTACAACAGTTGGTGCGATTATTCGCAAATGTAACAAACACAAAATAACTGTGAGTCTCCCTCGGTCTGGTGCTCCATGCAAGCTCTCATCTCATGGAGTTTCAACCATCATGAGAACGGTGAGGAATCAGCCCAGAACTACATGGGAGGATCTTGTTAATGATCTTGAGGCAGCTGGGACCATAGTCACCAAAAGAAAAATTGGTAACACACTACGCCGTGAAGGACTGAAATCCTGCAGCGCCTGCAAGGTCCCCCTGCTCAAGAAAGCACATGTACAGGCACGTCTGAAGTTTGCCAATGAACATCTGAATAATTCAGAGGAGAACGGTTTGAAAGTGTTGTGGTCAGATTAGACCAAAATCGAGCTCTTTGGTATCAACTCAACTCGCCGTGTTTAGAGGAGGAGGAATGCTGCCTATGTCCCCAAGAACACAATCAAACATGCAGGTGGAAACATTATGCTTTGGGGGTGTTTTTTCTGCTAAGGGGACAGGACAACTGCACCGCATTAAAGGGACGATGGACGGGGCCATGTACCATCAAATCTTGGGTGAGAACATCCTTCCCTCAGCCAGGGCATTGAAAATGGGTCGTGGATGGGTAGTCCAGCATGACAATGACCCAAAACACACAGCCAAGGCAACAAAGGAGTGGCTCAAGAAGAAGCACATTAAGGTCCTGGAATAGCCTAGCCAGTCTCCAGACCTTAATCCCATAAAAAAAATCTGTGGAGGGAGCAGAAGGGAGCCAAACGTCAGCCTCCAAACCATAACGACTTGAAGAGAATCTGCAAAGAGGAGTGGGACAAAATCCCTGCTGAGATGTGTGCAAACCTAATAGCCAACTACAAGAAACGTCTGACCTCTGTGATTGCCAACAAGGGTTTTGCCACCAAGCACTAAGTCGAACTGGGTCAAATACTTATTTCACTCATTGACATGCAAATCAATTTATAACTTTTTTGACATGCGTTTTTCTGGATTTTTTTTTTTTGGGTTATTCTGTCTCTCACTGTTAAAATACACCTACCGTTAAAATTATAGATTGATCATTTGTTTGTCAGTGGGCAAACATACAAAATTAGCAGGGGATCAAATACTTTTTTCCCCTCAGTAAGAAGTCACTTGTACTAACTAGGATGCAATTTAAATGTACATTTTTGTGTCACTCTTTTTTATATTCTTCATTTGTTGATTTTCTATTAAGGACTGCAGAAAACATAGAACAACACATGTGTAAACAAAGTCCAAGTAAACAACCAAAACAATTACAGTGTTATAAAGAATGAAATACAGTGATAATGTATGGCTCATATGTTCATCTATAACATGACTGACCATGAAAAGAGAAACAGATCATGGCGTTCCAGCACGCTCTACCAACATACCCTTGATTTGCAGCAACCTTATCGCTCCCTCCCCTCCCCCCATTGACCATGAGTACATGTATAGCGCCAATGAAGGTGATTGATTTGCATGTCAATGAGTGAAGCAAGGAAAAAGAATTAAAAAAAAAAGAAAAGGGATGGTAACAAGAGGAGGATAATATGTGTTTGTTTCACTTTAATTATTTGTGTAATTTGTGATACAATATGTTATAGCACTTTTTACTAAGCTGATTATGTATGCCCCATAATGTATTGCATCTATTGTCACAAACATAACATATTGGGCAGTGTTTATCATAAACAACATATTGCTCCTCCAGCAGTCACTATACATCACCTTTACTTTACTGGCTGTCTTGATAAATCATTATTTCTGCATTGGGGTTAGTACCCAGGTGGTCTGTAGACAGACAGGCAAAGCCTCTGTCCATCCATTCCAACATCGCTCACTGAAATTGCTGGGATATGATTTCTATCAATTTGGAGAAAACACAGGAGAATCCATATTTCCATATTGTTGAGTCCATATTTCTCCATATTGTAAGTGGGTGTTGGTGTAATTAGCACGGGTTGCATTTTAATGACAGAATTTGGACCCCTCCATTGAGCAATGTTGGAATGCTGTAGGGTATTTGTACATAACTGCAAACCATGCAGCAGTGATCAGTCTCCATAGAGATGATTGCACCAGTGTAATATACAAGAAATGGCTCTGTGTGCACCACAGTGAATTCAGGTTAGTGAAGTGACCTGCTCACTCACCTCATGACAATCCGGCAGAGCATTTGTGGAATGCGACGGGATGTGCTACTCAGAGTTCCAACACAGAGTTTTGATGAGATAGACAAATTTGCATCTAGTTATCCCTACCATATGCCAAAAAAATGAAGTTCTGTGTTGCTTGCTACCTGATTTAGAGGATGCACATGAGTTGGATGTACATCTTTCCCTTACTCGCTCCCTCCCTCTGCAAATGAAAAAAAAAAAAAAAACTAAATAGCAATGAAGACAATTATAATGTAAAGAAAAGAATATATTTGCATCCTGTAACCTTACAGGTTCCATGTCTGGATAAAACTGCTTGGGAAAGCAAACCGGTTTAAAACTCAACCGTGAAAAGATGTCGATGATATGCATTTATTAAGACCAGCAGGTTGTTAGGTTCATGTAGCACATTGTAGAGCACGACACTTAGCTTGTGTTTGACAATACATAACAAAAGGAGAAGGTTGCACACCTATCTTACAAACACACATTTACAATCTAATCAGAAATCAGAGTAAAGATCTTTAAATGAACTCTCCAAACACCATAACCACCACAGCAAGCTGTAGTGATTATATTGCCAGGAGTGACCTGTAAATCACCAGTAAGTATGTAGTCAAATTCATATTGAAACTGGTGTCCTGCAGATCCCAGGTAAGAAATCAAAGTAAGGGGCTCTTAGGGTACTTAGACTGACATCTGGTCTGTAAGTACATGCCAATGTTATGCCATTGAGACTGCTTAACATTAATTAGTATGATCAGGTGAAAGCAGAGATCTGCTTACTCCTCAAATAGTTTTCCCCTTAAGGGTTACAGAGAGATATGTATCCGACACACTGTATTGCAGTGCGTCACATTCACATCTGGAAATATAATGGTTAATTATCAAAATTAGCTTTTATATTATTTAATGAAGATTTTTATCTTGTGCTTGTTTTGTTCCATAAGATGTACCTTCAATGTTTTTTAATCTGATACACAAAAACAGAGAGAGGGGTATTTACTCAATAAGCCATAGATTATGGAGAATGAAAAAGAGAAGTGCAAATATTAAACATAATAGCCAACTTAGAAAAATGTAAAATCTATTTTCCAGGTTAGCTATTTTGGCCTAATATGTGCTATTCACTTGTCAATTAATTTAAAGGAACGCTATAGTCACCAGAACAACTGCAGCTTAATATAGTTGTTCTGGTGAGTATAATCAGTCCCTACAGGCATTTTCATGTAAACACTGCCTTTTTAAAGAAAAGGCAGTGTTTACATTGCCTCCTAGGGACACCTCCAGTGGCTTCCTGGGGCAGTGCTGCACAGTGTTCAGCACTGCCGGTCAGCATCTCCACGCTCTGATTCAATGCATCTATATGAGGAGGTGCTGATTGTCCAAGCCGATGTTTGGCCCCACCTCTGTCCCGCCTCCTTGCCGATTTCGGCCACCAGTCCAATGCTTTCCCTATGGGAAAGCCTTGAATCGGCTAAAAATCTAAATCGGCTAAATTCTGATTATGTCATCAAGGAGGCGGATCAGGTGGGGGCCAGCGCTGGAAATAAGGTATGTTTTATTACCTATTAACAGGGTTGGGGGGGGGGCAAGCCACCTAAATAGTTATAACACTATAGGGTCCGAAATACATGTTTGTGTTCAAAGAGAAAATAAATCATCACTTATATTTTTGGTTTCTTTGAAATATATTCATTAGCCAGGCTGTAAATTATTAAAGGGACACTATAGTCACCTGAACAACTTTAGCTTAATGAAGCAGTTTTGGTGTATAGAACATGCCCCTGCAGCCTCACTGCTCAATCCTCATTTAGGAGTTAAATCCCTTTGTTTATGAACCCTAGTCACACCTCCCTGCATGTGACTTGCACAGCCTTCCATAAACACTTCCTGTAAAGAGAGCCCTATTTAGGCTTTCTTTATTGCAAGTTCTGTTTAATTAAGATTTTCTTATCCTCTGCTATGTTAATAGCTTGCTAGACCCTGCAAGAGCCTCCTGTATGTGATTAAAGTTCAATTTAGAGATTGAGATACAATTATTTAAGGTAAATTACATCTGTTTGAAAGTGAAACCAGTTTTTTTTTTCATGCAGGCTCTGTCAATCATACCCAGGGGAGGTGTGGCTAGGGCTGCATAAACAGAAACAAAGTGATTTAACTCCTAAATGACAGTGAAATTGCAGGGGAATGATCTATACATTAAAACTGCTTTATTTAGCTAAAGCAATTTAGGTGACTATAGTGTTCCTTTAAGCTAAAGTTGTGTAGGTGACTATAGTGTTCCTTTAAAGAAACACTACAGTGTTAGGTTATCAGGTCCCCACCGTCCGATGTGTAAAGGGTTGAAAACACTTTTCTGCTTACCTCTTTCCAGTAGCGAGGCTCCTTCAGCGCTTGCTAGGTCTAACCCTCCCATGACAGTATGGAAATTGTAGAACTTAATAGGCATGCGCTGTGATCAGTGTGCGTGCATGACAGCTTCCGCATAGGAAAGCATTGAATCAGTGCTTTCCTATGGAGAATTTGAAGACGTTAAACGTTTTTTTTTTTTTTTGTGTAAATCTTTCTTTTATTATGGCACATGCGTTATGGGATACAGAAGTGAAAAAGGAGGCATTTTGGATTACATGAGTTAATAATAACAGGTTCAAGCGTTGTGCACTCCTAAGAAAGATTGCCATATTTTTATGTTTTATAACGTCATAGGAACCACATAGTAATACAAGCTTGATGACATTTGTGAACCATATGAACACACAGAGGGCTATGCAGGCTTAACAGAGCTGATATAGTAGGCAGATTTGTCCATGCAAAAACATTCTGTTTGAAAGTGACCCTGATTGCAGCTATAGGGTAGTTTTGGCTCTCAGGGTTGGGTACACAAAATACTGTCGTGATCTGGCATTAACATTTAACCCAATCAGCAGTGCTGTGTCAGGGAGGTTAAACATGAGTTACAGTCTTCTGCTTAGCATTTGTTAAGATACAGGTTAGTAGTGTTTAACTAGTTAGAAGACACAAAGGCTACCCTAACTGCAGACATAGGACGGTTAACATTAAAGACCCCGCTAGGTACATGTGAGCATGGAAGGAAGATTAATCAGCAGGCATTTGCTGCCAACTGGCTGACTATGTTAACTCTCGGCAAGCAGACGTAATATGTGCTCCACTTGTTAGTTTCAGTCATAAACCTATTTGATGTGGTAAAGGCTTGGGAAGGGGAGCAGAGAGGCAGCCATTTTAAATGGTGCAGACACATCTTAAGGGCCTATTGGGCAAATGGGTATGAGAAACAATAATAATAATGCTAATCGGCGTCATAACCATTTGTATAGGAGGACAACCTAGTTCGACAGTAAGGCATATGGTATTCAAGTATTATGCAAGCAAATTTGCTGAGTAATAAACATAACATAGTAGACATATCATTACATGGACTTCGGTTGTCTGTCTCAGAGGGTTTAGGCTCAAGAATTTAGCAGGGCATAGTCCACTGTGATCACGTAGCTGTGATGACGAGGCGGCTGACCATGTCGCTATGCGGTAGTGACCGTGCAGGAGAGTCATCCCATGCCTGCAGCCGATATTGGTGAGGCCCATGTCGAAATGTCCCAAGTGTCGGAGCGGCTATTGTAGGGCGCGGGTCTCCTCCAGCCCCAGGCCCACTTTGAGGGTGGCATCGTCTGACCACTGGCTCGATGGCTCTGTGAGGTCGAGGCATTCCCGTTATGGGTGCAGTCGGTGCCAGTTCTTTTTCGCCGCCAGCGGCGGGCGTTCCTCCTGCAGGGTGGTCGATGCTGTGGAGGTAAATCCCTCCTGGCACCCGGCCTGGGCGGGCTGCTTGCTGGCTCGGTTATTCTGTGGGTGATTGCTGTGTCCGGAGTGGGACGTCCCGTCCCCGCGTTCCCCGCTTCAAACTTGTGGCGTAGCTTAGTTTGCGATGTTGCTTTACTCCGCTTGCCTTGAGGTCTGTTCAGCCTGTTCGCTGCTGGCTGGAGTGACTGGCCTGCTGGTGATGCTTGAAGCCTTCGCTCCCGTTTGCGCCCATACCCTGCAATGGCTGCATCTATGTGCAGGTGAATGCTGCCGAGATCCACAGTTTCAGTTAGGCAGGTTGATCTGTAAGGATTTCTCACCGCCGCCATCTTGGTTGTACCATGCGGTGAGCTATCGCCCTGTTGCGGTGGATGTGTGGCAGGGTAGCAGTTTCCAGCCCCTCGTGTCATGGCATGATCAGGGTCTCTGCTCGTGTGTGTGCAGACCAGGATGACCCCCCCGGTCCAGAGGGGGGGGGGCGCCGGACCCTGGCCGGAGACCCGGGAGAGCGGCCGTCTCGTCCCGGCTCAAGCTCCTCGCGCCTCGGGGCCTTAGTCGGGTTACTACTTGCCGCTTGAGGGGTATCCCCGTGTACCTCGGGATCTGAGGATCAAGGTGGGTGCTGTTGCGGGTAGTTAGGTAGGTAGTACCCCCGGTTTGCCACGTTTTTCGGCTCCAAAGCGGGAGCTCAGACAGAGGCGTCTGATCCCGTCGGCGGTCCGGCCCCGCCCCCGACGTTAAACGTTTTTATGCATAGTGTGAGGACGTCCAATGTCATTTAACAGAGTCCGTTAATGACCAGGAAGCACCTCTAGTGACTGGCTGGAAGACAGCTACTAGAGGTGAACTGTAATGTTTTACATTTAAGGGCTAAACAAACAGGGCACTGTACCCAGACCACTTCATTGATATGAAATGGTCTAGCTGCCTGTATTGTCCCTTTAATACTGGTAACATTGCTAAAAAAAAAAATCTACTCGCCCGCTAGCAATTGGCGATTAAAATTTCTACCTTGGCAAGTAGAGAATCAGCAATGGTGAGTTTGTCATGGATCCTTTAGGCTTGTAGCAGTGAGTAACATTTAGACCTGTATAGAATGGAAGAACTTAAAATGAGCCTTGTATATCATATCCAGATATCCACTAACACTGACATGCAGGTACACGCTATCAAACATTAAAAGTTTGTGAAATACTTAAAGAGAGCAAGCAGAAAAGTTGTTTTATATTGCAGCACACAGTAACACTGCGATATATTGTAACGCACAGCAAAATAATGATGTATAAATACACACGCACGCACACACATGGTCCAACACAACGTCTCTGTGCTGTCAGTGCTATCTTTAGATCTGACTTCATGCATTGCTGCCAGGATGCATCTCCCTGGCAACGCCGCAGCGTGCACTATCCCATAATACCTCCCTGCTCTTGCTGTTAGGTAATCATGTGATCTACAGGAAACAAGCGCAGGAGACAACGTGTCCCGAGGGACGGTGCTTCCATAGCCTCTACTTACAAATCATCATATACCAGGGACCTACGCAATACATCCAGATACACACACAAACAGACTGAAATACATGGCTAACACAATCATCATCATTGGGATCATCAATAAACATTTATATTATTTCCACAGAGCTGTGCCTGCTCGGGAATACATTATTTTAATTGGAAATAAAGCTGGTTTGATATTGACTGGAATTAAAGAGGTCATTATGCATGTAAGAGAAAAGAATACAGTGGACAAATTAATTCATGGAAAGTGACAGGTGGCTGGCGAGTGACAACATAATGAAGTGGATTGGGGAGCGTGGAAGAGAAATGAAAAGGGAACGAGGAGCAAGATGGACAATGAAAAGTTATTGAAAAGCAAAAGTTCTAAAATTGTATTATTACAAGGCAGTATGAGTTCAGGCATTATGTGTTCTTTCTAAGTTAACCCCGTCACAACCAACCCCTTTTCATTAAAAGACATGATATCAAACAGGGTGCCCTGGTGGCAGGATAACACAATACAGCAATTTCAGACATATAAAGCTGATCAGGTAAAGTGGATAATAGGTTTTAGAGATTCTATTGCATCAGATATATTTCAGATGGGGTTTGCTAACAGTTTGACAACTTACCTGGGGATGGCAAGGTGTCAGTCACCCCCTCTATGAGAGCAGGATTTGCTGAGGCTTAACTCATCAGCTGGCCCTGCACATCAGGTTCTAACTCAGGAGAGCTAACAGAGGTTCCATGTAGGAGTTTACATTGGAGGGGCACCAAAGCAGTTCTGGGACCATAATAACTACAGTAGTTGTTGTGGTGCACTCCTTTAATCATCCATTGTTGCAACTTAGCTGAATTCAGGCCTCCCTACCGGCCCAATTTCTTCAGGACAGTCCCACTTTGTTCCTTGGTGTCCCCAACAAGCATAGTCCGAGAGCATCATTAGACGCGCTTGTGCTATGCTAACCCCCTGCTCCATGCATGGTCCTCCCTTGGTTTATAGACGAGCCCTTAATTGGATCAGTTTGCTGGCTCAGAGAGTTTTTGTGAGATGGATTATTTCCAGCTCGATTCCAACAAAGTAGTCAGATGGCTACCCCTATTTAGAATATTTAATTTAAAAGATTCTGCATGAATAATTGTGTCCAATATTATAAATAAATATAAATAAAAAGATGATTTGCATGCAGATAATTTTTAGAATTCAAGGCTGCATGTTGGGTGATGCCATTTGTGCATTATTTCCGTTATACACGGTTTGTAACTCCCACTTATCTTGGCCAAACCAGGACATACCTGCTGCTTCTCTAGGATTAGAGGCACCCCAGTATCAACCTAAAAAAGGATCCCTAGCATTAACACTAGAACGAGCCATAACACAATAACTCTCACTCTGGCACTAAACGTTATGTAATGTAAAAGTTACATTAAAGGGAAACTCCACTGCACAAATGGCAACAAAAAAAACAAACCAGTAGATAAACCTCCAGCAAATACATGCATGCATTTTTCAGGCATGTATACATTGGAGGTATATCTTAAAAGAGCTTGCAAAGGCTGAGGATCATATGAACTGCAGCCTATGAAAGCTCTCCCATACTTTCTCAGTAAGAGAATTTCAGTCTGTTCACAGGGAAATAAACAATCAGAGGCTTCCCATTAAAAAAAAATATACAAATAAAATGTAATTTAGAACAAGAGCAATGTATATTATTTACACAGGCTGATTTCTAAACACATTTATTGTAGTTTGAAGGGATACTCTAACCACCAAAATAACCTTAGCTTAATGAAGTTTTATAGATTATAGCACTTGCAATCTCACTGCTCAAAAGACATCTCTTACCCATGTAAACGATGCACACTTGGCCATGTACCTGATCCAAAAAAAACATGATTCATCAGACCAGGCAACCTTCATCCATCGGTCAATGACCCAGCTCTGACTGTCCCGACTGAAGGTGCTTTCGGCAGTAGACATGGGTTATCTTGGGCACTCTGACTAGTTTGTGGCTGCGCTGCACCATATGGAGCAAAACTGCGAAGCACTGTGTGTTCTTACACTTTTATCCTGGCCAGGATTACGTTTTTCAGCAATTTGAGCAACAGTAGCTCTTTGGTGTGACGCAAGTTCACCGGTTGTCCTTCCTTGCACCACTTTTAGTAGGTACTAACCACTGCATACCGGGAACACAGCACAAGACATGCCGTTTTGGAGATGCTCTGACCCAGTCGTCATGCCATTACTATTTGGCCCTTGTCAAAGTGACTCAGATCTTTCTGCTTCCAGCACATGAAATTCACAAACTGACTGTTCACTTGCTGCCTAATATGTCCCACCCTTGACAGGTGCCATTGTAACTATATATTCAATGTTATTCATGACAGGTGTATAGTCGCCATTTGGGCAGTCGGAATCCAGGACAAACCACCCCCATATCCTAACCCAATAACACACAGACACTAAGTAATATGGGGAAATTTGTCCACAGCTTTATTAACCAATAATTAATAATAATATTAATAATAATAATAATAATAATAACGATAATAATGATAATAAATTAACAGATAAACATGGGTCATTGCCCCCCATACTCCGCCCCCTCGCATCCTGTTCCTTCGGCTACCATACAAAAGGCAATGACCCCCATATAATAACACATATACATACTTATAACATACACCAACATTATTCCAATCCACCAATTGTAAAAGTGCCAACCATCCATTAACCACGGCAGGGGTATACCCGGATACCCCTGCCCCACCAGGTTCTGAGCCACCTCCAGGACTCGAAACCTCTCAACCACCGATGACCACAATCTGTTTATTCCACCTCACGTTCATCCAGGGGAGCCTATTTCCTCTCCTTCAGCTCCCCGTCCCGCCGCTGTGAAAGAAACGGGTTAAATAAACACATAACAAACAAAGGGAGGGTGGGTGGGACAAACTCAACCAGGTAGAAAGTTAGAATGACTCACCTAAAATGGCTGCTCATTTAAATAGCCAATCCTACTTACCCATAATTCCAACCCTTGCTTACTTCCTCCTAAGCCCGCCTCCTAACCCCTGTCAAGGCCTTTTTCCGCTTAGCTGCGCTCTAGCTACATGGGGCTACATGACAGGTGTATAGTCGCCATTTGGGCAGTCGGAATCCAGGACAAACCACCCCCATATCCTAACCCAATAACACACAGACACTAAGTAATATGGGGAAATTTGTCCACAGCTTTATTAACCAATAATTAATAATAATATTAATAATAATAATAATAACGATAATAATAACGATAATAAATTAACAGATAAACATGGGTCATTGCCCCCCATACTCCGCCCCCTCGCATCCTGTTCCTTCGGCTACCATACAAAAGGCAATGACCCCCATATAATAACACATATACATATTTATAACATACACCAACATTCCAAAGTGCCAACCATCCATTAACCACGGCAGGGGTATACCCGGATACCCCTGCCCCACCAGGTTCTGAGCCACCTCCAGGACTCGAAACCTCTCAACCACCGATGACCACAATCTGTTTATTCCACCTCACGTTCATCCAGGGGAGCCTATTTCCTCTCCTTCAGCTCCCCGTCCCGCCACAAGCTCAGACCTTGACCCCTTAAGCTGTCTGAGCTCCGCCACCCCGAAGAAACAGAGCCATCCGTATACCATCCTGCCAACCCAAGTTGAGCAGGTCCAAACCCACATCCGAGAGGTGAACACCATCCGAGTGGTAGTATCCTGGCAACCCTTCCTCCAGCTCAAGGTGCCTTACCACCACACCCCCTACCTTCCGGACAAAGCTTGCCATCAAGCTATTCACTTTCTTTCTGCACCTATCCATAGCCACCGGATCCCGAGCGTGCCGCCACCGGCGCCGCGGGACAATCTCCGACCACACCAACATGACCCCCGGAAGCAGGCCCCTCAACTTATTGATGTCCTGCTTCATCCACTTCACCAGCCGGCGTTGCGGCGTAAGGCCCAGGTCATTACCCCCAATATGCAGGACCAGCAAGTCTGGCGTGTAACCTGCAGCCAGCAACCCAAACAGTGTACCACAAACATCCCCCCAGCAAAATCCCCGATACCCAAACCAACGAACTGCCAACTGGCCTCTCGGAAAACCCAGCTGCTGGCCTCGCACTCGAGCTGCGGCCCTCCTCTCGGCCCAGAAGACAAACGAATGGCCCACGATCCATGCCTCACGCCCTGGGGGGGAAAAAACAAATGATGAGGGAAGTCCGACAGAGACCCCTACCCAGGCCCAAACAACACAGTGAACCATTTCAATATAGCCAGTTACAAGTCTATTTATTTATTTATTTATTTATTTATTTTTACATAAAACGGTCCCCAAGTCCATTACTCCAACAGACCCAACCGGACATAGGAACGGAATCTTACCGATTCCCACCTCCCGATCCGCTTCACCACCTCATCCCCCAATCCCAACCGAGCCGCCTCCGTGGCCGCCCCAATACGGAACGAGTGCGTTCCAAATCGTTCAGCACGAAGCCCTAATCTGCCCAAGCCCAACCGAAAAACTTTCGTGAACTGGAACCGAGAAAGGGACGATCCGTCGGCATGCACCAACAAGGAACCCCCATCGCTGGCCTCCGCGCCAGGTACTCCGCCGTAGCAGCCAACGGGCACAAAGCCGAGCCCGGCAAGGCCCCCAGTGCCATGTCCCAGCCCACGCCGCGGACGTCCGTTTTGGATCTGCCAAGGTGCACCACCACCTTCCCATCCAAGACACGAACCCCCGAAAATTGCAGGCCCCCCTGCGCCATCTTATTAGCGCTCACCAATTCCCGAATTCGGAATGCCCCAAAAAACGCCAAAATAAACGCCACCTTGAACAACGAAGCCTCGAACCCATCGAAACAGATCTCAGGCAATAGACCCACCAAATCCCCCAGTAGCTGAACCGACACCGGGCGCCTGGTATCCGGCGACCTGCGTCCCTTGCGATAACCCTTCAGGGCTTGCCTGATGACGAAGGTCTTGGTAAAGTCCTCCTTCCCATGCCACCTAAACCAAAACGCCATCGCCGCCATGGACCTGTCCACCATGGCAGGCGACGCCCCTTTCACCAGCAACTGACAGGTGTACCACAGGAAAGCATCCCGCAGGGCATCCCCGTCGTCCATGGCCAACCCGTCCAGCGACCGCTCCCACAAGCCCCAAACCTTACTGTACGAGGCCCAAGTGGCCGGTGCCAGAGAAGCCTTCACAAGTCCTCCAAGCAGGATGCTCCCAGCTGCCAAATCTCGTCCGGGCAAGCCTGCCCTTCCTTCGATGCCCCCGGCGCCACCAGCCAGAATCGGGACCACTGAAAACGAGACAGAGCATCAGCCACCTCATTCAAATAGCCGGGAACATGGTGCGCGCGAAAAACAACACTCCGAAACATACACAGCAATACCAGTCGCCTAAGCAGCTTAACCACCGGCCTCGAGGCCGCAGACTGACGATTCACCGCGTGAACCACTGCCATGTTATCCGAGAAAAAGACCACTTTCCGATCGCGCAGCCCGTCGCCCCACAGTGCCATCGCAACGACCAACGGGAACAACTCAAGGAAAGCCAAGTTGCGCATAAGAGGGCTCGAACCCCAAGAGTCCGGCCACCTCTCCGCACACCAGCAGCCACCAAAATATGCCCCAAACCCCACACTGCCCGATGCATCCGTGAAAAGCTCAAGCTCGGCCGACGACTGGCCCTCCTGTCGGAACAACACCGTCCCATTAAAGTCCCGCAAGAAGGCATCCCAGATGCCCAAGTCCGCTCTCATGGCCGCCGACACCCGGATGAAATGGTGCGGGGACCGAACCCCCGCGGTAGTGGCCGACAAACTGCGACTGAAGACCCTTCCCATTGGAATGACCCGACACGCAAAATTGAGCAGCCCAATCAAAGACTGGAGCTGCCGCAGAGTAACCTTGCGCGCCCCGGCCACAGCAGCCACCGCCCCTCGAAGCCTGTCCAGCTTATCCCGGGGCAGCCGACATTCGCCCAACCCAGAGTCAATCTCCAGACCCAGGAAACTCAGACACGTGGTCGGGCCTTCAGTTTTATCCGCCGCCAGCGGAACCCCAAAGTGGCCCGCCACCCACTCAACCGTCCGCAGCAGGCGCAGGCAATCCAAGGAAGCAGCCGGCCCCACACACAGAAAATCATCCAGATAATGCACAATAAAACGATTCCCCGCTTCCACCCGTACCACCCATTCGAGAAAAGTGCTACATTTCTCAAAATAGGAGCACGAAATGGAACAACCCATGGGCAGGCACAAGTCCACGAAGTAGGCCCCTTCGAAGAAACACCCCAGTAGGTGATGACAGTCCCGGTGGACCGGCAGCAGCCGAAACGCGGCCTCAATGTCCCCTTTCGCCATCAGAGCCCCACGCCCGGCCCGCCGGACCAGATCGACCGCCCGGTCGAAAGATGCATATGACACCGAGCACAAGTCCTTATGAATACCGTCATTCACCGACTCCCCTTTCGGGTACGAGAGATGGTGAATGAGTCTAAATTTACCCGGCTCCTTCTTGGGAACCACCCCAAGTGGGGAAATCCGCAGGCCTTCCAGCGGAGGCACTGCGAACGGGCCCGCCATGCGGCCCAGCCCGACTTCTTTGCCCAGCTTCTCCCTAACCACGTCCGGGAAGTCAGCCACAGACTTCAGGTTGCGCAGCCTCCCCGATCCCCCCTCCCGCTCCTGAAACGGAATAAAAAACCCCGTCGCAAAACCCGCCAGGAGCACAGCAGCATCCGCCCTGTTATCGTAGCGGCTTAGCCACGGCTCCATCGCGCTTAGCCTCACTGGGGTTAAGACCAGGGGAAGCGGATGCACCCCCTCCCCCGGCCGCGACAGCCGCACCGGCGACACCGGACTTACCCTTCTTGAAGCAGCGGTTGAGCCCATGAGCGCCTCCGCAGCCGGAGCTCTCGTGCTTGAAACGACAGGTGGCCCCCCATTTGCATTGGCCCTCATTATAGAGCCAACATAAGCCCTTTGGTAAGGTGGCCGACGAGGCGGACTGCCCCCTAGCGCCGGCCGAGTTCTGAAAGGGCTGCGCCTTTTGCGCCATCATCAGCTTCATCCAGAGCGGCAGGTCCATTTGGTCCCACCGCATACCCGGGTTAGCCGCCAGCCGCTGCCTAAACTGCTCGTCATACCGCCACCACGCCAACCCCCCGTAAGTCCAATACGCTTCCCAAATGCCATCCAAATAGCAAAACAGAGATGAGCATAACCCCGGCGATTTCTCGCCGAGCACGCTAGCCAGCACGCAAAAGGCCCTCAACCAATTACCAAAGGACTTCAGAATCTTGCGATACCGCTTCCTCTTCTCCTCCTCCTCCTTCTTCTCGTCCTTCTTATCCTCCTCTTTGAGGTCTATAAAGTCCTCTAATGGGAGGAGGGAGAAGATCTCACAGAACTCACCCTTCCATATCTTATCCTTTACGTCCTGTTTCTGTAGCGGTACTTACCTTATCCGGGGGCCGGCCGCGGTCCTCTCTTCAAGCCGCGCGCGGTCCTGCGGCTGCACGAGCCGCGCGCGGCTCATCCGACTGCTCAAACAGGAAGGCGGGCAGTGACCGCGAGAAGCGGTCACGTGTCCCGCCTGCAGCTAAGAGCGCGCCGCGAATCTCGGGCGCGCTCTTAAAGAGACAGTGGGAGCCTAAATTGCAAAAAGGCTCCCATTGGCTCCTGTCACGCCAATCACCCCATACACTTACCTGTTGGGGGAGTGGAAGAGACAGGAGCCAATCACGTTAGTTTGAAGGCTACTTATACTTACCCTTTTCCCTTAGTTCCTTGCCCTATCGTGGTTTCTGCTACAGTTCCCTTTAGTGCTTGTTGTATTCAGTTGTGTTTCTCCGTATTTGACCTTGGCTTTGTATTCTGACTTCGTTTTCGCTTTATCCTTGTCTGTACTGTTTGCCGGCTTGCTGATTCCTGTGTACCAGACCCCGGCTAGTTCTCGTTTACGCTGTCTCTTTGTGTCCTTGACCTCGGATCGCTCCTGACTCTGTACTTCTCCTTTACGTCGAGTCCGGCCACTCTAAGGTCCGGTAGACGTATCTCTCCTCTGTGCTGTCTTCTGTTTTGCTGGATCCTGCGTGTAGGGGTATATACACGTTACATTACGATAGGGCCATGGACCCCGCAGATTTAGCTCAACAGATGGCGACCCATGAGGCTAGATTTGTAGAGCAGGATCACCGTATGGATCAAATAGCTCAGGCTCTCCAGACGCTCTTAGCTAGAACCATTCCAGCAACCGCACCTAACCCTCCTGCACCCCTGCTTCCTGAAGTATCGACTATGCCTAACGCTACAGCACATTTAACGCCTCCTCCTAGGTATGGAGGGGATTCTAAGACATGCAGAGGGTTCATTAACCAAATAGAGTTTCATTTTGAAATGTATCCACGTTCATTTCCCACAGAGAGGTCTAAAGTTGGGTTCTTTATGCACCAACTTACCGACAAAGCACTTGAATGGGCAAACCCTATTTGGGAGGCTAATGGACCTATGGTGCATAACTTTCACAGTTTCCTAACAGCTTTTCGTAGAACTTTTGATACTATGAAAAGGTCTAAGAATGCCGCTAGAGCATTAATGAGGGTTAAACAGGGTTCTAGGTCTGTGGCTGATTACGCTATACAGTTTCGTACCCTTGCCTCACAGGTCGATTGGACCAATAATGGGTTAACTACGGCCTTCATGGAAGGTTTATCAGACTCTATATTGGATGAGGTAGCAGCTAAGGAGCTTCCTATTGCCTTAGAGGACCTTATTGACTACCTCATCGATATAGATAATAGGATTCGTGACAGGCTCTATACTAAGAACAGGAATAGACGTTTTGTTACACCTATTCAACCCAGAGTTAATATACCGGAGAGTGTTAAAGTACCTGAAGAGGAACCTATGCAATTAGGGGTTGCCAAACTCTCAGATACTGAGAAATTACATAGGAGAAGGGAGGGACTCTGCCTATATTGTGGTAAGAGAGACCATATGGTAAAGGAGTGTCCTCTGCTCCCGGAAAACTCTCGCACCTAAGACCTTATAGGGGACTGGCCTTGGGTGTGATTTCTAAGTCTCCTACTTTGCCTCCTAACCGACTGCTTCTCCCTGTTTCTTTACATATGGGAGAGAGTTGTATAGTTGAAAACATAGACGCCCTGGTTGATTCTGGGGCAGCTGAGAATTTTATAGACTCTGGTTTTGTAAAGAAAAACAATATTCCCATCAGGGAGAAGGAGATACCCTTGGCCGTTGAGGCCATAGATGGTAGACCATTGATATCTCCAGTTGTTACTCACGAGACTGCACCGCTACACATGTACACAGGGGTTCTACACTATGAAACCATTCGGTTCCAGGTCATCACCTCTCCCTCTTCACAGTTGGTATTAGGGTATCCATGGTTACGTGCCCACAATCCCATTTTTGACTGGGAGACAGGGCAGATAAAATCATGGAGTGAAGCCTGCCATGAGTCATGTACTATTGAAGTCACGCCTGTGAATTCTATTAACGTTCCTACTGTTCCTCCTTTATCTACGGCTATACCCTCTCAGTATTTAACTTTAAAGACTGTCTTTGATAAAAGAGAGGCTGACAAATTACCGCCTCACAGACCCTACGATTGTGCTATTGATTTGTTGCCTGGTACTATACCTCCCAAGGGCAGGGTGTACCCCCTATCGGTTCAAGAAAACCGTGTCATGGAGGAGTACATTAAAGAATCATTAGAAAAGGGATTTATTAGGAGATCCTCTTCTCCGGCTGGAGCGGGGTTCTTCTTTGTATCGAAGAAAGAAGGTGATTTAAGACCTTGCATTGATTATAGAGGTCTTAATAAAATCACCATCAAAAATGCTTACCCTATACCGTTAATAACAGAATTGTTTGACAGGCTCAAACATGCTACGGTATTCACCAAATTAGATCTTAGAGGAGCATACAATTTGATACGTATAAAAAAGGACCACGAATGGAAAACAGCCTTTAACACTCGGTCAGGTCATTATGAGTATACCGTCATGCCATTTGGGCTTTGCAATGCCCCAGCAGTGTTCCAAGAATTTATTAATGATGTCTTAAGGGACTTTATTCACTCATTTGTTATTGTGTACTTGGATGACATTTTAATATATTCTACAGACATTCACACTCATCACAGACATGTTACGACAGTTCTGAAGACCCTTCTTGCTAATGGTCTTTATTGCAAATTAGAAAAATGTCTATTCGACCAATCCGAGGTCCAGTTTTTAGGGTATTTGATTTCCGCTGAGGGTTTTCGGATGGATCCCCAGAAGCTCGCTGCGGTCATAGAATGGCCTCTGCCACAAGGTCTGAAAGCCATCCAGCGTTTTCTGGGTTTCTCTAATTATTATAGACGTTTTATCAAAGGTTTTTCGTCTATAGTAGCGCCTATTACTCGTATGACTAAAAAGGATGGCAATACACGTGTCTGGTCTACTGAGGCACTTCAGGCTTTTGACTTTCTTAAGACTACGTTCGCCTCTGCCCCTATTTTACAGCATCCTGTCCCCTCATTGCCATATATACTTGAGGTTGATGCTTCCGATATAGGGGTAGGTGCTGTCTTATCCCAAAGAGAGTCTCCTGACAAGCCATTGCATCCTTGTGGCTTCTTTTCTAAACAAATGTCCAAAGCAGAAAGGAATTATGATGTGGGTAATCGCGAACTCCTTGCTATCATTTTAGCACTTAAAGAATGGAGACATTTGTTAGAAGGCACTAAGGATCCCATCCTCATATTTACGGATCATAAGAACCTGTCCTACCTTAGCGAAGCTAAAAGATTGTCTTCCAGGCAGGCTAGGTGGTCACTGTTCTTGTCTCATTTTAATTATATAATAACCTATAGGCCAGGCGACCGGAACACTAAAGCGGACGCTCTGTCCAGACAATTCGAGACTATTGACAAACAGGAGATTGATGTCACTCCTGTCATTCCCCCAGACAGGATAATAGCAACTACTATATTGTCTATTTCCTCGTCCCTCTTGCAGGCCATACAAGCGAAACAGAGCATGGCACCTGGCGAGAGGCCTAATGATAAATTGTTCGTTGACGTTCCCGAGAGACGGGATATTCTGTCACTGTATCACGATACTAAGACTGCTGGACATCCTGGTATTTCCAAAACAGTGTCAGCCGTTTCTCGGTATTTCTGGTGGGATACCTTACGTAAGGATGTTACTGACTATATAAGTGCTTGTTCTACTTGTGCATGTATGAAAACCTCTCGTAGAGTTCCTTGTGGGCTGTTGCATCCGTTACCCGTTCCCGAGAGACCTTGGTCTAATCTATCAATGGATTTTATTGTTGAATTACCCCCTTCGAATGGTAACACAGTCATCCTAATGATAGTAGATCGGTTTTCCAAAATGGCTCACTTTGTGTCTCTTCGCAAGTTGCCCACTTCCAAGGAACTGGCTCTTATCTTCGCTAAAGAAGTGTTTCGATTACATGGTATTCCCTTATCTATTGTATCCGATAGGGGTAGCCAATTTATTTCCAGGTTCTGGAAAGCCTTTTGTTCGGAGATGGGTATTTCCCTCTCATTTTCTTCCGCTTACCATCCCCAGTCTAATGGAGCTGCTGAACGTGCCAACCAGTCTCTGGAGCAGTACCTCCGTTGTTTTGTGTCTCACCATCAGGACAATTGGTCTGACCTGCTTCCTTGGGCTGAATTTGCTCGGAATAACGCCACTCATGATTCTTCCGGCAAAAGCCCTTTTTACGTTGTCTATGGCCAGCATCCCGTTGTTCTTCCGGCTGCATTCTCCTCACAGGGCATGCCAGTTCTGGATGAGCATTTGGCTGGTTTGCGTAATACTTGGGAGCAGGTTCAGCGTTCTTTGGTGGACTCTGCTGCCCGCCAGAAGGCTCAGGCTGACAAGCATCGCAGAGCGGCTCCTTCCTATGTTGTGGGGGACAGGGTTTTGCTTTCCACACGGAATATTCGCCTCCGGGTGCCTTCTATGAAATTGGCTCCCCGCTTCATTGGTCCTTATCGCATTATACATAAGGTTAATCCCGTTTCTTATGCCTTGGGTCTGCCTAAAAATCTGCGTATACCCAATGTATTTCACACCTCGTTGTTGAAGCCTTACGTACGCAACCGCTATACCCGGAGTACACCCCCTCCCCCTCCTGTCTCTGTGGAGGGTCATGAGGAGTTCGAAGTGTCTGCTGTTATTGACTCTCGTTTCCTCAGGGGTCGGCTTCAGTACTTGGTACATTGGAAGGGTTATGGGCCTGAGGAGCGCAGTTGGATTTCTGCGGATGCTGTTCATGCTCCCCGCCTTGTACGTTCTTTCCATTCGCGTTTTCCTGCCAGACCTGGTCCTGCCCGCCCGGAGGGCGTGTCCTCAGGGGGGGGTACTGTAGCGGTACTTACCTTATCCGGGGGCCGGCCGCGGTCCTCTCTTCAAGCCGCGCGCGGTCCTGCGGCTGCACGAGCCGCGCGCGGCTCATCCGACTGCTCAAACAGGAAGGCGGGCAGTGACCGCGAGAAGCGGTCACGTGTCCCGCCTGCAGCTAAGAGCGCGCCGCGAATCTCGGGCGCGCTCTTAAAGAGACAGTGGGAGCCTAAATTGCAAAAAGGCTCCCATTGGCTCCTGTCACGCCAATCACCCCATACACTTACCTGTTGGGGGAGTGGAAGAGACAGGAGCCAATCACGTTAGTTTGAAGGCTACTTATACTTACCCTTTTCCCTTAGTTCCTTGCCCTATCGTGGTTTCTGCTACAGTTCCCTTTAGTGCTTGTTGTATTCAGTTGTGTTTCTCCGTATTTGACCTTGGCTTTGTATTCTGACTTCGTTTTCGCTTTATCCTTGTCTGTACTGTTTGCCGGCTTGCTGATTCCTGTGTACCAGACCCCGGCTAGTTCTCGTTTACGCTGTCTCTTTGTGTCCTTGACCTCGGATCGCTCCTGACTCTGTACTTCTCCTTTACGTCGAGTCCGGCCACTCTAAGGTCCGGTAGACGTATCTCTCCTCTGTGCTGTCTTCTGTTTTGCTGGATCCTGCGTGTAGGGGTATATACACGTTACAGTTTCAAATGAACCCCCAGCGGGCCCGCAAAAGATACATACGCGTGCTGTCTAGCCGCGTCGGGGATACCCCCAGTCAACTCAGCCCGCTCACTCCCAGCCTCCCCTACTTCCTGCGGCACCACCATGTCCCCGCCCGAACTAGGCCCTGTGGAATTCCCGACCCGAGAGCCCGTAGCCACAGCACCCGGAGCCCACACCTGACCAATGCCGCTAGTGTCACCCCCCGCCCCCAATGAGTGGAGTAGTGCCTGAAGTGTGGTAACTAAAGCGCTAGAGTGTAGTGACCCACTGGACTCACCGGCCAAGCCCCCCGACACCGGAACAGTGGGGGCTGCAGTGCAGATCGCCCGACGCCCAGGAAGAGGAACTTCCGCCGCTGTCTCGCCGACCGGGGAGCCCACCCGGTGACCAGCCTGCGAGGAGGCAGAACGGCTCCGAGATCTAGGACAAGGAGAAGAAGTCCTGGGTAGGGTGTAACGGACATCAATACCCCTCCTGTCACGACCCCGGGAGCGCCTGCTCTGCACCGAAGCCTCCCGCTGACCTCTACCACCACGTGGCACCTGGAAACCCCTGGGGCTACGACTCCTCCCGTCTCTACCAGCAGGCCGCCCCTGCCGACCATACCTAGGGGCTGCCGCACCTTCCCCTGCCGAGCTGTCCGAGGGGGAGCAGTGCCGACCCGACCTCCCCCGCGCATCCCGGGACCCCAGAGATCTAACGGGCGAGGGACTGCCGCTACTACTCCCAGAACCCGGGCCCCCCCGCCGCCCAACCACTACGGAGGATCCCAGTCCCCGGCCTCCCCTATTCCTCTGCCTAACTACCTCCGGAACCCCCTTTCCCGCACCCACCGCCACTGCCCCCTTACCTTTTCCCCCATGCTTACCAGACCCCGTCGGCCCAGACCTACCCACCACCCCTTCGGGGGACCCGCTCTCTGACCTGGCCGCATCCCGAGAACCCCCACCGCCCTTGGAACTCACTCCTTTCGAACCACATTTACGCTTAGGGGCCCCAGGACCCTCCCCCCTTACGACTATGGCCTGGGCGCCCTCCACCGGCCTACTCCCGCCCCCCTCTGTGGCAGAGCTCCCCCTAGCGACCTTCCCGCCAAGAGGGCCCCGGCCGGAGCCCTCTGCACTTGCCTGTTGCCTCCTAGGCCGGCCATGCGGTCTCCCGGATCCAGCCTCATCATCATCGTCACACTCCGATGGGGGGGAAGCCCTCCTAGACCTCCCCTCCGTGGATCCCGCACCACCAGGGGGCCGCCCGGCCACCTCTGACCCGAAAGCAGCAGCGCCCCCGTCCACGACATCCTTCTGCCGCCGAGTGCTCATCCGAGGCTCCGGCCGCACGCGGGGAGGCAAGGCCTCGACCACGCGGCTCCCGGGCCTGCTGCCGGTCGCAACCGAAACTCCACTGCTTCCGGGGACAACTTCACTGGGCCCCGCGCCCGGGCTTAGCCTCCTCGGGGGCCTCCGGGCCCGGACCGGTCTCCCGCCATCGCCGTCCCGATCCGCCGCCTCCGCCAGGGCAGGGCCTAGCTGTGCCCGTAGCCAGTCCACACCCTGATGCCGTGCTGCCGACCTGATCCCCTCCAGCAAACGCTCCACGTCGTTCATTGGCCCTGCAGAGGAGACAAAAGAAATCCGACCAAGCAAGTCCGCGCACACCGAGGTGAACAAAAACTCAACCAGGTAGAAAGTTAGAATGACTCACCTAAAATGGCTGCTCATTTAAATAGCCAATCCTACTTACCCATAATTCCAACCCTTGCTTACTTCCTCCTAAGCCCGCCTCCTAACCCCTGTCAAGGCCTTTTTCCGCTTAGCTGCGCTCTAGCTACATGGGGCTACATGTCACATGTGGTGGTTTTAATGTTGTGGATGATCAGTGTAAATGGTATTGAAAGTATGTTATAAAGTGTTGAAGGGAGTATGGGTAGAGGGACAAATATAATGGTTCAAGGACTGTTCTCACGTAAACATCAAAAATATATCTAAATGTGTTTGATAAAAATAAATTGTCACTTCCTAAAAAGTGAGAATTTTTTGTTACTTACTGGATCATCAAAAGTAAGTTAAAAAAAAAAACAGCAACAAAAAACTTACCACTGCACTTCTGTGTTGTAGAGACTTCTTCACCCCATGGTGCCTTGGGTGCACATGAGCACTGGTGCATCTAACAGAAATGCCACACTATTAGACTTGTGCACAGTGGTAAAATTCATTTCTTCCAAAAAATAAATAAATAAATAAATAAAATTGTAAAAAAAAAATAGTTTTGGGCAATTTGGAATTCGGGAAAACAAATTCATATTGTTCAGTACACTGATAGGGGCATTTACACACCATATTGTTCTCATAGCAAGTGAGAAGAAGTCACCAATAGAGGGAAAAAGAGGAGGAGCAGTGGAAAAATTTATATTTATATTTTTAGGTATTATATATACATATGTAAATATAGTCTTTTTTGATTTCTTCTTTTTTCCCTCTATTGGTCATTTCTCACTTGATCTGTGAAAAAAATTATTTAGTGGCTGTCCCCTAAACATCAGTCATCTTTTTTTGCCGCCATGGATGGAACCGCAAATTTCAAAACAAACTAAATGGTTTTGATCACTGTCCGAATCATTTCTTTTGTGATTTGCCCATGTAACATTCCAGACCTCTGGTATTCAGATAAACCGCAGATTGTCTAAAATTCTGATGAATCACAATTTGTTTGAAACCAAATGCAGTCGTACAATATTCACACATTGCAGAAACACAAACATTACATGAATGTCTATTAGGAACATGTGTAAATGAGAACAGTGTAGATATAAGGTTAGATGATGTTTGTATCTAGGTGTACTGCAGTAAATTAAATACCTCGCTGACTTTCCATAACCTCACCAACAAAACAAAATAATTGAACCTTTTCAAACTTTATATATGGGAGAGTACCCCTATCCATAGGTGTAAGAAGAAGCAGGAATATATTAGGTGGGTGAGAGTAGATTCCTCCTAGATCGCATATGGTGCAATAGTTAAAGGAAGACTAAAGATTTAGGAATACAAACCTGTCCCTGTCCCTAGTTTTGAAGGTGTCCCTTGCCGTTCAATGATTATAGGGTTAAAAACCTTCACTCACCGTACCTCTTGGCGCTGACTAGGTTTCCTCCTCCTGCGACATCATGGCGATGGTGGGACCTAATATACATGCATCAATACTTTCCTGTCGAGAATATAGATGATGTTAGATGTCCTCATGCAATGCGCGAGGACGTCCAACATCAGAAAGTAGGGTAAAACGTCCATAGGGACCCAAAAGCACCTCTAGTCGTTGTCTTTTGGCTGGTGCAATTAACTCTGCAGAAACTCAATTTTTCACATTGCAGTGTAAAACAGACAGGGGCACTTCATCCACACCACTTCAATGAATGAAGTGGTCTGGGTGTCTATAGTGTCCCTTTAAGGTATTTTCACGGAGGACTGGCTGTCAACTGGATATTTACATCCTCTTGCTCCTGTGTCAGTGATGAAACTCCATGTTATAATATATATACTAATTCCTGACGTGTGGGTGAAAACTCTTATGTCATTACATGTTAAATAGAAGGTAGACTCCAGCAAGTCTGTCCTGCAGGTAGAGTTGGGTAAACTTTGTGTAATGCAGGTTAGTGAAGTGAGACTACTATACACCATTTAGTAAATAATCCCCACTGTGGAGCATTTCTTTGGGTGTTTGTCATGCTGCTTCAAATGCTGGAAATTAAACCTAAAAATGAAGATTAAAATCATGGTCGGCATCAAAAGTCGGCATTGCATAGTTCTGATTCACAGCAGGTCCAGTGATGTAGCACTTAGAATGCTTGACACAGCCTCCTTAGTGCTATTCTACCACGTTTGGCGTTATTAAAGTGTTTGGTTTAATGCATGATGTTTCATTAAGTGGGGCATCCAAAGCCCTTATTAAATACTACCCTCCCTAGAGATAAGGATAAAAAGAGTGAGAGAGACTGAAATGTAAGTCCTTAGATGCTCACAATACTACAAAAATAAGTTCATTTTCTGGATGCAGGCTATTCTATTACATTACCAGTTCCAAAATGTCTAGTGTTGGCATAGAACATTCAGTGTAATTTTGTTTTATCAAATACATTTCTAATTTGCTTATTTAGTTTTTGGATCTTAAGTTACGTCTAAATCTATTATGGTTAAGTTTAAATCTATAACAACTTCCTATTGTTCCTAGGGACACCTCCAAGTGGCCACTCCTCAGATAGCCACTGGAGGTGCTTCCTGTGGCAGTGCTGCACAGTAGGCAGCACTGCCGTTCAGCATCTCTACGCTGCATTTTCCTCATGGAGATGCATTGATTTAACGCATCTCTATGAGGAGGTGCTGATTGGCCAAACTGCATTTGCCATCTTCAGCAATTCTGAGGATGTCACCAAGGGGGCGGGGCCAGTGCCAGCAGACCCGCGCGGTGCTGGAAATAAGGTGAGTTTTAATTGCTTTTAAGGGGGCTAAGTGGGGGGCATGACACCTAAATGGTGGGTTTAGCACTATAGGGTCAGGAATACATGTTTGTGTTCCTGACCCTATAGTGTTCCTTTAAGTTATCAGCTTTATACTTTTGAAAGTTGATAGCTGAGTTACAGCTCCCAGAAAATGTGTTTTCTGATTATATGTACAATTATATTATTGGGGAAACACAGTTTGGAAGGGAGGGACATAAAGGGTAGAGCTATGGGGTGGTGACATTAGCTACCTGTGTTAACGTATACATTTATTTTGCAAAAACTATTAAGGACAACAGTAGGACGTTCCATAAATAAATGAAATAGTGGGCATTAGTGATGTTAAGACAGCATGGAACGTCCATGCATTTTCATGGAAGGTTAAAGCCCAGTTTACATCGTGGAGACCAGGTATTACTCACAACCTGGGGCGATCTTTAGTGGCTGCAGACTGACAGGTGAGCTATATGTAGAGTGAGGGGGGAAGTACTTGATCCCCTGCTGATTTTGAACGTTTGGCTATATGTAGAGTGAGGGGGGAAGTACTTGATCCCCTGCTGATTTTGAACGTTTGGCTACTGACAAAGAAATGATCAGTCTATAATTTTAATGGTAGGTGTATTTTAACAGTGAGAGACATAATGACAAACAAAAAATCTGAAAAAAGCATGTCAAAAAAGTTATAAATTGATTTGCATGTCAATGAGGGAAAAATAAGTATTTGATCCCCTATCAATCAGCAAGATTTCTGTCTCCCAGGTGTCTTTTATACAGGTAACAAGCTGAGATTAGGAGAGGGAGTGCTCCTAATCTCAGCTCGTTACCTGTATAAAAGACACTTGTCCACAGAAGCAATCAATCAATCAGATTCCAAACTCTCCACCATGGCCAAGACCAAAGAGCTGTCCAAGGATGTCAGAGACAAGATTGCAGACCTACACAAGGCTGGAATGGGCTACAAGACCATCGCCAAGCAGCTTGGTGAGAAGGTGACAACAGTTGGTGTGATTATTCGCAAATGGAAGAAACAGAAAATAACTGTCAGTCTCCCTCGGTTTGGTGCTCCATGCAAGATCTCACCTCGTGGAGTTTCACTGATTATGAGAACGGTGAGGAATCAGCCCAGAACTACATGGGAGGACCTTGTTATTGATCTCAAGGAAGCTGGGACCATAGTCACCAAGAAAACAATTGTTAACACACTACGCTGTGAAGGACTGAAATCCTGCAGCGCCCGCAAGGTCCCCCTGCTCAAGGAAGCACAGGTACAGGCCCATCTAAAGTTTGCCAATGAACATCTGAATGATTGAGAGGAGAACTGGGTGAAAGTGTTGTGGTCAGATGAGACCAAAATCGAGCTCTTTGGCATCAACTCACCTCGCCCTGTTTATAGGAGGAAGAATGCTGCCTATGACCTCAAGAACACCATCACCACCGTCAAACATTGAGGTGGAAACATTATGCTTTGGGGGGGAGTTTCTGCTAAGGCGACAGGACAACGGCACCGCATCAGTGTAAATGCTCTAATATAACAACAAACTGCCAGATACTTAAATACCTTCCCAAGTATTCAAAATTCAAACAAGAATAACAGACATAGTGTGAAAAAGTAACAATTTATTGAATACACTTAAAAATCTCCCCTTCATAAAAACTCTTACAAGATAATATTGTGAGACTTATTTCTAAGTATCACAAAGAAAGCAGAAGTACAATACGGTGTACTCGTCGGTATGATGATTCTTGGGCAGCCCACGAGTTTTTATGAAGGGGGGATTTTTAAGTGTATTCAATAAATTGTTACTTTTTCACACTATGTCTGTATGCCTTTTTTAAGGTTGGATACAATTACACACCAGACGAAAGAAAAATTACTAAGGAAGATCTGTACCACTTTGAACTGTCTGGAAATATCCTTATTTTTTTATCTTCTGGGTTTCACCTCTACTCTGACTTTTACTTCAGGACATTGAATATACTTCATAAAAAAATCAGACATAGAGGCTGAACACCTCTGTCCATTTACTTGGTATACAAGGGATTGTCTGTTAAACGCTGATGCTAACAATACTATGACTTCCACAGTTAAAATGCTATGCAAAAGTTGAAAAATAACAACATTTCTAAATTTCTCACATTTTCATTTTTTTTATTTAGATTAAATTATGTTTCATATATAAATATTTGATGTGAAATGAAAGTCCTGATTCTCCTGAACAAAATGATATATAATAAGTGTAGGTGCACTTAATATGAAATATGTAAATTATGGTTGAACAGACATATAGTTAAACGTCTACGTTTTGTCTTGGATTTGGTCTGAACTTGGACAATTGCCTCCGTCCTTAAGGGGTTAAAGTGCAAAATCATATTTAAGCAGGCTTGTTGCATTGAATGGCGTTTTACATAATTTCACTTATTTCTAATTCAATTTTTACCAGTTGATTTTGATGGATATCGGGAATTATATTTCATTTGCTGAAAGACCTACAGGTAAAAAGGACCATTTTTCATATATTTAGCAAATATTTAAATAAAGTGGACAAGCAAAAGAAATTTTGGTTGTGGTTTTCCATACCGTACAAGCATATTTTCATTTTATCTTATTACCATAATTCAACAAAAACCAGATGTGGGGAAGGCTAAACTTTATGGACACCTGTCTCTTTTCAGCCTATGTAACTATGTAGCAAAATACCTGGCTAGTCACTAAACTGTGAATTGCAAATTTCAGGCCAAAATAGCTGAATTTAAAAAGTAGCTGACTTTTATTCTAATTTGGCTATTTCTGCCTATATTTTTTTTTTTAAATCCCTTTGCATTCCTGACAATTCACACTTTAGTGAAAAACCCTGTCGGTGAATAAACCTGATGGTGAACGATTTAACCATACGGTTTGGGTTTGCCACGGAATACAGTGACCGTCACAAATTCATCAGACTCCTGCGGCTTTGGACTTCATTTCCCATCATGCTCAGTAAACTAAAGACAAAACGACTGAGCATGAATTAAATTGCAACGAGAGCCCAAATCTGCAACTCTCTGCAGCTCAAAGCCCATAGCCCAGTGATGATTTCTGCCTAGCCCTCTCCTACTTGTACTAAATCTAATGAAATATTCACCCCTTCCATTCTCCCAGCCATGTCCATTCACTCCTATCCCCACACTCCTGTACTCCCCTTTCCACACAATCTTACCACCTCTCTGTCTTCTGTATGGCTTTAGCTCATCTTCTCCTCCTTCTCTCTCCACATCTTCATTCTTTTCGCCGTCCTCCTCTTTTTTCCGTCTGTGTTCCTTCCCCCTTGATGTTGGTATGATGATGTCAGAAGGGTGCAGACAGATTCGCTAGGTTCACCTTCAGCGATGCTGTGATATCCGATATCGAGACCAGAAAACAAAGTCCTCTTTTCTTTCTTCTCCGTTCCCCCCCTTCTTAGCAGTTAATGGGGTGCACACGGTTTTTATTAGTAAATTAGTGATTGAGACCGGGTGAAGATATGGAGAGGGATAGAGGAGGAGATAGTGTTATAGCTGCATTAAGGAATATAGTAAATATACAGACAAAATAAAAACTGGTGCAGGTTTGCATGAGGCGAAGAAGGAAAAATAAATCAGGTAAACAGCACTGAGTGACAGTGGGATGGCAGAGAGGTAGCTGTGTAACAGTTAATACAATCAAATCTTTAGGCTCTAACAGAAAAAAATGTGAGTATAGCTGAGACTGTGATTTTTTTTAGCACTTTTTGCCTAAAATTTTTAATTTGGCCTTTATCGTGCTACAATTCATTTTTCCTTTTTCTGCAATTTGGTGTTTTAATGAATGTACGTGCTTTACAGTCTACACTGCCTGTATGACAGAGAGCATAGAAAGGGGAATGCAGGACAGACAGCACAGAGAGGATGCAGGACAGACAGCAGAGAGGATGCAGGACAGACAGCAGAGAGGATGCAGGACAGACAGCGCGGAGATGGGATGCAGGACAGACAGAATAGAAAGGGAACGCAGGACAGACAGCACAGAGAGGATGCAGGACAGACAGCACAAAGAGGGAATGCAGGACAGAGAGCATAGAAAGGGGAATGCAGGACAGACAGCACAGAGAGGATGCAGGACAGACAGCAGAGAGGATGCAGGACAGACAGCGCGGAGATGGGATGCTGGACAGACAGAATAGAAAGGGAACGCAGGACAGACAGCACAAAGAGGGAATGCAGGACAGACAGCACATATAGAGTATGCAGGAAAGACCAGCACAGAGAGGATGCAGGACAGACAGCAGAGAGGATGCAGGACAGACAGTGCGGAGATGGATGCAGGACAGACAGCACAGATAGAGTATGCAGGAAAGACAGCACAGAGAAGATGCAGGACAGACAGCACAGAGAGGGAATGCAGGACAGACAGCACAGAGAGGGAATGCAGGACAGACAGCACAGAGAGGGAATGCAGGACAGACAGCACAGATAGAGTATGCAGGAAAGACAGCACAGAGAGGATGCAGGACAGACAGCACAGAGAGGGAATGCAGGATAGAGATGGGATGCAGGACAGACAGCACAGATAGAGTATGCAGGATAGAACAGCACAGAGAGGATGCAGGACAGACAGCAGAGAGGATGCAGGACAGACAGCGCGGAGATGGGATGCAGGACAGACAGAATAGAAAGGGAACGCAGGACAGACAGCACAAAGAGGGAATGCAGGACAGACAGCACAAAAACAGTATGCAGGATAGACCAGCACAGAGAGGATGCAAGACAGAAAGCAGAGAGGATGCAGGACACACAGCGCGGAGATGGGATGCAGGACAGACAGAATAGAAAGGGAACGCAGGACAGACAGCACAAAGAGGGAATGCAGGACAGAGAGCACAGATAGAGTATGCAAGATAGACCAGCACAGAGAGGATGCAGGACAGACAGCAGAGAGGATGCAGGACAGACAGCAGAGAGGATGCAGGACAGACAGCGCGGAGATGGGATGCAGGACAGACAGAATAGAAAGGGAATGCAGGACAGACAGCACAAAGAGGGAATGCAGGACAGACAGCACAAAAACAGTATGCAGGATAGACCAGCACAGAGAGGATGCAGGACAGAAAGCAGAGAGGATGCAGGACACACAGCGCGGAGATGGGATGTAGGACAGACAGAATAGAAAGGGAACGCAGGACAGACAGCACAAAGAGGGAATGCAGGACAGACAGCACAGATAGAGTATGCAAGATAGACCAGCACAGAGAGGATGCAGGACAGACAGCAGAGAGGATGCAGGAAAGACAGCGCGGACATGGGATGCAGGACAGACAGAATAGAAAGGGAACGCAGGACAGACAGCACAAAGAGGGAATGCAGGACAGATAGCACATATAGAGAATGCAGGACAGACAGCACAGAGAGGGAACGCAGGACAGAGATGGGATGCAGGACATTAAGCACAGATAGAGTATGCAGGACAGACAGCACAGAGAGGATGCAGGACAGACAGCACAGATAGAGTTTGCAGGACAGACAGCACAGAGAGGATGCAGGACAGACAGCAGAGAGGATGCAGGACAGACAGCGCGGAGATGGGATGCAGGACAGACAGAATAGAAAGGGAACGCAGGACAGACAGCACAAAGAGGGAATGCAGGACAGACAGCACAGAGATGGGATGCAGGACAGACAGCACAGATAGAGGATGCAGGACAGACAGCACAGAGGGGATGCAGGACAGACAGCGCAGGTAGAGGATGCAGGAGAGACAGCACAGAGAGGGAACACAGGACAGACAGCACAAAGATGGGATGCAGGACAGACAGAATAGAGAGGGAACGCAGGACAGACAGCAGAAAGATGGAATGCAAGACAAACAGCACAGGTAAAGGATGATGGACAGACAGCACAGAGGGGCTGCAGGACAGACAGAACAGATAGAGGATGCAGGGCAGACAGCACAGATACAGGATGCAAGACAGACAGAATAGAGAGGATTCAGGACAGACAGCAAATAGAGGAAATGCTGCAAAGAGAGGGAATACATGATAGACAATGCAGAGAGGGGATGCAGGACAAACAGCACAGAGAGGAAATACAGGACAAACAGTGCAAAGAGGGAACGCAGGACAGAAAGCAAAGAGAGGGAACACAAGCAAAACAGCACAGAAAGGCGATGCAGACAGACAGCACAGAGAGGGGATGCAGGACAGACCGTGCGACAAGGGAACGCAGTGGACAGCACAGAGAGGGGGTTCAGGACAGGCAGCAAAGAGAGGAGATGCCTCACAGAGAGGGAATACACGACAGACAATGCAGAGAGTGGATGCATGACAGACAGCAAGGAGAGGTGACGCAAGACATATAGCACAGAAAGGGGGATGCAAAACTGACAAAGCAGAGAGGGGACACAGGACAGACAACATGGACAGGGGACGCAGGACATACAGCATAGAGAGGGGACACAGGACAGACAACATGGACAGGGGACGCAGGACATACAGCATAGAGAGGGAATGCAGGACAGACAACATGGAGAGGGAATGCAGGACAGACAGCACAGAGAGAAGATGCAGGACAGACAACGTGGAGAGGGGATGCAGGACAGACAGCACAGAGAGAGGATGCAGGACAGACAGCACATAGAGGGGAAGCAGGACAGACAGCACAGACCGGGGAAGCAGGACAACCAGCACAGACAGGGGGCTAAAGGACAGCTTCAGGAGGAAGTGCAGGCTGCACTGATATGGACATATGCTGAGCTGACAGCACAAATAGATAGGTATATGGATAGACAGCACAGTGAAGGTAAGGTCCTGGGTAGGCAGCGCAGAGAGATACAGATACTATGTAGACAAAACAAATGCTGAGAACACAGGACATACAACCATCACAAGTTCTCACCTTGTAGCCCGCAGCTTTTCCAACGACATTCAGTTTTATAATCGAAAACTGATAATGGAAACTTCACACGACCATTATTCTGTGAAGTTTCTGACACTTGGTAAAAACTATAAAAGGCCATTTTAGCCTCAATATAATGTCCTGTTGTGGTTTCCTTCCCTTAAATATGTCAGTTATAGACCATTGCTAGTTTTACATTGACTCTGGTGTCTCGTATCCCTGACTTGGCTTTGGGTTATTTTATCTGCTTTCTGGCTACCTTAACTTTGGCTTTCCCTTACATAGCCCTTAATGGAAGTATTAATCCTGAATATTAGGTGAGGGCACCACAACATTAATACTGAATATGAAGTGTGATCGAGGGTATCACAGGGTTCTGGAGGGATAAATTCACATTACAGTGACCCTAGAATACCCTCAGTCCTGGCATATCTTCACTCACAGCAGAGCGATGGCAAGGAGGCCTCTGGACCATAGCAATAGAGAGGTTTTTGGTTACAAAATACCAATTTTATGAATTAACTATACAGGTGATACTCGAAAAATTTGAATATCGTGCAAAAGTTCATTTATTTCAGTAATGCAACGTAAAAGGGGAAACTAATATATGAGATAGAAGCATTACATGCAAAGCAAGATAGTTTAAGCCGTGATTGGTCATAAGTGCAATGATTATGGCTTACAGCTCATGAAAACCCCAAATCCACAATCTAAGTAAATTAGAATATTACATGCAATCAATAAAACAAGGAGTGTACATAGAACAATATTGGAGGTCTGAAAAGTATAAGCATGCATATGGACTCAGTACTTTGTTTGGGCCCCTTTTGCAGCAATTACTGCCTCAATGCGGCGTGCAGGGCCAGATTAAGAGCCCAGTGGGCCTGGTGCTGACAATTATGATGGGCCTAATTACAAAATCTTATTGACCAACAACACTAAAACAGCCCTACCTGCTAAGCATCATGTATCTGATGGAGATGGTGCTGGAGGGAAACTCATAGGATGCAGCTATGAGAAAACACATACCCTATGCTAATCTCATGCTTTCATCTTTCAAGCAAACCCGTCCTATACCATACCCCCTAACAGCAGTGTCCAGTAAAGCAGTAAGTCTATGGATGGGATAAAAGGGTGGGCCACTGACACAAATCACATAACCAGAACTGCCAAAAAGGGCGAACATACACAAAAAGGGGACATGTCTGTGTCCCCATGTCTCCCAGTCCCTCAGTGTCTGCGTCCCTATGTCTCCCAGTGTCCCCATGTCACTAGGACACTAGGGGACATTGAGATACATTGGGACACTGGGAGACCTAGGGACACTGAGACTCTTGGGGACACTGGATGACTATGAGACGTGAGGGGACACTGGGAGACATGGGGCACTGAGACACTGTGATACATAGGGGACACTGTGATATACAGGGGACACAGGAGACTCAATAAAGAACTGGGTACAGGTCAAAACATTGCAATAAACCTGCTTAAATCTATCACAGTGAGTGCTTGAGATTTTTTTCTTTTATACTAGGAGACACTGAGACACTTGGGGGCACTGTGAGACATGTGGACACTGGGATACTAGGGGATTCTGAGAGACTAGGGCTACTGAGACACTGGACACTGGGAGACACCAGAGACACTGGGAGACATGGGGCACTGAGAAACTCTGATACATAGGGGACACTGTGATATATAGGGGACACTGGAGACCTGGGTACAGGTCAAAACGTTGCGGTGTCCAATAAACCTGCTTAAATCTATCACAGTGAGTGCCTGAGATTTTTTATTTTATACTAGGGGACACTGAGACACTAGGAGACATGGGGACACTGGGAGACATTGGGACACTTAGACACTGGGAGACTAGGGACAGTGGCACAATACTGACACTGAGAGACATGGAGATACTGGGGGACATGGAGATACTGAGATACTAAGGACACTGGCTGGGAGACACGGGGACACTGGGAGTGCCCCATATCTCCCAAGTCTTAAAGTCGCCCAGTGTCCCCATGTCTCCCTGTGTCCCCCAGTGTCTCCATGTCTCTGTGTCCCCATGTCGCCCAGTGTCCCGATATCACTAGGACACTAGGGGACACTTAGAGACATTGGGACACTGTGAGACTTGGGAACACTGAGGCACTGGGAGACATTGGGGACACTGAGATACATGGGGACACTTAGAGACTAGGGCACTCTGGGAGACTAGGGACACAGACACTAGGGACACTGAGAGACACCAGGTATACTGGGAGACATGGGACACTGAGAGACACCAGGGACACTGGGAGACACGGGGACAATGAGAGACACTGGCTGGGAGACATATGGACACTGAGAGACTAGGGGCCACTGTGAGACATGGGGCCATTGTGTCTCAGGGTCCCCATGTTCCCCAGTGTCCCTATGTCTCCCAGTGTCCCAATGTCTCAGCGTCCCCAAGTCTCTCACTGCCCCCATGTCTCGCAGGTTTGAACCTGCTGTCTGGACTCTCTGTGCAGAGCTGCTCCCCTGCGGATCAGTGAGTAGAGAGAGGCAGGGAGGGAGATGCTGTAACTTCTTATCCCTGCCTCTCTCCATACTGGCCGCCGCTGGTATTGCAGAATAATCTCTGTTTATACTGAGACAGACATTTGTATTGCCGGTATTACTGCAATACCGGCACCGGCTAGGCAGCCTAAAATACCTGGGAAATACTTTTGAGAAATACCTGGCAACCATAAGAAATACATGAGAAATACCTGGCAACCCAAAAAGTAGTGTGTAAAAAAAAAAAAAAAATTTTTTTTTTTTTTTAAATCAATGGGCCTATTCCATGGGCCTGGACCTGGGCCTGGAGCTGCAGCTCCATCAGCCCCTATGTTAATCCGGCCCTGGCAGCATGGCATGGAAGCTATCAGCCTGTGGCACTGCTGAGGTGTTATGAAAGACCAGGATGCTTCAATAGCGGCCTTCAGCTCTTCTGCATTTTCGGTCTCATGTCTCTCATCTTTAGATTCTCTATGGGGTTCAAGTCAGGAGAGTTTGCTGGCCAATCAAGCACAGTAATCCCACAGTCATTGAACCAGGCTTTGGTGCTTTTGGCAGTGTGGGCAAGTGCCAAGTTTTGCTGGAAAATTAAGTCAGCATCCCCATAAAGCTCGTCTGCGGAAGGAAGCATGAAGTGCTCCAAAATCTCCTAGTATACGGCTGTGTTGACCCTGGACTTAATGAAGCACAGTGGACCAACACCAGCAGATGACATAGCTCCCCAAATCAACATAGACTGTGGAAGCTTCACACTGGACTTCAAGCATCTTTCAGTGTGTGCCTCTCCATTCTTCCTCCAGACTCTTTGTCCTTGGTTTCCAAATGAGATGCAAAAATTGTTCTCATCAGAAAAGAGGACTTTGGACCACTGAGCAACAGACCAGGTCTGTTTTTCTTTAGCCCAGGTAAGACGCTTCTGACGTTGTTTGTTGTTCAGGAGCGGCTTGACAAGAGGAATACGACATCTGAAGCCCATGTCCAGGATCTGTCTGTGTGTGGTGGCTCTTGATGCACTGACTCCAGCCTCAGTCCACTCCTTGTGAAAGTCCCCAACACTTTTGAATGGCCTTTTCCTGACAATCCTCTCCAGGCTGCGGTCATCCCTGCTGCTTGTGCACCTTTTTCTTCCACACTTTTCCCTTCCTCAAAACTTTCTATTAATGTGCTTTGATACAGCACTTTGGGAACATCCGACTTCCTTTGCAATTACCTTTTGAGGCTTTCCCTCCTTATTGAGGGTGTCAATGATGGTTTTCTGCACAACTGTCAGGTCAGCAGTCTTCCCCGTGATTGTGATTCCTTCTGAACCAGACTGAGAGACCATTTAAAGGCTCAGAAACCCTTTGCAGGTGTTATGGTTTACTTAGCTGAGTAGAGTGGGACACTGTGAGCCTAGAATATTGCACCTTTTCACGATATTCTAATTTACTGAGATTGTGGATTTGGGGTTTTCATGAGCTGTAAACCATAATCATCGCACTTATGACAAATCACGGCTTGAACTATCTTGCTTTGCATGTAATGCTTCTATCTCATATATTAGTTTCCCCTTTTACGTTGCATTACTGAAATAAATGAACTTTTGCACGATATTCTAATTTTTCAAGTATCACCTGTAGTATTTTATTCTTATTACTGTAGCTCAGCTATTGCTGTGTGAGTATACATATTTAATGTCATGTTATGAGAAGGTGGCGAGAGAATGTACTGGTTTGGCCTCAAGTTAAGCCACTTATTTTGCTGATCAATCAACTCTTTCATATGTGTGAGTTTTATGTTTATCCTGGTCATATCCTTGTCACAGCCTTATTGGTATCTCACAAGTTACCATGAGGTTTAGTGCTGTAGAATGCTAATTTCTGAACTCTGACTTTTGTTGAAGGGAAGCTTATAGTTTACTCATGTAGAAACGTTAAAATAGTTTGACAAAAAACGTTTACTGAACCTGTGGCCTTCCCTGGCCCCTAACCACTATCATATGCTCTGATGCTTAGGGTGTCATATTTGCATTTTATCTTCTGGATAAGGTTGATGCCAACATGAAATCCATCCCAGATGCCAGCTACCCTTGTTACCCTAGTTATACCTCTGTAGAGTTAAATGAAATTAAAGTGCATACACTCAGCATATTACTTGAGTTTTATCCCTCGCTGGGTAATGGGAGTGGAGTGTGCCGAGAAATTGCACTGGTTTGGCCTCAAGTTGGGCTATAAAAAGGAGCCTGAGTTAAGCTTGGTTACACCACAAAGTATTTTCATAGAGAGCATTTGATTGGGGCAGTGTTTTGCTGCACATGCGCACTAGCCTCCCAACATCAATCTTGATACCCTCAGACAGGGAGGTAGAGCGGCAGTACAGACCAGTCTGCCGTGAGATGTAAGGTAAGTAAAGCTTACCTTTTAAATTCCTGCAAGGGGAGATGGACACCAACATAGGTATGGAGGCATTATAGTGACTGTAAGGAACACATGTTTGTATTCCAAGAGCTGTAGTGTTCCTTTAAAATTTGGGGCACACCATTGTATGTCATGGTATCAATACGAGTGCTTTCATAACATGCGCTATAATGACCCTGTGCTCTACTTTATGCAGTACCATTACAAAGCTGATATGACATTTACAATTCAACGAAAATAGTGAATGGAGGATAGAATATAAAAAGTAAAGGGACATGTATACAGGACACATAACACAAAGGAAAGGAACAGATACACAGGACAGGCATCATAGTGGAATTAGACAATCACACGTGAGAGACAGCCCATGAGAAAGGGACAGGTATACAGCACAGACAGACAGGGATGCCAAGAAACATAAAGCATTTAATGCAGGGCATGAGGCACTCAACTTACAGAATGGACAGCTAGAGCACAAGGTGAGCATATACTGAACAGCTAGAGCACAAGGTGAGCATATACTGAACATACACTAAAAGAGATATACAATGCAATATATACACAAAGCACATACACTGACAGAGGGAGATATACAGTGCAATATATACACACAGGACATACACTGACAGAGAGAGATATACAGTGCAATATATACACACAGGACATACACTGACAGAGAGAGATATACAGTGCAATATATACAAACAGCACATACACTGACAGAGAGAGAGATATACAGTGCAATATATACACACAGGACATACACTGACACAGAGAGATATACAGTGCAATATATGCAAATATAAGATAAAATAAAGTTAAAAGATTAAAAACAATGGTGCTACTATCACCTATGTGAGTCACTTATTCACATAAAACATATACCATACAGTGAAAAAACTTAAATGGTGAGAGCACTCTTAATGAAAATGACACTTTACCCTTTTGTACACTTGCTTTAAAATCCTGTAGGTTAAAACATAGAAAACCACAACATAGGGTAATAACGTACAAATTAGCAGTGTAACTTAATTGAGTAAAGGTTACACTCACATGGTCTTGAGCCACTTAGTAAAAGCTGGCTCAGACTAGACGTATAATAGGTGAATACACGTGGAAATCAGACTCCAAACTGTTCCTTCTTCGAGGTCTTTCAGGGTGTTGTTGCTTTTTTTACAGGATGCAGGAAAAATATTGCAAACAATTTATTAAACACACTTTCTAAAGCAGTTGGTAAAAAACAATTAAAATGCAATTCTGTCTAAAAAGTCCACTTTGTGCAAATCAGACTTAACGCGTTTCGGCTAAAGCCTTTTTCAAAAGTCCTACTTTCACCTTTCCTTCTTCGGTTTAAATGTCTTCAAATTTGGCGCCCTTTTTTCGTCCGTCCTGACGTCATGGAGCTTCCGTTCTGAATCCCGACGGCGTGGCCGCATCATCCAATTCGGCGTGCATTCTTGCGGCTTCCGTCTCTTTTCGATGACGTCACGACGCTACCTGCGTCGTAACGCCGTGACGTATAAACTGTGGGACGGATCTTTCTCCGATCATATTGTTTTGCCCACAGTAAAAATGTATTCCCAGTTCAGTTAAAAGGGCAATTATACACACAAGACATACACTGACAGAGAGAGAGAGATACAGTGCAATATACACACACACAGGACATACACTGACAGAGAGAGATATACAGTGCAATATATGCACACAGGACATACACTGACACAGAGAGATATACAGTGCAATATATACACACAGGACATACACTGACAGAGATAGATATATAGTGCAATATATACACACAGGACATACACTGACAGTGAGAGATATACAGTGCAATATATACACACAGGACATACACTGACACAGAGAGAGAGAGATACCGTGCAATATACACACACAGGACATACACTGACAGAGAGAGAGAGATACAGTGCAATATACACACACACAGGACATACACTGACAGAGAGAGATATACAGTGCAATATATGCACACAGGACATACACTGACACAGAGAGATATACAGTGCAATATATACACACAGGACATACACTGACAGAGATAGATATATAGTGCAATATATACACACAGGACATACACTGACAGTGAGAGATATACAGTGCAATATATACACACAGGACATACACTGACAGAGAGAGAGATATACAGTGCAATATATACACACAGGACATACACTGACACAGAGAGATATACAGTGCAATATATACACACAGGACATACACTGACAGAGAGAGAGATATACAGTGCAATATATACACACAGGACATACACTGACAGAGAGAGAAATACAGTGCAATATATACACACAGCACATACACTGACAGAGAGAGATATACAGTGCAGTATATACATGCAGCACATACACTGACAGAGAGAGATATACAGCGCAATATATACACACAGGACATACACTGACAGAGAGAGATATACAGTGCAATATATACACACACAGCACATACACTGACAGAGAGAGATATACAGTGCAATATATACACACAGGACATACACTGACAGAGAGAGAAATACAGTGCAATATATACACACAGCACATACACTGACAGAGAGATATACAGTGCAATATATACACACAGGACATACACTGACAGAGAGAGAAATACAGTGCAATATATACACACAGGACATACACTGACAGAGAGAGATATACAGTGCAGTATATACATGCAGCACATACACTGACAGAGAGAGATATGCAGCGCAATATATACACACAGGACATACACTGACAGAGAGAGATATACAGTGCAATATATACACACAGCCAGTGGCGTACTAAGGGGGGGGGCGGAGGGGGCGGTCCGCCCCGGGTGCCACCAGGGTGGGTGGTGCCATGACCCTGGTCTGAGAGCTGGAGGGGACTGTGTGAGCTATGGCTGCACAGTGCCCTATGTTAGTTAGGGTGCCGTGCGGCCAGAACAGCTCACACACTAAGAGCTGCTAAACTGGTCGCACGGATGGAAAGTGGGAGCGGGGCTAAGCAGAATAGAGGGCGGAGCCAAACCGACAGCGGGGGCGGGGCTTAATACGGCCCTTACCCGCTGCTGTTACTGCTGCACATGGAGGTGCAGCAAGAAGACATCCCTGCCTCTCCACCTAACAGGCTCCAGGAGGACTCCAGTGAATCCACTCCTCCTCCAGCTCCTGTCTGTAAGTAATAGTGTGTGTGTGACTGTGTCTGTAAAACGTCCTTTAACTGTGTGTGTGTGTGTGTCTGCATGCCTGTAACCGTTTGTGTGTGTCTGCATGCCTGTAACTGTGTTTGTGTGTGTGTCTGCATGCCTGTAACTGTGTATGTATGTGTGTGTGTGTCTGTGTGTGTGACTGCATGCCTGTAACTGTGTGTGTGTGTGTGTCTGTCTGCCTGTAACTGTGTATGTGTGTGTGTGTGTGACTGCATGCCTGTATCTGTGTGTGTGTCTGTCTGTCTGCCTGTAGCGGTGTGTGTGTGTCTGTCTGTGACTGTGTGATGTTGCCTGTAACTGTGTGTGTGACTGTAACTGTGTATGTGTGTGTGACTCTCTGCCTGTGACTGTGTGTGTGTGTGTGACTGTATATGTGACTGTCTGCCAATAACTGTGTGTGTGACTGCCTGGCTATGACTCTGTGTGACTACCTGTAACTGACTGTGTGTGTAACTGTCTGCCTATAACTGTGTGTGTGACTGTGTAACTGTCTGCATGTGACTATGTATGTGTGACTGTCTGCCTGTGACTGTTTGATGTTGCCTGTAACCGTGTGTGACTGTCTGTGACTGTGTGCATGTGACTGTCTGCTGCTATGTTAGTTAGGGTGCCGTGCGGCCAGAACAGCTCACACAATAAGAGCTGCTAAACTGGTCGCACGGATGGAAAGTGGGAGCGGGGCTAAGCAGAATAGAGGGCAGAGCCAAACCGACAGCGGGGGCGGGGCTTAATACGGCCCTTACCCGCTGCTGTTACTGCTGCACATGGAGGTGCAGCAAGAAGACATCCCTGCCTCTCCACCTAACAGGCTCCAGGAGGACTCCAGTGAATCCACTCCTCCTCCAGCTCCTGTCTGTAAGTAATAGTGTGTGTGTGACTGTGTCTGTAAAACTTCTTTTAACTGTGTGTGTGTGTGTGTGTGTGTGTGTCTGCATGCCTGTAACCGTTTGTGTGTGTCTGCATGCCTGTAACTGTGTGTGTCTGTGTGTGTGACTGCATGCCTGTAACTGTGTGTGTGTGTCTGTCTGCCTGTAACTGTGTATGTGTGTGTGTGTGTGTGTGTGTGACTGCATGCCTGTATCTGTGTGTGTGTCTGTCTGTCTGCCTGTAGCGGTGTGTGTGTGTGTCTGTCTGTGACTGTGTGATGTTGCCTGTAACTGTGTCTGTGACTGTAACTGTGTATGTGTGTGTGACTCTCTGCCTGTGACTGTGTGTGTGTGTGTGTGTGTGTGTGTGACTGTATATGTGACTGTCTGCCAATAACTGTGTGTGACTGCCAGGCTATGACTCTGTGTGACTACCTGTAACTGACTGTGTGTGTGTGTGTGTGTGTGTGTGTGTGTGACTGCTGCCTTTTACTGTGTGTGTGTGTGTGACTGTCTGCCTGTGAGCGTGTGTGTGTGTGTAAATGTATATGATGATTGTCTGCCTGTAACTGTGTGCATGACTGTCTCTGACTGTATGTGTGACTGTCTGCCTGTAACTGTGTGTGTGTGTGACTGTCTGCCTGTAAATGTGTGTGTGGGGCTGCAGGGATTTTGTAGAAGAGGCAGGGGTTTTATATTGGACAGGAGTCTTTATAAGGGGATTTGTAGATGGGGGTTGCAGGGGTTTTGTAGACGGGGGGGCAGTACAGGATTTGTAGACGGGGCGGGACAGGGGTTTTGTAGGAGGGGGTGGGGCACACAAGGGTTTTGTAGAAGGGGCTGACAGCGGTTTTGCAAAGTTTCCAAATTTGTTCAATACATAAAAAAAAAAAAAAACATTTAAAAGATGTTACAGGTTGTTTTTTTTGGTTTTTTTTTTTGGGGGGGGGGGGGGGGGGGGTGCCAAGCCCAGGATCTGCCCCGGGTGCCAAATGCTCTAGGTACGCCCCTGCACACAGCACATACACTGACAGAGAGAGATATACAGTGCAGTATATACATGCAGCACATACACTGACAGAGAGAGATATACAGTGCAATATATACACACAGGACATACACTGACAGAGAGAGATATACAGTGCAATATATACACACATGACATACACTGACAGAGAGAGATATACAGTGCAATATATACACACAGCACATACACTGACAGAGATAGATATACAGTGCAATATATACACACACATGACATACACTGACAGAGATAGATATACAGTGCAATATATACACACAGGACATACACTGACAGAGAGAGAAATACAGTGCAATATATACACACAGGACATACACTGACAGAGAGAGATATACAGTGCAGTATATACATGCAGCACATACACTGACAGAGAGAGATATACAGCGCAATATATACACACAGGACATACACTGACAGAGAGAGATATACAGTGCAATATATACACACAGCACATACACTGACAGAGAGAGATATACAGTGCAGTATATACATGCAGCACATACACTGACAGAGAGAGATATACAGTGCAATATATACACACAGGACATACACTGACAGAGAGAGATATACAGTGCAATATATACACACATGACATACACTGACAGAGAGAGATATACAGTGCAATATATACACACAGCACATACACTGACAGAGATAGATATACAGTGCAATATATACACACAGGACATACACTGACAGAGAGAGATATACAGTGCAATATATACACACAGGACATACACTGACAGAGAGAGATATATATAGTGCAATATATACACACAGGACATACACTGGCAAAACTATACAGGGCAGACAGCACAGAGCAGGAGGAGGGAGTTCTGTGGTCTGGGCTGGTATTTTGGCAAGGAAGCAGCCTGTAAGCAGATTATAGGTGGTGGTGGTGTATTAGTGTAGGGGGGGGGCATGTGGCGATGAAGCAGCTTCTGCACAGGAACTAGACGGCTGCAGGGTGAGGAGGACTGGGGCACACGGTGCGGCTGGATCGGTATGTGTTCTGGCTTCGATGTGCCGGCAGTGACAGCATGCAGTGTGTGCAGCTTTTATTCACACAATGATAGACTATGTTTACAGGGACACACCGGAGGGAAAGTACATCATTCCCTACTGTGGTGTGTGTTAGGTCTGTCTGCATGTGTGTATGTTTGTGTGTGTAAATTGTTTACACGTGTGTGCATGGGGTTTGTATCTATGCATTTATGTGTTTTGTATTTATACAGGGCACAGTATATTCTTAGGTATATACACACTCGGTGTATTATTGACCCTTACGTGCTATGTATGTCAGGATTTCAATAACCTCTTGTCATGAAAAAAATAATAGATCTCACCGAATATGTGAGTTTAAAGTGCAAAGTGTGATCTAATAAAATTAAATAAGAATCATATGCACGTGTATGGGAGTAGTGCTTGCATATATTTTGGAAGGTGTCTGTAGAATTGTATAAAGAAATACCTGAATCAGTGTGTGTGTGTGTGTGTGTGTGTGTGTTTCGCTGTGTATGAATGTTTGAGTGTTGTAAATGATAAATAATTGCATCCTTCGATGAAGCAGTGTTTATTAGTGGTTCGGGATGTCTCTTTGGTGTATATTTACACGATGCTGCTTGGTAGGCAGTCAGCCTAATGTTTAATAAACCGTGGGACACACACAGAGAGTGGTGTTTAATAATACCTAGGATCCGCATGTACAAAGTGTTCAGGTTTGTTTGTTGTTTCGGTAATGCAGTGTCTTTATTCTCAGGTGTTGGTATCCACTTTTACAGCAAATAATAAACAGAACTAAATAAAGCAATTACACAGAATTAGGAAATACCACAGAATGATGGTATTGTAACAGGGACAAACTTTGACATGTATGTGCTATATATGGAGAACAGAATGCTACATGTGTTTATATTTTTATCTAATGAGGTCTAACCGGTGTTTTTATCACTGGATAATGTACTCCACGCAGTGAGTATGTATCGTTCTAAATATTGATACATTGAGGGCAGTATACTTGCTATAATGTTTTATATATATATATTTCTCTGGGCAGGGTATTTTATGCTACATGGATGTATGTGTACAAAGGGGAAAAAGTGTACATGTTTTATGGATTTATATGTACAAGGGGCACACAGTGTTGTGTGAGTGTGTGCGGTGTGATGGCATGAAATAGCAGACAAAGAGCACGGTACTCTATCCATCTAGGTATGACATATGCCCATGTGTGTTGTTTACATCATGTGACAGTGTATGCAATGCTGTATGTAATGTGTGGAGAAGGGGGCAATGAACTCAACACTGTGTGTGCATGGATGTGCCATTGTATCTTTGTCATGTGTGTGGCAGAATCAGAGTACACATTTGTTTTGTGTTTGCAGTGGATACCGTTTGTTAAAGATGTGTGGTTTACGTAACATAAGCAGTATGCCTATAGGTATAACATTGTATATTATGTATGTGCGATGTTTGATTTTATATAAGGCATCAGTCTGCAGAGAACGACCAGTTTGCAAAATGTATATTCACATAGGGAGCAGTATTTGGAAGCAGTGTTTATATATTCACATAGGGAGCAGTATATGGATGCACTGTATATATATTCACATAGGGAACAGTATATGGGGCAGTGTATATATATTCACATAGGAAGCAGTATATGGAAGCAGTGTATATATATTCACACAGGGAGCAGTATATGGAAGCAGTGTATATATATTCACATAGGGAGCAGTATATGGAAGCAGTGTATATATATTAACATAGGGAGCAGTATATGGAAGCAGTGTATATATATTCAGATAGGGAGCAGTATATATATTTACATAAGGAGCAGTATATGGGGGCAGCGTATGAGGCTGTATTTTGTGCTACTGAATACACGATGTTGCATTTATACGTTTATATAAACAGTGGAAGTGTACAGTATGTACTGCTATGTTTATATAGCATTGTGTGTTTATGTGATTATGTTGTATATGTTTATCGTTCTCGCCTTGTTGTTTATTTGTTCACTGTTGTGGAGTGGCTGGGCTTTTCTATCATTATGATGAAGTGTCCGCTGTTGGTCCCAAAAAGCATCTACTGACCTATATTCATTGCCCATGGGATGGCAGCCCTCCTATACCCCCTATGTTTACACTGCATGTATTGGAGACAAATAATAGCAATGACAATGGAACGACTCTTTATTCACACGTTTTATATTGTGCCCCTGTGTTTGTGTGTTGTTGAAGTTGTATGTTTATTTGTGTATTTGTTTCATTTATAACACGTAGTGGTTGTACTGTCCATGTGCTTCCTGTAATGGCAGGCTTGCATGATTTTCTGGAGGGATTTGTAATGAGAGCATCGCAAATTAATATTTAATATGTGTAACAATATAATCATATACACCATAACGCTCTTAATATGAGTATTTCTAAAATGAGTCGGTTTGGCGATTGAAAAGGTGTAGATCCCAATGCCTTTGTACTGGAAGAAAATACATTTTATCTGCAAGAGCAATTTTAAAGCAACGTTCTAACTATGGTGCTATCAAAACATTCCATTGGTTTCCATAGTGATAGCTACACATTTGGAACGTTGCCCTAGAATTGCTCTTTAAACATGTGTCCCATTGAGTCAGATTGAGCTCTGCTCCGTTTGTAAGGATAGGTAACATCTGACCTTAAAATTGGCTGAGCATGATGAGAGTTTCTGACGTTGCCTTATTATTAATATTATTATATAACAATCATTATTGTTATTTTATTATTATTATTTTGTCGGTGTTCTTTGTGAGTTAGTATCCGCTGTGACATGTAACATCTCCTGCTCATTACCTCATTGTTACCTCCAGTTGTAACAGAGGGGGAGCTCCATTGAGCTGTATATGGTTTGCAAGACAGTTCCGGCAGCCGAGGGGTTACTTTCCCTCTCGTTATCCCTCCTCCTCCTGTCCGTCCTTTCTCTCCTCCGAGCCCCCCTCACGCTGTCCATGGCTGTTGTAATGTGTAGTGAGTATTTCAGCACCTCGGACAGCGCCTACAGAATTCTCCCATCTGCCTGTGTCCTGACTGGCCCCCTGCACCTCCTGCATTGACTCCACTTTCCTAATCTAAGGAGAGAGCTTTAACGCGGCTTAATTACACTGATAATGCATTCCTGTCTGTGGAATTACAAGGATTAGCCTTATGTAGCATTCATTGCTATGGGCTAGAAGCTGCAGTCTGAAGCCTGTGCCAATCTTGTGAGATTTTCACTTTTTTCTTTCTAGGTTATTTAGTAGAATATTGATCTGGCTGCATCTAGTCTTTTGATTTGATACCTGAGTCTTGAACCATCTATATCTCTTAATACATTAGTAAATAGTGAGAGTGAGAGCATTGTCTAATCCTGTAAAGTGAAATTCCATCTCAGTGTGGCTTATAATTAAAAGGTATAATTGGCAAATACAATAATAGAATGTGTGCATTTTCAGAGCACCATTATAAAACAGTGTAAGTCATTATGATATTTTAAGATGTATGTTTAATATATCTTTAATGTTGCTTACTGTGTGATTTCTTTACAGGACTCACTCTGGGACACTAGACATTGCTGTTTGCCTTGAGTACTCACATGAACTGCGATGGCTTGCTTACATGATACTCGCACTCCATCCCCCTCATTCGCCAGTCTCTTGTCTGATGGACCAATTCGGCGACTGGACCCTGATACCCCTCCTGGCTGTACCCCCGAACAAGAGTTGACCCCCACCCAGTGTGTATTGCGAGATATGGTACGAAATGAACTGGTGTCAACTCCCAATGAGGATCTTTTAACCCCTCTCACTCAAAGTGTGCCTCAAGACCCACAAGAGCCAGAGGACCGAGGTGGTGGGGGAGCTGCAGGAGGTCCAGGTGACGATAGACCTTGTCGGGCATTAGGAGAAGGACGCATGCAATGTCAAGCAGGAGTTGGGTTTCTTGGGGGACTGTTTGGGTGCCTGAGGCCAGTCTGGGCCATGATTGGAAAGACATATTCCACTGAACACAAGCACCAAGAAGGTAAGTGAGATGACGAAAATATTACAGAAATGTCAGAGAGATAGCTAAGACAGTGAATCAGATGCAGTCAAAATGGTAAAAAGAGTTAATAACCATAGGTGATGTAATGACAAAGATGTTTAGAAGACATGGACCAAGTAGAAGATGGTCAAGACTAGCTTGTACGATGGCTATCAACTGACTGTTGATCTGGGAACTCCATGGGATATACTAAGAAAATCAATGTGAGGGACATTTTCTAAATTAGGAATTATGTGTAATTGCCAGGTAATTGTAGATTTTAGGCCAATATAGCTTTACCCTAAAATTTGTAATACCCTTTTCAATTAATAAACAACCCCAAATGGAATCAAAAAGAGGAAGGAAAGGAAGAGTGATATAGGGAACATAAGAAATATTAATATGTGAAAAGAGCCATTAAATAACCTCATCCCGGGATATATGATAGCCATCTGGTACTTTGAGGTTATTATTAACTATAGTTGTTGTGGAATTCTATCTGTACCTATTTGTCTCTGGGTTTTTGTTTGCATTGTGTAGATTCTTGGGAGGTCCCATTTGAGGAGATCCAGGACCTGCAGTGGGTGGGCAGCGGAGCACAAGGTGCTGTGTTTCTTGGAAAGTTTCATGGAGAAGAAGTGGCAGTGAAGAAAGTGAGAGATATTAAGGAGACTGACATCAAACATCTTCGGAAGCTGAAGCACCCCAATATCATAACCTTCAAGTAAGCAGTTACTGCCATTTAATTTCTACTTATAAAACGTCAAATCAACCTTATTCTTCTTTATCCAAGTTTCTTTTTAATCCACTATTTGTTCAAATAGGTCTGAACAAATGATGAAAAATGAAAAGCTAATTTACTAAACAATGAATTTTGTAGAATTTAAACCTGAATTTCAAAATACAGACAAAAAAACAGGCAAACTATAAATATAATTGAATTTCAGGATTTTCACATTGAGTTAACATTGAGTTATGATAAGCTATAAAAGATTCCAAATATTTACACAAAAGTAGCCATGTTAGATTAATCACAGGTTATGCTGAATTGAAGGTTCCATCCCAACTTCGCAATTCATTTTTGTCTTTTTTCTTTTACACGTTATTATTATAATTATTGCATTTATTTGTGAATGACCCACAAATTATGCTGAGTAGACTGAGTAAAGGATATCATAACAAACGTGTTAGTGTCACAGATAGAAATAAGCCATCAGAGTAGGGGCTGTCCACAGACTTATAGTCTAAAAGACGATTGGCTCTCACCATGTCTAGTATTTTTCAGTAGATGTTATCTTAATGGTTTTATGTGCCTAGACGAGAATGTTAAGTCTGCTTACTTCTGGTACAAAAAAAAAAAAGCGTACCAACTCTCCGTATACGTATAAGTCATTGTTATACCTTTTGTCACCTGTCATATGTCATTACTTAACCATGTATCTGACACTGCGCTCCAAAAATAAAGAATTCAAAAGAAAAAAATGTTAAAAGACGATTGGCGACTTACCACGATTCACAGTTTAGAGAATAGACCCATTGGAAAATATATTTGTTAGAGTACTTGATGCATTAATACATACCGAAGAGTCACAGGATGTGTAAATGGTTCCCTAAACGCCACGTGGCCATGCACGACATGCAAAATCAATCTTTACTAGTTCATTCAGGAGGGAAGGGTTGGGATCATGAAACATGAGGTTAGATCTCGGTTTCTGGCTTACTCACTAAAGTCCTGTGTTACAGACAGACAGCGATATGATGTAATATCTCAGAACCTTCAGTAATCAATAAGGTGTAGCACACCAGAGATAAATGTGCAAATATGGTCACATATCTCCTGCTTCCTTATAGATCACTGATAGCTGAAAGCCTCTTCCCATTTCTAACAGGAGCTAGGAATATTGTACGTTAGTATCAGTGGGAGAGATCCAACAGAACCAAAAGTATTCATGCTCAGACCTCTTCCATGCAACAGTAATGAACTGCACTTGTAACTAGACAGCTCACTTGGTGCCAAATGGTCTAGACTACCATCTCCAAACAGCATGTCACTAAACAGAAGACAGTCAAATAGGTGAATGAGGGAGCTTCAATCCACACCACAAAGTGGCAATGTTTTAGCTCCATAGAGTCTTTATATCCCTTTTTGTTTAACCCCTTAAGGACCAAACTTCTGGAATAAAAGGGAATCATGACGTGTCAGACACGTCATGTGTCCTTAACCCCTTAAGGACACATGACATGTGTGACATGTCATGATTCCCTTTTATTCCAGAGGTTTGGTCCTTAAGGGGTTAAGGGGTTAATCTCTAATAGGAATGTTAAAATGGAACTAGAATTAAGATCATGCAGCAGTTAGGTTTGGTAATGTATATGATATAGAACAATGTTATCATATAGAGGCAAAGTTATAACTTATCAACCAAGATTCCAAGCTTTAAATATTTAAAGTTTAAAGCCGTTTTAGAGTCTTTAAGATGATATTGCCATACAATTTAAAGGAGCAATACATCCATGGCAAGCAACAACAATCTGACACTCTGAGAAAAATGTAAATAATGTTATCTTATTAAATAATTAATAAAAATTACACAAAAGGCGCACCGTGCAAACTATCATAAAACAAATCAGCTATTCCTAATTATCAAATTGATACTCTATTACAAATATATATACTCTAATGTCAATTTACACATAACATGAGAAAAGGAATGCCACAATCATTAATATAATAATTGAGCACAGTGCTAGCGCCAAATGTTGTGAACACCATATTTTCTGGTCAGTCGTTCATAGTGGCCACTACTCTCTCATTACAATAATGCACATTCACTTTCCTCCTTAAGTTCCGTTTTGTTCTGGGAAAAAAAATACATTATTCTCTCAACATTTGCATATTTTCAAATTGAAATTGTGTTATCTGCAAACATATTTTTTATATAAATCTTTTTTTGTTTGTTTTAATTAAGGCAGGCCTATTTGTATTATAAGTTAAAGGATCACTATAGGGTCAGGAACACAAACATGTATTCCTGACCCTACAGTGTTAAAACCACCATCTAGCCCCCCTGTGCCCCTCATGCCTCCATAAATATAGCAAAATCTTACTGTATTCAAGCCAGGAGCTGAAGATCTGCATGATATTTGCCTAAAAAAAACAAGCAGTCTGCTGACATCATCAGAAGTAGTAGCCTGATCCAATCACAATGCTTCCCCATAGGATTGGCTGAGACTGACAAAGAGGCAGATCAGGGGCAGAGCCAGCATGATGATTCTACACACCAGAAAAAAATCAATAAGCTGTTCTGGTGACTATAGTGTCCCTTTAATTAGTAAGATATCAGCAATGGCTAGCAAAATCTGAAAGAAATGCTGTGGATATTATATTGGCCCAAGCGGTTAAACTTTTTAAAAGTTTGGTATGGTCTTATTAAGTAGATATATATGGAAATATTCAGCAGCAGTTATTTGGGATGGGAATTTGGAGTTAACAGAGCTTTGTAATGTAATGCATAATGAAGTCTTCTAAACAGATAGGACAGACTTAGGTTCAAGAGATAAGTTGTGAAATGTGAATAATATATTAAATGAGGCATTGGACGTATGATAAACATGAAAGTTGAGGTTTAGAGAAAAAATAGATAGAATAGGTAAAACTACAGTGAGGTAATAATGGGGCACCTGCACATAGGACTTTTAATCCCCTAAGGACCAATGACAGCATCATTTCATCAGAACTAACCAACCGTTAAAGAACTGTATCAAAATGGATGTCCATTCGCTTAACTGTAGCAGAGCTCTACAGAGCTACACATGCTCAATAAATAGGACATATATAGGGTTTTTAGCGACAAGATTGTCATGACGCATTAAATATAGTAGGTCTTTCAAGGGTTGAAGTGTGAAGTAGAGCTTAAAGACATTAAACTATATAGACGAATATGACATATCATGCAGTATTATTCAAACACAAAATAAACACTTGGGTGTGTGAACTAAGCAAGAAATGTTTAATAATTTAAACGGTTGTAGTAAGCAGGTATAAAGGATGCACGGAATAACCTGCACATGGCAATGGCAATGCTGATGATCATAAAACAGTAAGTACACTGCAGCCATGTACAGGAATAATAAGCAGAGATGGAAACTAATGTGGCACTAGATTGTTGGATGAAGGTACATGCATTGTCACCTTAACGATGTTATGTATGAGTGACACATTATATAACTTATATCCGGCTTCATATCATTTTATGAAATACACATTAAGCATTAATTATATGAAAAAAATAGACTTGGATCACAGAAAATCATGAAAAATACAATATATTTATGCCAACAGTCATATTTAAAACAATGCAAATATGCATCCCTTAAAAATGTATAATTTACCCTTATTCTGATATTAGATAGATAGAGAGAGAGAGAAATAGATATATAGACAGACAGATAGATAATAGATTCATTAATTTGTAACAGGTGGAGAGAGAGATTGGTTGATTGATTGATTGATTGATCAATCGAGATAGAGAGACAGATTGATAAAGAGCTAGAGAGAAATAGACAGACAGACAGACAGATAGATAGATAGATAGATAGACAGACAGATAGATGACAGATAGAAAGCTAGAGAGAAAGAGACAGATAGATAGATGATAGATAGATAGATGATAGATAGATATATAGATAGATGATAGATAGATAGATAGATAGATAGATAGATAGATAGATAGATAGACAGAAAGCTAGGGAGAGAGAGACCGACAGACAGACAGACAGTTAGAAATAAAACCTTTTCAAGGTTATCCAAATGGCAAAAGTAGGCAAAAATAGCTGATCTGAAAAGAAAAGAAATATTCAACTCAGCTATAGCCACTGTTTTAATATTAAAGCCTGAATTTTACGATTTAGATTTTAATTCACTAAAATGTTTTGTAAACTCTTTTCACATGAATAACCCATTTGTATAATTCATATGCATAGGGACCATGCCATCTATAGGAAATCTAAATCTGGAAGCCGAATTTTTACATTTTATTTACGTAATTTCATGTAGTTCTTGCTTATTACACATTGTTTTAGCTGTTTACAAGTGTGGTGCACACATATGCCTTATTTTCGTTTGTATTGTATCTCTAATAATAATGGTAAAAAATATACAGAATACCGCATTTGCAACCAAGATACATGAAATTCCCATAGCAACAGAAGAACATGGAGCCATTCTTTGTTTTTATAAATATATAAAGTAAATTAATTTTGATTAGGGTAATGCATTTAGAAGCCAAAATAGCTTTCCTAAACTTTCCAACTCATTACATTTAGACCCGGTGAGGCTAAGGTTTAGAGACATGAGTTCTAATTTTTTAGTTAGCCTTGTTAACATGATTTGCCACTTTCTCAGTATGGTTTTAATAAATATGTATATACTGTCATACACCCTCTTAACTATATATAAATACTGATGGCCATATCTATATGCCTTATTTAGTGCCCTACACCCCACTGCATTCAGCATGAAGAAATGTACTTTGCAGGGCTTGTACCCACTCCATATTTCCATGCTTCCGCCCTGTGCACAAGTGGGATGGAAGTCAGGGCTCATCACTTAGACTTTCCCCTCAATTGTCCCAGATGTCTTCTTTAAACCACCACCTAGTTACTGTCATTTATGTGTTTTATACGTGTGTTTATTCATATATTTAACCCTTTAAGGACAGACGACGGATATATTCCGTCATGATTCCCTTTTATTCCAGAAGTTGTGTCATTAAGGGGTTAAAATGGTAGGGGGTTATAGTAGCAAACAGAGACTATGACATTTTTTAAAGCTGTAATTAGCCAATTATGCAGTTCCCCCTCCCCCCCCCCCCCCCGTGTTGCACTAACCCAGCATTTATGCCAGAACATCAACATACACAGGAAATGTTGAGTTGTACAAGAAGCAAGCCCATGAACGAAACGAATAAATCACAGAGTTTCTTTCTGACTCCCTAATGTGGCTCATCCAATGATTTTTACTGCTTTCTACACCTACTAGTAAATCGAGCCCTTGTCTCCCCATCAGCTGCCCGCGCGGGGAAGCAATATTGTGTCACACTGAGATCACGGAATTTAAATAAGGAACTTCTTTATCATTAAGTTTGCCAGCTACAGGCGTTGTTAAAGGCAACACATTTGCTTCATAATGTACAGATCCACTATGACACAGGGCCCAAAGAGATAACGTGTGGGTCCTGAGAGCCGTGATTTAAATTTTAAAACAATAGCAGTTCATGTTACTTCCTTTTGACTAATTCTCTTCTCATTACAGGATTTTGTTGATCCACATGTTAGATCAATAGGCAGAAGAATAAAATTAACATTACAAGTATCAAGAAGATTTAGGCTTTAATTATCCGATAATCTGTGGTCTTCCCTCTATGTGGCATTGAAGATATCACTCAGTATATTGGCCTTGTGAATGTCTCCTTTAAAGCAGGACCCAAAGTATCGCTGTAGGACTCAGAATTAATTATTAGGCTGCATTCTCTTTTAGTGCTAAAAAAAAAGATTTCATATCTCAGCTTTGAAATGTAGCAGACAAGTAGAACTCATGTAAAATAAGTGGATATTTAGATTTTATCAAGGCTCAAACTGTCTTACGCTGCCAGACATGCCTAAACGTCACTCACCACTGCAAGTAGATAAATGCTAATAATAATACTATCAGGGCTAAATATTAACTCACCAACGCTTTGTGGCCGTGTTTTACATGGTCATTTCATGGTTTTATAATTTTTCATTTATTGTCTCTTAAAAAGTTCCAAAAATTCAATGAACGTAAGCAGTGACAATAATTTATGACATTCTGTAAGAAAGCGGACTAAACATTTCACATTTTAGTTCTCAGTATGGTTGGAAGGGATATAACGTACTTGCTTAGCCATAGGCAATGACAGCACATGGGGTATATTATAATATTAATGGAAAGTACTTGCTTGTTAGGAGAGAAGATCAGGAGGTTAAAGGGGTACTCGAAGAGCAGTAGGTTAAAGGGTTACTACTATATCCTGCTGTAGTCGTTATGATGCCAGGAATACCTTGGCCCGGTTCCCCCGGTTTGCCTCCTTACCTAGGTCCCTCCCTGGCACTGATGCTCTCTGGTGGTCTAGTTACATGTTCCCGGCTGCTGCAGAGCCACAGAAGCAGGAAGACGTGGCCGTCACCATTCATTGGCTGAAAGTGTCATCAGATCACTCTCAGCCAATGACTGATATTAGCCAACCCAGAACTCTAGTTCAAGGCTGGCTGCTGACACCCCAGTGACGCTTTTGGAGGATCTTGCAGACAGGTAAAGCTCTGTATGTGGAGCATTTCAAAGTGAAACACTGCACATACAGACTCCAGGCACCATGACCACTTAAAATCACTGGACGCCACGGTGCTTGAAGTACCCCTTTAAGAATACTAATGTATCTAACTAAAATATAATATGGTAATTCGTTCGTGAATTATACAAATATTATAATTTATTTGGCGTTTGTCAGTATAATATTTAGGTATAGAGCTAATAGATGTTGCCGTGCAAGCTCTAACTACACTCCCTATATTCTCCTTCTTAGGGGTGTGTGCACGCAAGCTCCTTGTTACTGTATCCTAATGGAGTTCTGTGCCCAGGGGCAGCTGTATGAGGTTCTCCGTGCAGGCAGAAAAGTCACCCCGTCTCTGCTTGTGGATTGGTCCATGGGTATTGCAGGCGGAATGAATTATCTCCATCTGCACAAAATCATCCATCGTGATCTGAAATCACCTAAGTGAGTATTGTTTGTGATATTCACAATACAAGTTTTGCATGTCATTACATATACAACTTTATTCTATTCCAGCTGGGCTGTTTAACTCTTTCTCTGTTTGATATAATGGCTGAAGATTACATTTCAGGTGATGACATCATTCATGTATAAAAAAATAAATAAAAAAAAACTAAGGTAGTTTATCTGTATACCTAACACAGGCTCAAACCACCCTAGGCATCAATAACTTAACTTTAATGCTAACAATTTTGTGGACCATTAGTTCTGTGCTGTAAATATGACAGTCGACTGACATTTTATGTATTTTAATGAATATGAACTTTTGAAGTTTGAACGACTCCTATTGAATATTGTCTATTCACAGTATGTTGATCACATATGATGATTTGGTGAAAATATCAGACTTTGGCACCTCCAAGGAGCTGAGTGACAAGAGTACCAAGATGTCCTTTGCAGGTACAGTGGCCTGGATGGCCCCAGAGGTGATACGCAATGAGCCTGTTTCTGAAAAGGTGGATATTTGGTGAGTGAGTAATAGGTTGTAAATACCTATCACATATCTCAGTAGTTGCATGATTAAACTGTTAATTAAACTTGACTATTTTTACAGAAAGGTATACAAAACATTGCATTGCACAGCTCTAGAATGTTCAACATGTGATACATTATTACTTATATGTAACATGTCAACACACTGAGCAGCATTGGGCAAAGTGATAATCAGTTTATTATATACTACAGACATGGATGGTGTTAAAGGGCCACTATAGTCACCCAGACCACTTCAGCTCAATAAAGTGTTCTGGGTGCCAGGTCCCCCCAGGTTTTGACACTGCAGCTGTAAACATAGCAGTTTCAGAGAAAGATTTGGAAAGATAAAAGACGTAGAACTACTCACCTGCAGAAATGACAAACAGGAAAGTTAGACAATAGAAAAGGATGCTATATTATGCAAGTCTGCACGATCTTGGAAAGCAGACAAAATGGGAGCCACCAAGGGGCATCTCTGTAGTGCAAGACACCAGTGCATGCTGGACTATTCCCAGAAGGAAACAGCAGTTAACTCCTGTGAAATAGGCTGGTTTCCACGCAGGATGTGGCATACCAATTTAGCCAGAGCAGTTGTGACATCAGCATAGTGTTTAAGCAAAGTTCGTGGCATCACAGTGTGCACTCCATTAAGTGCTTATCACGAATGTAGTTTGACTAGAAAATATGCAAGTCTTAATTATTTTAATTTATACTCTGCAGCACTATACGGTAGATGGACCATTACATTATAACAAACTTGAGTAAACGGAGGCAAGAGGTGCAGAGGGCTCAGCTCACTTACTTTCCCAGTCCTATAAAAAAAGACTTCTAAAAACCTTTTATTCATTTCTATTCATTGAGATACACAGGGGCTTATTCTCTAAACTGTGAATTCTAGTGAATGTTCAGCCATATTTGAGTCAGAAAAAATCTCCAATTGAGCTATATTTGCAATATGAATATTTTAGTGAACGTTTTGCAATTGAATTGTTAATTTCACCCCATTTCACAGGTTTGTGAAATGTCTATAAAACAAACAAACAAATGTGTATTAAAAGCACTTTCCTTTTTTTATATATTTACACCTCTCGAAGGATTAATTTAGAAACTTCTGCAAAATTCCACTCAATAGTATGAAATCCTTATGCATTTAGTAATTAGAAATCCATGGAAATATTAGATTGGTTACAGCTCCCCAGTGTTCCCGTCACTGACAACCTACAGTCAGTGTCTGGGAATTAATGGCACTATTGAACGTAATTTTATTTGCAGTAGAGCGGTGGTTGATCCAGTAAATAATCATTATGATTTTGCTTCTTCAGCGCTGAAGGAATTGTGTTTACCTTGTTCAAATAGTGACATTTCATCCCATGAATCTGACAAGTTGCAAGTTCTGCTGAACACTAAACTGGCAGATTCTCTGCAGGCAACAGTCTTAGAAAACCAATTCTTGGTGAGAAATAAAATGTCAGACAACTGGCACAGTGCCTGGTAAGTGCCTCAAGAAGACCTGACTCGCTCTCTCTATGGGGATTATTCACTAAACAGTTAATAGTGGTGACATGGAAACCCTTCTGTGAAATCTAGACTTTAGTGAATAATCTCTTGACTGTTTTCTACTTTCGTTTCTCATTTTAGGGATTTTCTTTTATGCTTAGCTGGGTTATTAACTATAGTTTGAATTTTAAAGGAACACTATAGAGTATTCCAAATGTTTTGGTGTTTTATTGACCAATTTAGATTCAGGGGCCCCTTCAATGAAAATGGTAGGGGTGAAGGACATTACTCGCCTTTTTTCCAGCTCCGAGATTCGGTCCCTATAGTCGCCGGTGACGTCGTCCTGCAGGCAGTCTCCTCTCATAGTGTAGCACTGGGGACGAGAAACGCATACACTGCAAATGACGTGCTTGTCAAATCAAATGCTTCTCATAGGGAAGCATTGAATCCAGTGAATGAATGATATGCGTTTGTAGACGTTCAAGGTCGTCACTATACAGTGCACGGGGACATCAGTCATACATAGCTGAGTCTGACTCGGTCGTAGCAGCAAAAGCACCCTCTAGTGGCTGTCAGGAACAAAACAATGTCATATCTACTAAACAACATTTTACATTGCATGAACAAAACGACAGGGCCACTGTACCCAGGCCACTTCATCTCAATTAAGTAGTCTTTTATGCCAAAATAGTTGAACTAAATGACAACAGAATTGGGGAAATGAAAACATAGCAGACTTTGATAACATTTTTCCAATCCAACAATTTTAGTCTAAAATGTGAAATGTGAGTTAATTATGATTTTATGACAGTTTGCTATAATGAATAACCCTGTAAATGTGGATAAGCATCCAGATACGTGCAATGATTTTAAATAGTGTGCTTTTAGTTTTCATACGCCACAATGCACTCATAACCAGTTTCCTGAAACCATCCTAACGTGATCCTGTGCTATACATTCTATACATGCAGCCCTGGTCAAAAATTGGATCAGACCTCCCAAGTATGATACGTTTCCAGTGTAATAGTGGGATTGTGGACCAGTGAAAGCTAAATAATGTGTTTGAAATGTAGACTTTTGACAGCACAGTGTGTTGGGCTCTGTGAATTGCTACTAGGCTAGTACTATTCACTAAATAAACAAAACTGAAAGACAAAAGTAATGGCTATCAGAAAATAAGAGGGAACAAGACAGAGTAATAAGTGGAAGCTCGAAAACTGGAGTGAGTGGGGTTTCACCAAATCCCAAGGATTAACGTAGAAAAGATACAATTTATCCAGGAGCTTTTACAATAAAAAGAAGAGAATGCCTTAAAGTTACACAATAAAATTCAAATTTCTAAAAATGAGGAAATTCTTAAAATGCAAATGTGTGTACTCAGGCAGACAAAGTTATACTCAGTATAAAATCACAGCATTATGTAACGCGATCCTGTGCTATACATTCTATACATGCAGCCCTGGTCAGAAATTGGATCAGACCTCCCAAGTATGATACGTTTCCAGTGTAATAGTGGGATTGTGGACCAGTGAAAGCTAAATAATGTGTTTGAAATGTAGACTTTTGACAGCACAGTGTGTTGGGCTCTGTGAAATGCTACTAGGCTAGTACTATTCACTGCCTAGTTAATGGTTTGCCATGGAATTCATTTTGTTTTTAGAAATAAAAGTTCTTGTTTTCATGCTGGTTTTCTGTCAGAATAATTACTATACCAAAACTGTACAATAATATAATATTACATAAAAAGTTAGTGCCAGGCATTTAAGGATGTTACGGTTAAGTTAGGGTTAGGGACTCAAAAGAGAAAGGAATACTGCGGTCCATTTTTATCTGTTTGCACTTACAGGAAGGAATAATGCAGCACAGGTAAGTTAATTTCTCCGGAGTTGGAGGCATCATGGCTCCATGATGTTCTGGGTGCAATCATGCAACTTGAGGCATCTGCTTGGAAAGTGCTGCATTAGTGCATGCACATTTTGATAGAAACTTTTTACACAAGGCATCCTTATGGTTATTTACATTGTACAATTTACATTGTATGCTGAGGCTGTGCTAAGACAACCTAGGACAGGCATAGGCAACCTTCAGCATCCCAGATGGTGTGGACTACATCGCCCATAATGCGTGTACAGCCATAATGCTGGCAAAGCATCATGGGAGATGTAGTTCATCACATCTGGAGTGTCTAAAGTTGCTTAACACTGGCCCAAGCAGGTGATTTAAAAATAAAGAAATAAAGAGTAGCAATTAAGTAGCTTTTAGTTAGTTGTTGGGTGTGTGAAAATTAGACAAGTGACAGTTCTGCAGTAAATCAAGTTGGTTTAAATAATCATATTTTAAGTCGTATTCTAATTTTTAAATAATTTATTTATATCAACATTTGAAAATATAGCACTTAACTATATAAAAAAAAAAGCATAAACCTTTGTGGCTCAAGGCGATTTAACTATACAGTTTTGACTTGTTAAGTGATTGGAGAGATAGTGTAACCTGTGCTAGAAACATGTGTCAAGTCACACGCTGTAACCTCTGAAAATTATTATACAAACAGTAATGACTGGTATTAAGAAACCTCCAGTATAGCTGCATTTACTCAAAGAGGAAACTTTGTTAGAAAAAAAGGGAATAACGCCAAGCTTACTTTTTGTGGATGATGACAAATGATGAGGTTGCTGACAAGAATGAAAAACACATAGGAATGAACATTCCAGGCCGTGATAGGAATGGATTAAAAAGTTCTAAAGTTACACTATGCACTACAAAAATAAAGAATTTAAAAAAAAGTTCTAAAGTTACACTATGCACTACAAAAATAAAGAATTTAAAAAAAAGTTCTACAGTTACACTATGCACTACAAAAATAAAGAATTTAAAAAAAAGTTCTACAGTTACACTATGCACTACAAAAATAAAGAATTTTAAAAAAAGTTCTACAGTTACACTATGCACTACAAAAATAAAAAATAATACAAAAATAAAGTTCTAAAGATCAACATTAACTTTATTGGCATTTCAGGTATATTATATTACACGCGGTATTTCATGACATGCTTATACACACTACTAAGCTGTATAATTCAGGTTCCATCACGTACTGTTGTATAATACAGGACAAACCTACTTCAAATATTGCATCGAATTAAACAGCAGCTGGATGAATTCTTCTCGTATTCAGGGATATCGTTTTTCATTTTTTGGATAATAGCTTCTTGATCCTAGGAGAGATCTGACTGCCTTACTCGGGTTGAGAAGGATATTTTTTTTTTTTTTAATTTGCTGTAAAAGTGTTTCAAAGTAGATTTTTTTTTTTTTGCCTTCTTTTTGTTAAACAGCAAAACCAGATGTGTGAAAGGCTTAACGTGTTGGATGGAAGTCTTTTTTTTTTTTCAGCCTATGTAACTATATATACTTTGCAAACAGAAATTAGCTGCAATTTTACCCTTTTCAGATGTCTCCCTCCATATGGTACCAATGAAAACACCATGTTTTAATTGACCATAAAAGGTTGCTATGCTCATTTGAACGCAGCAGTATTTTACTGATATTCTTTGCGAGTGTGCTAGCTATGTTTATCCTGTAGATATAGTTAGGATTTAAGGTCAGGCGTAGTGTCATGGCAGTTAATGTTTGCACAGATCTTGCTGTTCTGTTGCACTCTTAATGCAGAACACTGAATAGTACCCGGAGTGCACTTAGCAATTAGGTTTAGAGTGTTGTGCATCTACCACCTGGACGCACACATACATTTATAGGGACACTATATGCACTAAAACAACTTCAGCTTAATGAAGCAGTTTTGGTCTACAGATCATGCCCATGTAGTCTCACTGCTCAATTATCTGCAATTTACGAGTTAAATAACTTTTTTTTTACATCCCTAACCACACCACCCTGCAGATGACTTCATAACCTGTATGGAGACATCTAATGTTTAAAATTCCATTATTGCACATTCTGTTTAATTTAGAATTTCTTATTGCCTGCTCTGTTAATAGACCTCTAGACCTCACAGGAGCCTACTGTGTGCAATTAAAGTTCAATTTATTGACAAGGAGATAAAAACTTCAAAAGCAAGTTAACATCTGACTGAAAATGAAAGCATTTTTTTTTAAATGCAGATGTGTTAGTCACCGTCTTGGGAGTTGTGGCTTGGGCTGCATGGACAGAAATAGAACAGAAAGTTAGATTTAACTCCTAAATGGCAGAGAATTAAGCAGTGAATCTGCAGGGGCATGTTCTATACACTAAAACGGCTTAATTACGATAAAGTTGTTTTGATGCCTATAGTGTCCATTTAACCAAAACTCAATATTTCACCTTATGCTCAAGAGGTACAGGAACATTGTCATTCAGCTAGCTTGATTAGCTCAAAAACTATTAAAATATCAGACAGTAAACAGATCAATGTGACACGTATGCTGCTCTTTTCAGCATCAGATTCAGCATCAGATTACACATAAAGAAAGTCTCTTTAGTGCACCCTCGCTGTGCTCCTCGAATCAAAGCAGTAGCTGGTGGAGCACGTCCCAAAAAATATTTCAAAGGAAAAAAATGTTGGACAGACCCTGATGGACAGACTGTCATTGTGAGTTTAGATGGATGGTCTAATTTTCACAACGAGCCAATTATATGTGTGGCTGTACCAGAAGGAGCAAGTGAAACAGACATAATAGATATAGACACATCTAGTCACTCTCGTACATCTGACTATTCACTTGAAGTTTGCAATGTGTGAAAATGAATGTAAGTACCATGCAATGAAACAGGGAACACCAGCAATGTGAGGTACACGTGGACACAGTTACAGAGAGAACATGATGAGAGATGTGTTTTGGAATAAAACTGCTGATTGTATGACTATACTAAAAGGGGCAATTTTGATATTTGAAGAAAATTGAGACCATATTATCAAGGTTGCCAACGTGGGACTAAAGCTAAAAGCAGAAGACCTTTTGAAATTTCTGAAGCCAATTTCTATTGCACTTGAAGTAGTCCAGATAGGTAATTGCACTATTTCCTTTTTCTGAAGCTGTTCTTTTCTAACAGAAAAAAAAAATAAAAGAGTTCTTTAAAGATAAAAGCTTGATAAAGAGAAGATGAAGACATTTATAGATCCCTATGGTTGGGTGTTTGGTACAGAACATGTCATGGCCTATCTTTTGCATCCGTGTTACCATGGCAGCCATTGAACTTGTTTAGAGAAAAAAAAGATTTTTCCTTTAGCCAAGAAGTGGTCACATGTCAAGAATTTGCTACCAGTGATAACAATATTTCACTTCAAGGAAACAGCATTTTGTGACTTTTTGTAGCAGTTGTTGTACATATTTATTTTGTCTCTGTCAGGATAGATTAACATTCTAATCTAGGAAAGTGAGAAAGACACAACATATTACTAGTCCTTAGAGGTAGCCCGGCTTAACGTCTTCACAAAAGTGAGAATGATCAGAATATAATACAAGGTAAAGGAATACAGGGAGACAACAGGACGTAAACACAAGCTAAAAGTCAAGGAGCACAAAAGGTCAGAATAGTCAATAAACAAGACAAGGTTAAAAGCCAGAACAATCAACACAGAAGGAACGCACTCCTGTGTACTACAGACCACAATAGGGTGCAGGTCTGCTAGTGGAACAAATTAAATATCCCTGGCATTTGACGTCACCAGACAGACTCCAAAATATCATAGATTTGTGATGCCGAAATAAAACTGAACTTGTGTCACTTTTGTCTACAGGTTTAGAGTGGTCATTATTCGCATCACTATTGATACAGTATTCTCTTGAGGTGAGAATATGTTCAAAGTCCCTAATTCTCATGCCTATATTGTCACACAACTGATGCGAGGTTGGAATTTGTCCTTTCGCCTGGCGTCCATATTGATGTGTGAATGTCACAACATGGGAATTTTGACAAAACAGTGTGCAGTCCAGGGAGAGAAGCGTGTCGCCCTTCCTCCCCAGTGGCAGAGTGTGTTACAGGGAGCGGAGACAAACGGTCTCCCCCTCCAGCGGCAGCCTGCAACCCCAGCGGAAGAGGGATTTTGACTAAGTATTTTCAGTTTGCAATGATATTGACGCGGGATATGACCGCAGGTGGGTGCAACACTGGGTGTTAGATTGATCCCAAGAGCAACCTGAAAACTTGACAGTTTGTTTCTCTCTGCCATTTCAATTACCCCAGTCTGCTAAAACCAAATCCCTTTTTTCCTTTTCCTGCAGGGTACCTAAAACACACATTTAACTCCCTCTTTCCTCCTCACCCAACCCATAGACCAAGAGTGTCAATCAAAATCTGGTGGTGCCCAGGGTGGGCTCCCAAGTTACCTAATGGAAAGGCTGGGCTTTTATCTGCCTAATTTTTCTCCCCAAATTTTATTGATAGAATCTTTATTAACATATTACAACACAAAGGAATGTTTCCCATAAAGGAGAAAGAGGAATAGAGGATTAGTGTGTATAAAGGTGTGCAACAAACAGCACAAGTGCAATAATGTGTAGATTGTATTCAAAAATGTAAAAATCTAGATAACTTTGGAACTGTACTCCAGATGTTGTGAACTACATCTGCCCTGAAGCTTTGCCAGCATTGTGGCTGTAAGAGCATTATGGAAGATTACAACGTCTGGAATTTCGAAGGTTGCTTACCCCTGAACTACAACATTATGTAAAAACATTTGTGTGTAGTTAATGCCATAAACAGAAGATAAATGTAGTTTTTCACTGGTTAAAAAGAATTCTTCTAGTTTGTATAACTTCTTTCATAACAACAACTGACTGAGGATGATGGGTCTTGTAGTCACTTAGCAGCCAGAAAGCAGCATGCCAACCCTATTTTATCTGTACTATTAGCGTGTATATCTATTCACACTGATAAACATCAGTACATTTATTATCTGTGTATCTAATTATTTCACTTCTTTTCAACCTCCCTTCTGTATGTCTTTATCAACACTGTTTGTTTATTGTCCTTTGTGTGTAAAGTGCTATTTCCTTTCTATGCCTTCCTCTCCCTCATATACATTTTTATCCTCTTTGTCTTACCGTCACTAATTCACTTTAATCTTGGAAGAGGGAGGGGTGGGCTTTATCACTGATACATTGGGGCAGGCTGTGTTACTATGGAGATGGACCACAAGATGGGTGGGAGATTAGTGTCCATCTGTCGGCAGATGACCTCTCCTAAAAGGCCAGCATCACATTATGCCCTACACTGCTGGCACACACTTACAAACATACTTACACGCACACACTACTCATCTGTACTAAATAAGCTTCCCGAGGACATGTTGCAGATGGGACCTCATCTCCTGCAGACTCATTATAATCAAGACAGAGATGACTCATTTTATTAGGAGCTGTAAATAAACCTACTGAAATTAATGCTTAATGGATTTCTACATAACAGCTTAATTTATTTTTTCAGAGATTTTTCAGGGGACAGCCTGCAGTACCAGTCAGCATTATATGAGTAGAGCTCTCTTCAATTACCCCTGTTTGGTAGACATTACTTAAATAGGTTTTACTGTTTGCTGACTACGGGAAAGTCAGGATTTACAAATAGACTCAGTGGGTTTTTTTTTTCCATCTTAAAAACTTGGGGGGGTTTGTCTTTTGTTTTTTTATTATTAACGAGATCAATTATAAAGGATTTATTTAAAAGATGTGCACAAGATATGTATAAAATGAATTCAAAAACAATCTGCAGGGCTAAAACAAAGGTGGGATTTGTGACTTGGGTATAGAGTTTAAACATCAAGAATGGGAATCATCTTTATCAACAACTTATAAATATACTAATTTCCTGAATTTGAGAGAGGTTCAATACAAGATACACAACAGAAGGTATTGGGTAAAACTAGGTGTCACGCTAACGTAGACTTGACATGTTGGAGATGTGAAATGAAATTGGGGGTGGGTAGGATTAGTTTTTAAGAGCATACAGAATGCTTCTAAACTAAGCAAAGTGGTTTATTTATAAAATAAAAAAATGAGCAATACAAATCTGGAGGATTAAACTCTTATGGAGTTCTCTAGACTTAATAACATATAAAAAACGACTAATAGAATGGAGCAACCCAAATTCAACTAAATTAGCTCTGGATTAGAATCCCTCCTGGTGGTGTCTCTCCATTTAGTGGTAAACCATTTTTGAGCAGTTTAACACTAAATAAACATCCCTTGTCACCCACAGCCTGGCCCCCACTGGAGGTATGGCTAAAGCAAAGATTTTACACTTCCTTAGTCATACCAATTCATACCAGGAGTGGGTGCTGTGTGATGCTGAAAGCGGTCAGCTGACACTGACATGTTTGTGAAACTCGACCAAATGATTGGCACAGCACAGAGTTTAGCCATGCTGAGGAAGGCATTGGATTGGCTGAGAACATCAGGACTATTAAGCCAAGGAGGGGAAGCGGCAGGATGGGGACTAGTTAGGCGAGAGCTGAAAGGTAAGTAAAACTCACCATTCAAACCCACACATGGGGGGAAGGACACTAATGTAGATAGAATAAAAATAATAATGTAACAGGTTGAGTGCTTATCCCAAACAGAATACAGTATATCTTAAACCAACACTTCCAATACATCTAAGCAAAAGTTCTACCAAAAAGCCCATGTTCATGGGTTATATATCATGTACACAAAGTGCAAATACAAAAGGGCTAATCACATGTAATTGTGAGCATGTGTTTTTTGGTATCACTTTTGTTTTTATGGATTGGAAGGATGAGTTTAGGATAGATTGTGTTCCTTTTACATTGATATTTTTGTTCTACACGTGGTATTTAGGGAGCATGAGAACGCATTTTGAGGAGCTGATTAAATTGTATTAAGAAGGAATAAGTAAATGCATTTCTTTTTGTGCTTTTTCACATATATTTTTAGTTTATAGATAGATTAAAACAATAGAGTTAGGAATACATACATGTATTCCTAACGCCAGTGTTTCATGAAATTATTAAAAGCAGTTTACCTCTAAATGAAAGGATTGGGGTCTCCAGACACTATATCCACTGCAATCATAGCAATTAGTTACAACTGCAATTATGTATATAGCTCCAATATATTCCGCAGGAATTTACAAGATAAACATTTTATTCTAAAAAACACGTATGACAGGGAACAGTGGTTCAGACTCACAGCTCCTCAGTTAAAGAGACAGTACCAACAGTGTCTCTTTAACAGAGGAACTCTGAACTATTGAAAGCTACAATGTCTATAAATCATTGCATTACTCACAGGATTGTGGGACATACAACTGTTAGTTATGTATGTTTTATTGTAATTGTGCCTTCTGATTTATTTATTTATGCATTTATGCATTTATTTATTTTTGCGGATTTTTCTATAGTTGTTCAGAAATCAGTTTCAAGGGTATTCGTCCTTAAATTCTGTGCTGTTTTGGGTTATTTAGTCCCAATTCTGATTTATTTAAGACTAAACCGACTTGTTTAGCAAAATTGTATTCACATGTGAAGTTCCTCTGAATTTGACTTAAGTTAAATGAAACTGACGTAAACCATTTTTTTTCCAAATAGTTTTGACTGATTTTAACCTTCAGTAGAAAAACCTCATAGACGATAGCCCCCAAACAGGTTATTATTATACTGGACAAGCTTAATTGTATAGATAATATCTTCCGCTCCAAGGATAACGAAACAATAAAAAATAACAAAAAAAACAGGGACACCTTAAAATTATCAAACACAACAGAGAAATAATTAGCATGAAGCAAATTCATGTATTTTAAATGACTATACCAGTGATAGCTAACATTGTCAATATTTAGTACAACAACATTTCCCATATCAGAGCATCATGGAAAACATGCTGCACTAAGATGCTTCTCCGTGACCTTTTCCTTATTTAAAGGGACACTATAGTCACCTGAACAACTTTAGCTTAATGAAGCAGTTTTGGTGTATAGAACATGCCCCTGCAGCCTCACTGCTCAATCCTCTGCCATTTAGGAGTTAAATCCCTTTGTTTATGAACCCTAGTCACACCTCCCTGCATGTGACTTGCACAGCCTTCCATAAACACTTCCTGTAAAGAGAGCCCTATTTAGGCTTTCTTTATTGCAAGTTCTGTTTAATTAAGATTTTCTTATCCCCTGCTATGTTAATAGCTTGCTACACCCTGCAAGAGCCTCCTGTATGTGATTAAAGTTCAATTTAGAGATTGAGATACAATTATTTAAGGTAAATTACATCTGTTTGAAAGTGAAACCGTTTTTTTTTTTCATGCAGGCTCTGTCAATCATAGCCAGGGGAGGTGTGGCTAGGGCTGCATAAACAGAAACAAAGTGATTTAAATCCTAAATGACAGCGAATTGAGCAGTGAAATTGCAGGGGAATGATATATACACTAAAACTGCTTTATTTAGCTAAAGTAATTTAGGTGATTATAGTGTTCCTTTAAGGTACATCAACACTGCTAAAATAACTGTAACCACATTTTAATAATACATATTAAATTAAATGTGCAGTGGAGTGATTTTAACAGAATCATTTAAAATTATTAAAAAAAATTAACATTTTTGACTGTTGTCCTTCCGAGAATTCTTTGTAAATAGAGCCATTTGACGCTCAAATGTAATATGTGAATTATTGATGAGATGTCGAACTAGCCTGCTGGTTCCATTTAAGAACGCAGCAGCTTTGGTAATCTCTAACTAACATTCTAAAATGCCAGGTGAGAGTGCTTCTAGGGAGACGACAGGCGATGGTGGCAGAGTCTGTTACGGCTTAATGCCTTCATGTCCATTTTATAATGAGTATGTCAACTGTGCCGGCAGAGCAACGCACACAACTATTCATTGGGCGATCCATCATCTGCCTTTTTGTTTTTTAACACCCTCTGATTTTTGTGTATCCTTTGACCCTTTTAAGTGTGTTAATTACATTCTCCCTTTCTCTGCTCTCTTGCTGCAGTTTCTTCTATTCCCATATGCTCCCATCTTCGCTCTCCTCCCTTGTTCTCGCCATCCCTTCTGTTAGCATAAAGGGGGAGATTGATTGACAGTCATTTACTCCTCCTCATATCTGATGGTGACAGCATTATACGAGGTTAAGGGTTATAAGCAGAAGCAGAGACAAGGAATTAATGAATGCACCAGCTGCACCAGCCCTATCCCCATGAGATTAGTCCTTGCTAACCCTCCTAACTGAGAGTACATAAAGGGACAGAAATATCATCTCATGTAAACTGTGCTCATTCCTCATGTCAAATATTATATATATAGATTTTTATATTCACTGATCTTTGCCCTTGCCCTGCACTGCTGTGTTCTACTGTTAGAAAAAACTACATTGATATATGCATGAAATAAACAAGGAGACAATGTATGATGTTATCTTTGGTTAAATATGGATTAAAGGCTTCTGTCCCTTTGTAAGCATTGAGAGAAATGATAGTTCGGCCTTTGGCGGGTTGAAAAGCTTCATTATAATAAATTACCTATGGTCTATGACCATTAATAGGTACATATGACATTTGTGGGATCTGTGCTGGCCCTACCATTACTTACTGCGAGAGGTAGGGAAAAATAATAAATAAATAAATAAAATAAAGAGCCTAAGTTAGAATAAATTACAGGGCTGTAGGGACTCTAGGTACGTTGGTCAATGCTTTCTTCCACTGGTTAGGAACCAGGGGAGCCTTCTTGATATCTGGAGAATGTCTAATTTTAACGTGATGCTAGCCATTCATAAAGACTTTGGGGGATAAAGAAAACATATGGGCCACTTTTTTTTCCTAAGTGATGGAGTGTAATCCTTTATTAAACTAAATGAACCCATCTCCTTCATTTTCCCTATTCCCCCGACCACTGGTACAGTACTCATACTGGAAGCTGGTGGTGTGACATTCAAACTGAACTATTAGTTATGACCATTGCAACTCTATATTTATCAGTCTCAGAAAAAATGGCCTCAACCCATTCCTTTAAAAAATATATAAAAAGTCACTTTCATAAGGAAGCCTAGCTATCTGCCAATTAACCATTTCTCTGCAGAAGTTTGCTTCCGCTTCATATTGCACACATTGTCCCCTCACAGTATGTGTTAGACCTGCAGTCTGTGATTTACTCTGTAAATAATGTAATATTGCATTGAATGAGGATTTTACACCAGGAAAAAGTTCTACTTATATGTATGTGTATACACTCAAAATCTCAAGCATTTTTTGCTCATGTAACAGACTTAGAGAATATATTGGCATTTTAGAAGTAAATAATATAAATATTAAATACATAATAATATGGTCTTTAGGAGGTTTTACTGCAATCACATGTTTTGTTTTGTTTTTTACATATATTCTGAGGTTCTGTGGGCTTAATTGATCCCCCACATCCTGTAGGACTATTGTTATGGTATGCATAATTCTTTGACTTGATTTTCATTAGAAGGTACATCAAAGGGTATGAAAGTCAAATCAGAGAGTTGTGATCTAGAATCCACTATGCAGCAATGATATCTTAATAAGTTAGAGTGAGGCAATCAATTATATGTTTGTTTGTTTGTTTGTTTTTACAAAACTCACCAATCAGTAAATTTTAGTTTGTGTTAATTCATCTTAGTGACTTGGGGGCGTAAGTGATTTCATATTTTTACATACATTTCAACATGATTATAAAAACATGAATCTAAAAAAAATATATGTCACATATAAAAATATATATCAATAAATAAAAAAAAAATATCAAAATATTAAATTATTAAAATTGTTTTCAAAATATTAAAACAATATAAAAATTTACCTAAAATATTAAATAATCTGAAAGCTTATCGAAAAATAATAAATCAAGGTTTATATCTTAGAACATCATCTAACCATCTGTGTTTGTTTTTATACCAACTCAAGAATTCATTTGTTTTACTATGAATGTTTTACGATAGCTGAAGCGCACCCTTCAGGTGATATTTTGCATTGCATCCAGCACAGCGTAACTAACAACAATGAAAACAAGTGGTGTTACAATGCAGATTGCAGGCCTATTCACTAAACCTCATGTTGTCCTTAGTTATGTTAAGTCAATTATGGATTCAAACTCATCTAAGTACATCAGTTTAAAGGGACCAATTCTCTAATGCATTTAACAGCAATAGAGTTTTGCTAAAGTGAGAATTGAATTCAAAGGGAATTTCACATTTTAGACCAAAATAGCTGAATTAGAAGTATTGCTGACTTGGAGAATATTTCCTATGCAGCTATTTTGAATTCCTGCAGCTTCTGCAGTTAGCTTCCACCGGGCTAGAATACCTTGATGCATTGAACTCTTAGTTTTAAATATAAACACTCATTACAGTAAAGCGGATTACTGGAATTCCCCTTTAATCTACTGGCATATCAGAACCTACATACATTAGTGTTACAGTTATTGTGAGTTGGTTTAAAAATCCAAATTGAACCAGAAAATAGGCAGATTATAAAATCATTGAGCAGAGTCCTCGTCACCTCTTGTATCAGCCAACACTATTTTATTCGTCAATTACCTTCTGTTACCGCTCTGTAATTGCAAAGCACTGTAATAATAATATTAATAAGAAAGCAGTATGCATGTATCTTCATGATACTTAGCCATTCTGTATTATTAAATAATGTTAATTTTTACCTTTCTGTCTCTCAGGTCTTTTGGGGTCGTTCTTTGGGAGCTTCTGACTGGCGAAATCCCATACAAGGATGTGGATTCCTCAGCCATCATCTGGGGTGTTGGAAGCAATAGCCTGCACCTCCCAGTCCCATCAAGTTGTCCTGATGGATTCAAGCTCCTTTTGCGACAGTGCTGGTTAGTGTCCACTTCTCATTTCATTGCAGTGATGGAACTAATTTAGAGAGGGCCCTGGTGCAAAAAATAATAATTGCCACCCCCATAAAACAGGAGCCACTTGTGTACCTCTGGTATGGCAGTTATGACACTTGCTCTGGGCACCACTTTAAGGTGGCGCCACTGAGCAGCGGCCAGGCAAACAGTTTGTTTTAATATTTTACTGCATTGGTGGGGGATTCAGGCCAGCAACGTTAGAGTTACACCTCCGGCGAATGCAGACCTCATTAATGGCTCTTATGTGGCACGGCCGTATCTAGTGAGTCAGAATGCAGCTGCCAATGTTTCCAACTTGCAATCTTACTTACTAAGTGCCAGACTGCAAGGGACCAATTGCATTGGTGCAAACCTCATGCTTGCCTGCTGGACCACCAGGCAGAGCTATCCGCAGCTGGACCACACATCACATACAGCCAGCACACACCACACACACATTACACACAACCAGGTCACCCCACACACACCGCATACAGTCAGCACACGCCACACATCACAGACATAAACAAAACAAACACACACATTTCATACAGTTTGTTATTTTTAAACAAAAAAAAAGTTAGTCCAAATTATCTAAAAGGTGTCAAATATTTGGACACTGGCCACAAGGGATGCAATTTCAGTGCTTGGCCACCATAGGCAATATTTTCAGTAGATATGCCTCTGAGAAGGGGTGGCCAAAAGGTAGATCTCAAGTATTGAGTATTGAATACAACTCAGACTATGCTTTGGCCCCTTATGTTGGTGAAAAAAGTCAGTCTCATCAAGTGGGTATTCTATAACAACATGTGAAAAATGTGGGCATCAGTTAAATTTTTCCTCGAGTTAATCTGCTCTAAGTTGTCTAAAATCACGCACTTCAGAACGTTTTTGTGATAAACACTTTCCACTCCACTAAAAAAAGTGGATTTCTCCTTCCCTCATAATATTTTTTCTTAGTGATTTATTGGCACACACCAAATTGTAGTGATTTGAAACCCAGATTGCAAAATTCAGATCAAAGTAGCCACGCTGTTACTATAGCCAAGTAGACTTTTTAAAAAAAAATTTGTTTTTGCAATTGTGTTTACTCTTCACTCACTGGAATTTAGTGTGGGTTTTTTTTTTTTTAATAAAACACAGCCTAGCTGATCCTAAATATGTCTTTATGGATCGTTGTTCTTCTTGCCATCTTAGGAATAGCAAGCCAAGAAACAGACCCTCTTTCCGACAGATTCTTCTACATCTGGATATTGCCTCTGCTGATGTCTTGTCCACAGCCCAGGAGACATATTTCAAGTCACAGGTGAGTACAGGGATTAAAAAATACTAATAAGAAGAATCTGCTTCATTTAAACAAAACAAATGTATTATAGCAAGTAATCTGACAAATTGGTTGTCTATAAAATTGTCAGCTGTTCCAGAATTAATAAGAGCCTGAATAAAAAATGATTTGTCAGCCAACTTCAAAGTAATAGAGACGAAATTGGTTCAGAGTAAAGAAAGGGGACTTAGATGTCACACCCAAGGTTGATCTCCAGAGCGACCTTAGGGGCAAGTGTTTTCCGGATGAACCGGACAATTATTCCTTAGATGTCCTTTCCTTCCACAATATAAACAGAGACCATCCTTCCTTCTGTATTGTTTCTCTGCCTCCAACAGTTTGGTTTCCTCTAACTACATAGATTCTGTCTCAGACGGTGTAGGGAAATCATTATCAGTGACTCTGGGTGTAACAGCTAAATCAGGGCGTTTCGGTCTATTTCTAGCATTATGTCTCTCTTTCATACGATTGTCAATGTCTATAAGATAATCAATAAGATCCTCTAAGTTCTCAGGTAAGTTTCTTTCTGACACTTTGTCTAAGATGTTGTCATTAACATCCTCCATAAAAGCAGACATCAACGTACTGTTGGTCCAATCGACCTTGGATGCTAGTGTGTGGAACTAAATTGGATTGTCAGCAACTGATCTATTTCTTTGTTTGACTCTCATCAAAGCCTTGGCTGCATTGTTAACCCAACCAGGTGTGTCGATCACCTTATGATCTCCTCAGCTCTCCTTCATATCTAGGAGGTGTTGTCAGATGTGTGTAAATTTTTATTATTTTTGGAACCCTCCAAAACAACAGGGATGGCCTGTGGGAGTAAAGGCGCTCTGTTGCCTGAGGATAGACAAGCAGTCCTGTTTAACAATGTCTGGAGAGCCTGAGCAAATGTATCCATATAATGATGAAACCTGTTCTTTTGTGGTCCCATCCCTGCAGGGTTCATGGCCCTATCGAATGTCACAAGATGACAAGATGATGGGAACTAAGGTAGAAACCATGATAAGACACAGAACCAGGGACATAATAGGACTAAATGGTGTTACCTAGGTTTTGATTGGTCCATGTCACCACCTCGATCCCAAAATGTGTTGAATGAGGTTACCCAGGTGATGAGACCAATTCATAACTGGAAGTGATGTTGTCGGCACTTAAGGACGTGCACTTAGAGCATGCTGTATGGAAGCATGTCAGGTGTCTGAATGGTGCATTCAACACACACAAGGATCGAAGGGGAGGAGGATGGAATTGCTGGCGCCGATCAAAAAGTATTGTTGCAACCAGCAATTACGGACTGTCATAACCTGTCATATACAGTGTCTGTTTTTTGTTCAGTAGCATGTGATAGGGGGAATAAGGTTGGGACATTAGTTATGATGATTAAATAGCAAATTGTATTGTTCTCTTGGAACTTGAAAAGTTATATATTTCTAAGTATTATTAATAGATATTTATTGACCAGTTCCAACACAAGCTCCTTACGTGCTATTTCTCCTTAAAAATGTCTTGTAACTCTTGTTTTAGGTGGAATGGCGTGATGAGGTGAGACTACATTTTGAGAAAATTAAATCAGAAGGGACATGTTTGCAACGCCTTGAAGAAGAGCTGATCTCAAGACGTCGTGAGGAGCTCCGGTGAGATTTTAGGGGCTAGTGATGCTTGCTGCATAAGGCCAATATCTAATAATTTTCAAGGGTGTTTATAGCAACAGAAAGAGTCTACATTAGCTAAAAGAAATAACATAACATAGATTCCAAGGGCCCCATTCTGCATCTAAATTGTTATAAATATTACAATTGTAGAAATTTACCCTGAAGTTGAAATTATATTTTTTCCTAATGAAAAATACACCATGCTGAGTAGTAGTGAGTTATATTCAATCATAGTGATCTTATCTCTAAAATAGCCAGTTTACAATAAATGCTAGGTACAGTCCTAGGCCAAGGAAACATTTATTTATTCATTTATTAATTATGTTCTGTAGTATTTTAATTTCAATATGGGTTTCATATATGAGCCACATCTAATGCTATGATTAAAATCATAGTATACCATACATCCCATTAATAGTGCAGTATCCAATGGTTAAAAATAAACTGTGTCCTTGAGATTTCCAGGATTTATCACTTACTATATTGTCATTGGTCACTATTATGCCATCAGCAGAACTGTGCTTGACTGGGTTAGACATTTTTTGAATACAGCTAAGCTAACAGCCCCTCAGTCACCTACCCTAATATCCACGGGTAGCAGGTCCATAGATGCTAACATAGAACCCCTGCTAACTAAGCCAAGACTTTTGTTTTGGTGAAAAACACCTCAATGCTGTATTTTTGTCTAATGTCCCAGACGAGGTTTGGTGGAATTTTGTGCTTGATTTTTTTTTTTTCAGGACCATCCAGACATACAGGCTTTTTAACTACCAGGGCATTACTTTGGCTATGTATTTAGGCAGGAAACACAAACGGTATTGTATTTAGTGTTTTCTATCTGAAAATCAGCAGCCAAAGCCATCTCTCTATCTGTATTAACAACCAAAGCCCTCCCTCTACCTGTACCAACAACCAGAGCTCTCCCTCTATCTGTACCAACAACTAAAGCTTGCCCTCTACCTGTACCAACAACCAAAGTCCTCTCTCTACCTGTACCAACAACTAAAGCCCTCCATCTATCAGTACCAACAACCAGAGCTCTCCCTCTATCTGTACCAACAATCAACATACTTCCTCTACCTGTACCAACAACTAAAGCTCATCCTCTACCTGTACCAACAACCAAAGTCCTCTCTCTACCTGTATCAATAACTAAATCTCTCCCTCTATCTGTACCAGCAAGCAAAGTCTTCCCTCTACCTGTACCAACAACCAAAGATCTCCCTATACCTGTACCAACAACCAAAGTCCTATCTAAACCTGTACCAACAACCAAATCTCTCCCTCTATCAGTACAAACAACCGAAGTCCACCCTCTACCTGTACCGGCAACTAAAGATCTCCCTCTACCTGTACCAACAACCAAAGTCCTCTCTCTACCTGTATCAATAACTAAATCTCTCCCTCTATCTGTACCAGCAAGCAAAGTCTTCCCTCTACCTGTACCAACAACCAAAGCTCTCCCTCTATCTGTATCAACAACCAAAGCTCTCCCTCTATCTGTATCAACAACCAAAGTCCTCTTTCTACCTGTACCAACAACCAAAGCTCTCCCTCTACCTGTACCAACAACCAAAGTCCTCTCTAAACCTGTACCAACAACTAAATCTCTCCCTCTATCAGTACAAACAACCGAAGTCCACCCTCTACCTGTACCGGCAACTAAAGCTCTCCCTCTACCTGTACCAACAACCAAAGCCCTTCCTCTACCTTTACCAACAACTAAAGCTCTCTCTCTACCTGTACCAACAACCAAAGTCCTCCCTCTATCTGTACCAACAACTAAAGCTCTCCCTCTACTGGCATCAACAATTAAAGCCCTCCTTCCACCTGTCTCAGTACGCAAAGTCCTCCCTTTACTTTTACCAACAGTCAAACCCCATCCTCGACATCTGCCAGCAATTAGATACATCCCCCTCTCTATATCAGCAATTAAAGCCCTCCCTTTACCTATACAACCAACCATACCCCCTACCCCCCACACACTCACCTGTATTATCAAGCAAATCCCACCATTCTCTCTATCAGCAAGCAAGCCCCTTCATCAGTATCATGTATCAGCAGCCAAACATTATTATTAGCAGTTATATAGCGCAAACACATTCTGAAGTGCTTTACGATTATAAGATGGGGATATTTGACAAGTAATTTACATACAGAATATAACAGAGTCAGGAGGTGAAGATATTTTGCTTATATTTGCAGGTCAGCTGTCAACTAAATAAATCACTGTACAGTGAATAACCTTCTTAAATATGCAATTCATCTTCAAATAGATTGTTACTGAGTAGATCCAGCATTCTGCTTTATAGAACCAAAAAAAATTGTTGAGAAAAGTTATAAAACGTTATATGTAACATTTGTAACAGTGGATATATCCACCAGTTAAAAAAACAACAACAACTTGCTGAGCAACAACTCCTATAGAGATTAACTGAACGTAGAATGCCATTTTGTAGTTAATATAAGAGCTATTGGTTATAAGTTGAAAAATGAAACAATTACAAAGTAAACCTACGCTCCCTATAGGCAGGCATTGGATTATGCAAGTAGATTTTAATCAATTGTGAAACAGGTGGCAAAATTTCATCCTGTCATCATGGAGATAAACAATATATTATTTTTACATTTTTAAGGAAGAACAATTGTTACCATGACACCAGTTCAGTGGGTATTACATTACTATAATACTCATCTTTGATGCAGCCTGCCATTGTCCCGCTGCTCTTTTTTGATTTGCCCTGCTTGGGGACACTTTCCTAAACACAGCAAACCAACATCTGAGCGTTGGTCTGGCATGCGCGGTGGATGCTTTGCCGGCATAGACTATAATGACAGTCTGTTGGAGCTCTCTCCTGCTCTCCCGGTCAGTCAACTCTATAGACCTCCATGACGAAGAATTGTTTTTTTCATACAGGGGAGGTAAGTATCTATACAATGTATAGGTGAAATGTATAAGTGAAATTAAAGCACCACTGAAATACGCATTTAAAAAAGATAAAACTCATACAGTGTTTATTCACTAAATAGCAATTTGAAAACCAAATGGCAAAAAAGCTCAAACATAGTTACATTGGCTGAAAAGAGACACGCGTTCATCAAGTTCAACCTTCCTCACATTTGTTTTTTGCTGTTGATCCAAAAGAAAACACAAAAAACAGTTTGAAGCACTTCCAATTTTGCAACAAACTAGGAAAAATTTCTTCTTAAAGGACCACTATAGGCACCCAGACCACTTCAGCTTAATTAAGTGGTCTGGGTGCCAGGTCCAGCCAGGATTTACCCTTTTTTCTATAAACATAGCAGTTTCAGAGAAACTGCTATGTTTATAATAGGGTTAATCCAGCCTCTAGTGGCTGTCTCATTGACAGCTGCTAGAGGCGCTTCCGCGCTTCTCACTGTGATTTTCACAGTGAGAAGACGCCAGCGTCCATAGGAAAGCATTGAGAATGCTTTCCTATGGACTGGCTGAATGCGCTTGCGGCTCCTGCCGCGCATGCGCATTCAGCCAATGACGTCGCTATGGAGGAGGAGAGGAGGAGTAGAGTCCCCCGCCCGGCGCTGGAGAAAGAGGTAAGTTTAACCCCTTCCACCCCCTAGAGCCCGGCAGGAGTGGGACCCTGAGGGTGGGGGCACCCTCAGGGCACTATAGTGCCAGGAAAACGAATATGTTTTCCTGGCACTATAGTGGTCCTTTAACTGCAGAATGGCAGTCAGATTTATCCTTGGATCAAGAAGCTATTACCACACAATTTAACCCCTTAAGAACATATGACGGAAATATTCCGTCATGATTCCCTTTTATTTCTGAAGTTGTGTCCTTAAGGGGTTAAAAATTATATCCTTAACCCCTTAAGGACACATGACATGTGTGACATGTCATGATTCCCTTTTATTCCAGAAGGGTTGGTCCTTAAGGGGTTAAATATCACGTTTTTGCAAATATACATCTAATTGCTTTTAAACATCTGTATGGACTCTGATAAAACCACTTCTTCAGGCAGATAATTCCACATCCTTATTGTACTTACTGAAAAAAAAACTTTCCTTTGCCTTTCTTCCCGTCTAAACGCATGAACTCGTGTCCTATGTATAGTCCTGTTTGTGAATAAATTTCCACACAATGGTTTGTACTGGCCCCGAATATATTTGCATAATGTTAGAATATCCCTTCTCAGGCGTTTTTCTAAACTAAAGAGGTTTAAATTTGTTAACCTTTTTTCATTGCTAAAATGTTCCATTCCTTTTATTAATTTTGTACCCTGCCTCTGCACTTTTTCCAGTTCCATAATATCCATAACTTTGGTTTTCTCCCTCAAGAGTCACTATGTCTCACCAAATTGATTTCTAAGCATGCAAAATCTGAGTTTAGCACATAAACGCTTTACATTACATTTTACAAGAACACACATCATAGACCTCAAATAAATCTTATTCTTTATAATTACAATAAGAGTATTGCGTGTTGCAGTACGTTGTCTATGAAATGCAGCACACCAAGTAAAACCTCTATATTAAAATCCATACATTTTACTGGTTATTGGTAAAGCATGATGAGAGTAGGAGTTATGTGGTTTAGATTAATTGACAGCATTAAAAGGCTGCATTTGCATGTACAAATATTTTCACCATTAGAATTCACTTAAAATACAGTTTTTCCTATATTTGCAAAAGCATTGAAAGTTATTTTACACACACACACAAACACACATACACACACACACACATATATATATGCGAAGTGATATACCGGGTCAGATTAGCACAAGTACTTAGCCTGACCATGTAAAGGCTGAGCAGCCCAATAGAAGAGGCTGGCACTAGGCATACACATGGAAAGTGGGCATGTTGTTTTGCTGTCTCTGCAGGGCTGCCCGTGTGCAGAGCCCTACTGAAGTGCTCTCATATGGGTTAAATGCTGTGTTTTTTATTAGCGCAGTGCAAGCTCCTGTAATTATATGTCTGTGCTGTGTTTCCTGGTGACGTGTCCCTGGTGTCTGGTAGGATACTAGAGGACAAAAGCAGGTGAGGGCCGAGAAAGGGTTTTGTATATGTGTGACATGCTGTCGGGGGAAGCTACTTGCAGTGTAGCAGTTTAGCAGTTTTTGCATATGTGTGGTTCATGGCTCCTTATGGTGTTGTGTGAGTGTAAGGAGGTTGCTTGTGTTGATACATGTGGGGGGGGGGGGGGGGGAGGGGAGAGACTACAAAAACGTGCTTTTGTCTGTAGTGCATTGTTTGAGATATTAGTATGTGTGTGTGTGTGTGTGCAGTGGCAGTTTATTATGTAGTGTATGTGTGGATGGGATGTTTGTATTGTACTTTGTCAGTGGATAGGGGTTATTTGCATTGTGTGTGTCTGGATAGGGGCTGGTTTTCTGTGGATAGGGGCTATTTTCATTGTGTGTGTCTGAATACGGGTCTGTTTGTGACAGCGTGTGTGTAGATGGGAGCTGTTTGCAATATGTGTGGATAGAAGTTGTTTGAAGTGAATGTATGAATGGGTCTGTTTGTGTATGTGTTCATGTACATTTAGGCAATAACTAACACTAACAGTATCAGTTACATTAACGATTCCTTGTTGTTCTTTGTTTGAAACTTATGATGGCGGATTGGTGGTTGCCATTTAATGAGGCAGACTTGCAAATATTAACCGTTTTTAACCTGCCCATGAGCTTACAATTTAAAGTTTTAACTTGGGAGATGAGACAAGAGGTAGCAGAGGAATTTGTATGTGATGGCAGAGAGTGTTACTAGTATAACCTGTAGACACCTTTTGATATATATCCGGTTACCTCAAATCCTCATAGCTTTGAGCTGTGAGCTGTGCCTTCTTACCCTCTAAATCTCCCCTTTCTATAATTGTTAAGAGCTGCTGATTAGAGCTATGTAAATGCTTATAATAATATTTAACATAAGAAGGCATTAGCCGAAGGAAATCATTTAGGCTGGAAGTTGGAACCCTCAAGTTATGCTAGTTCTTTTCACCACGAGTCAAACTAGTAAATGTTTTCCCCATAAAGTTTTTGACCAAATATCTGTGAATGTCCATTTTTAACATTACACTGCCTTGTTCGCACACTAGTAGATCTCACGTAAATCTTTATCATGTCTGGACTCTTCAGGTACAGTATGGGTAATGGGACTCTTCAAAAAAGGACCCCAAGTGCATTCAAATGGCACTGCAGCACAGCCAGGGTGCAAGGCAAATCCAAGGAAACATTTGGTGCTTTAGATAATAGGAATCTGGCATTTTAACTTGAGGTTTGAATTTATAATGAAGGTCCAAAATATTCCCAGCTATGGCTAATACTGTCCTCATGCCCCATTTTGTCTCCTCCACAGGCATGCTTTGGATATACGAGAGCACTATGAGCGCAAGTTACAGAGAGCCAACACACTATATGTGGAACTCAATTCTCTCATGCTTCAGCTGGAACTGAAAGAAAGGGAGTTACTCAGGTCAGAACCATTGTTTTATAATTCACGTACCCGCATTGCCTTAACCCCTTAAGGACACATGACGTGTCTGACACGTCATGATTCCCTTTTATTCCAGAAGTTTGGTCCTTAAGGGGTTAAAGGACCACTATAGGCACCCAGACCACTTCAGCTCAATGAAGTGGTCTGGGTGCCAGGTCCATCTAGGATTAACCCTGCCTGCTGTAAACATAGCAGTTTCAGTTAATCCAGCCTCTAGTGGCTGTCTCATTGACAGGCGCTAGAGGCGCTTCCGCGCTTCTCACCGTGATTTTCACAGTGAGAAGACGCCAGCGTCCATAGGAAAGCATTGAGCATGCGCATTCAGCCGATGACGACCGAAGGAGGAGGAGAGTCCCCAGCGCCGAGGGAGCCAGGCGCTGGAGAAAGGTGAGTGTTTAACCCCCCTTCAACTCGGCGTGAGTGGGACCCTGAGGGTTGGGGCACCCTCAGGGCACTATAGTGCCAGGACAACGAGTTTGTTTTCGTGGCACTATAGTGGTCCTTTAAAGGAACAAGCAAAAAAAGCATTTAAATAAAAAAAAAAAAATTGTATCATTATTTTGTAGATATATTCACAATGAAAACTTGCAGGCATTTATTTATGCACATTTTTCATTGGGGGTATATCTAAAAAAACATTTGCAAAAGTTGCGGGTCTCTTGTATGCAGCATTTCAGTCTGTGACAGGAAATTGACCATTGAGAATTTGAGATTTTGATCCTCGAGCTTGTGCACACACATATTTGCAACTGACACATTTGGAATCATAGCGTTATTCTAACTGGATGTTATCGGCCAATCAGAATACTGCTAGAATTCATATCATGTGCATATGAGAACTCATTGCAGCCTCCTGCATGGTGTAATGCACAATTTATACTCAGTGCACTTGAGTAGAAATCTGTATAATTTAACCTTGATCCAGGAGCTCTGCCACCAACGGAAGTACTACCTAGGTAGAGAGGATTGACACATTATGTAGATAGACAGATAGACGGATAAGCATAAGAGCGGGTCTTTTCTATTGCACATATACAATCACAAAAGGGTTATCGGTTCAGTTGTTATTATATACAGAATTTTTATATTGTGCAATATTATGTATATTTTTGGCATGGAGTCGGTGACTGAGATTTGTATTAATTAAGGCTTATTACATTTTCTTTAGGAGGGAGCAGATCCTGGAGAAGAAATGTCCAGCCCTCCTTCACAAGCAGCCTCGCCCATCGAGTACAGTGGAAAAATTAATCAAAAAGCGGAACGTGCCTCAGAAACTGTCCCCACATGGAAAAAGGTGACAACATGTTTTTTTTTTTATTGTTACGGGAATTTCATATGTTCAAGGCGGTGGACTCACTCCTGGGTAATAGCTCTAACTATAACGTTTTAAAGAAATGCTACGCACATCGCTTTCTTCCTGCACGTTTCTCAGAATGCTTATACCGTATTTGTAATTGATAAACGTACTCAATTACAAATTAATCCCTAAACACCAAGAAATCTTATTAAGTTGAAAACCAAAATGCAAAACTTAGGCTAAAATAGTTCATTTGTGACTATACCTTAGTTGAAGATTTTTTTCTAAATAAACTATTTTGGCCTAGATTTTGCAATTCACTTTTTATTTCATTTAAATGTAGTGTTTAATGTGTAAATCTCTGTAACTCTGCTATTTTTATTCTATTATTTAGTAAATTGAGGTCTAAAACCCCCTCGGTCTAGTGGTGGACTGTTCCAGGCCATTAAGACTCATTATAGCAACAATATGTTGGGCAACACTCACCAATAACATACGATTTCCTTAAAGGTTTATTATTTTTTACATTTCTGGTCATTTTAACACTGAGTGTAACTCTAAACTTGTCCAAAAAACAGCCTCCATCATGCGTTGAATCCAGGGTTTACAATATTTCACTATCACCCATTAATTTGATCAATACTGAGAGCAGGTGAATAGAACAGTAAATTTGAGTAAAGATGATAATAGTCAAACGTGGAAATCTTTTTTAGCTCCGATATGTTTCCAACTTGGAAATATTGGTTTAAATGTAGCAAACTCTATTTTCAGTTCACCGGAGTTCTCTGTTTAGTCAGTATACAAAACCATTAGCCTTCTCAGGTTCAAGCTGATAAATAGGCTCCATTCAATAAGAAACATCATTTTTCTCCAAATTCTCCCCTGCAACTAAACTAAATTGAACCTCTACCAATATTCGACAAAGGGATTTATTACCCCTAGTAATTCTGTAAGCACCTTTCCTGCACTTCCTACAACCATAGATGTTTACATTGGGTGGTTCTATGGTACTATTCAAATTGAATAAAGCACATTGATAAGATGAATCCAAAGGTAATAGAAAGCCAATGATCTTATGTTAAAGCTTATCATTTATTTTCCAGTGCAATAAGAAATTATAGTACCGCCAAAAGACAGCAAAAATACACAAAGGCAACTCATAGGCAGCTATTATAATGTTAAGCTTAACGCCTATGGGCAGACATTGTTTATGATGTAGCGCCCTGCCTGGTACAATACACATCAAACTTAATATTCTAGTTTGCTGTCAGTAAGTTACACCTGTTTCTTTTTGCTGCCTTTTGGGGATTCTGTGATTTTAATAATGCACTGGAAATTAATATTACGTTTTAATTCAAGATGTTTGGCTTTATGTTATGTCTGAGTAATTCATTTTATGTGCTTTGATTGGTTTTCGAGTCTCTGATGGCGTGCTATGAGTAAGAGCTATTTCATTCATATCATTATGTTCTGCGCCTAAATTGGTCGATACTACAACGAACTGTGAGTCAAATATATACCTACAACTATTACACCGATTTATAGAAATTACTGGGTATATTTTATTTCTGCTGTGCCATTTGCTGTGATAAAAAAAGTATTTGATGCCATGCTGGGTTCCATAACAGAACAAGGAGAGCTTGATAAAGCATTTCCGTCAAACTGCCAAAAATGTGAATGTACTATTTGGAAGCTGTTTGTATTGTATGTCAGTTATGTTGGTGGTTTTATCACCAAGAAAAGACGTAAGTTATCATTATGTAGTGTTTTGTGCATCCAACATTATTTCAATAGAAATTTCAAATAATTACGTTTATTATCCTCAATCTTGATTTTAGGCCAGACATTTTGAAGTCTGAAGTTCTCCTCCCGAAAGTGGAATCTGTTCTGTCTCCATCAACCCCTTCTGGTTGCCAGAAACTCCCTCCTTCACCTGGACGTGGCCGGCGTGGAAAGCCACGTTACCGCAAAGCAAAAGACATGGTTAATTTGAGAGCGGCAGTGACCACAGATCCCACTCCACCAAGCCAGACCCCACCACGAGACCCTCACCCTCTGTCTTCTTCCAGCCCTGATCTGTTATGTACCCCTCTGGAGGCAGAAGCTCGTAGGGGAAGTCAGAGTGCAGAATGCTCTCCTGTTCGTTCTCTTCCTGGACCTCCTAGCCCAGACTCTCCTTCAGGACGGGCAGCAGGGAGCAGAGCATCTAGAGGGGGGCAGCACCTGACACCTGCAGCAATGCTGTACAGAGCAGCCGTCACCAGGAGCCAGGTTGGAATACACAACATTCTCAAGAAAGATACATAATGTTCTAAATGATAATAATGAACACGTAGCTGTTAAGGCTATTAGAAATGACATCAACAAACGTAAGCCACCAACCCATTCTTTGTCGAATTGTTCAAATACCTTGCAGCTCATATTAAATAAGCACCTCAGTAAATATACTTTATAATTATTTAATTTTCCTTATTTCTTGACATTTTTAAAGTCTAACAAGACATATGCAGGATAACTGATGGATAATATTTTCACGATTGATTGATTGATTGATTAATTAAATCAACTAGGGATGCTGAGAGCCTATTTGCTTGTGACAGTATTTGCTCATTTTGCTAAATGGAACCCTAACACAGCTCCACTAACTGACTTCATATTTCTTATTATTAGCCACCAGGAGAATGAATGACATTTGGCAGATAGAATGAAGTGTCAGACATAGGCATTCCCTCGGATTCAAATTAAAAAGAAACAAAAGTAATAGACAGGTATATAACGATAGAGTAGCTGCTATATACACTATAGGGTCCCTAGTAACCTACAAACAAACAAGTAGAGCAGTGACAATATAGTGTACAGTACTCAACAAAATGATACAATTCCCCCACAATTTTATTGAATCAAGGTCAATCTTTAGCAGTTCCACAGCAATATCCGTTACCACTTCTAGTACTTTTTCTTCTTGACCAGCAAAAACAAACTGATAAGATTATAAAAATCACAATATTTATTAATAAAAAAAGTAGAATAAAATGGTTAATTCAGTTTGACATAGAAAAGAATCCAAAGTCCACTGTGATTTTTGTGTACTGGAACACAACATTTATTCCACCGCGACACGTCTAGTCCCAGGTTTTTGATGATGTCAGTGCATGTCCTTCCATCCTAGTGTGATTAGAAGCCACAGAAAACCCTTGACCAGAAGTGATCAATTTTAAGCACTTAAAGGATAACTATAGTGTCAGGAAAACAAAGCGGTTTTCCTAACACTATAGTGCCCTGAGGGTGCCCCCACCCTCAGGGTCCCCCTCCCGTGGCGCTGAAGGGGTTAAAACCCCTTCAGCAACTTACCTTAATCCAGCGCCGGGCTCCCTCGGCGCTGGTGACCTCTCCTCCCCCGCCGACGTCAGCGGAGCCGAATGCGCATGCGTGGCAAGTGCCGCGCGCATTCAAAGTGTCCATAGGAAAGCATTCTTAATGCTTTCCTATGGACGCTCTGCGCGATGGAGGCGAAATGTGCCTCCAGCGTCGCAGATGCGCCTCTAGTGGCTGTCCGGAAGTCAGCCACTAGAGGCTGGCTAAACCCCAAATGTAAACATAGCAGTTTCTCTGAAAATGCTATATTTGTATCTAAAGGATTAAAACCTGAGGGACCTGGCACCCAGACCACTTCATTGAGCTGAAGTGGTCTGGGTGACTATAGTCTTCCTTTAACATTGTGAGCATTCTTTTTTTCAATTTTTTTATTAAATAACACATTCTTATTTTTTTTTATCAATTTGATCTCTTGTATTCCCTGGTCAAGAAGAAACGTACCAGGGTAGAAATGTAGCACCAAAGTCCTCCTTATGAATATGAGATGTTTATTCCTAAATTAAGCAGGTGTTCCTTTATCATTTTATACAGGGTGCAATAATGTTCCCTTTCTCCTTTTTTTAATATGTCCATGTTGAAATATATTGTGATTGATTGAATAATATTTTAGGGAAATTGTATCTAAATGGTGAGCTCTGCACACTATAATCCTACCATAATAAATCTCTGATACGATAGCTGTATATTACAATGCCCATAATCTAGAACGAAAGGCTTTAATGAACAAGGTCACCTGTGTATTGGTTTGAATATTGACTCAGAAAGACCAGTCATGCAGATAAAGGCTTTCTCTTTGTCTTTTAGAAGCGAGGTCAGTCCTCGGAGGAAGAAGAAGGTGAGGTCGACAGTGAACTGGAGGTGGAAAGGAGACAGAGGTAAGGCTGTTCTGTGTGTCTCTGTAGAATAATGCTAACCATATATCTTGGTAATAAATACTTTGTCATTTCTGTCATGGAATAGTCCTGTTTTAAAGTGCTCAAATTGTCATCTTCACATTGCACTCTCCAAACAGTGAGCAAATGTATATATGGAAAGAGACTTAACATTAAATGTACTTACACTACATGTCCTGTCTTTGGCACCGTGATAGTACTAGTCTGTTGGTGACTGTATAACTAAATAAATCATCTCTACATGCTGTTGTGCCAACTGACGTGGGCAGCAATAGTGGATGGGCATATACATATGCAGCCATGTCTATCCATATATAATGGTAATCTAAGAGAAGGTAAAAGAGCTCTTCGAGTATAAATATATATTTTTAATTATTATTTTTAAACCTTAAATTCTCCTTTTATGAATTACACCTACGGCATGGTTCGTGTTCCCTAACTGTTCTGAAACACGTCCAATAAACTGTTTGGGATGCACAGTAGTACTGACAAATATAGGAGTATCCATGGTTATTATATTATTCATTTATTGCATATCCACACTTCTTGCCCCAGCTCCTATCTGAATCTATGCCTCCCTTACCCCTAGTGGTGACATTTAAAATAGCACCATTCTGAAATGTAGTTTAATGACAGTATGCTGTCAGTGTGATTTTACTATTAACATTTATTTAGCTCTGAGATATTCCTCAGCACTTTACAATTAAAGAAAGGGATATTTAGAGGCGGAGAAGGCTCCTTGTCAAGCAAATGAGAACTTGGAGTTAGGCAGATATATTAATTTAGGTGTCTTATCCAAGGACACTTACTGGTGAGGTGGTCTGACCTGATGTTACCACTCCTCTAACCAGCCAATATTTTAAGCTCATCATTGTGACTGTGATATTGAACATGACTTATGTCATCCACATGTTTTGAAGGTGCCTTTAATGGTTATTAATGAACATTTCCATTTAGTATTTTTTTTTCTTAAGTCTTTAAAAGTATACCATGTCTTAAAGCAGTTCTGCCACTTTCAGAGGCTTTGCAAAGAACACATAAGGCAATATGCCTACTTGATGTGTGACAGCCATGGATGAAAGGCTAATGGGAGATATACTCACCTGGGTCTCCAATCATCGACATTTCTATCTACCTTATAGGGACACTGCTTTATTGTCTGGCGTTTCATTCTCTAGGGGCCCATGTTAAAATACAAATCAGAATTCTTTGGAAAATTCTTTGAGACTATGGGATCCTCCATAGAACTTCTCATGATTCTTTTCCAAACTCTGTCACTATCGATAGCTGCTGAGATATTGCAAAAGTTGATAGCAGAAGCTCATATAATGCTCCATCTCTATCAAGCTTTGTCAGCCATAAACCCTACTTGCTTTTATTCTTTTTCAAAGGAGTAACAATTTTTCAACTCTTCAGAGCCATCAAGTCAGTCCTTATGAAGTTATTGTACAGTCCAAACATTGCCACTCATTTGACTTTTACTATCACTAGGTGCCTATATCGGCTGGTTTTCTTACATATCTTTTGCGATGAGGTGCCCTGCCTTTTTGACTGTAATTCCAATGTTCAGTTTTAGAGCAGGTCCAATTAACTTTGTGCTTTCACCCATGCAGATGGCAGACGAATATGTCTCAGCATCAGTCCCCCAGCTCAGAAAATTTATCAGATGGTGAAGAAGGAAATACTACTGATCCCTCACATAGTGTGACCCCTGATGTGCTGAGCACCAACACTGATGAGCGCCAAGATGACCGATCCGAGGATCTCGTGTCTCAGAGTTCTGAACCTCCACTGGACCTCTTGACCCAATCTGATGGCCTCTCTGAAAAAGAAGCTGTGGTCCAGAAGGTGAAAACTCAGCTTAGCAACGAGCAAACCGCAGGAGAGGTGAGGTTTGGGTTGGAGAGATTTGTAGAATGTTGCAGTAACAAAACAGTTCATACATGTATTTTGAAAATATATCATAATTTATTAAATGTACATCTGTCATTTTTCAAAGTATGCCGTGTTTACTCTGAATTTTCATAATTCTTCTGTAACAAAGTTAATACAAACCAAGCTCTGCCCAGCTAGGTTCCTTTAGATCTTGGGGTTCCTTCTAGATCTCTAGAACTCTAATAAATGTACATCAAAAAGAGGGCCTCTTGGGACCGATTCTATATACTCTACCATTCTCTTTGTAATATTAACCTGATTATTGTTTCTTCCACAGAACGTCGGCCTCTACGATGACTCTGACTGCGACAGCACCGAACTTGACCATTCGCTGGCCGCAACAACCTCATGATGCCAGTGCAGAGATACCTCCCTTGTATATAAAGGAAATATTTATATAAATATTATCTATAAATATAATACATAATATGTGAATAGACTGAGCCACACCTATTCCTATGGTCCCAACACATCCAGCGCGCACACACACACACAATCCCCTCACATCTAGCAGAGGATCAAAGTTTAGAAGCACTGGAATGATAGCAAAAAAAACAATTGTTACCTTAAGGCAGCCAGTGTCGAGAAGACAACATTCTGGCTGCTACAGGGAAATGTTTGCACTGGCCGTAAAGGAGTTAATGGGTATGAAGTGGACTGTTAACCCCTTTCTGAGTAAGTCTACATAACACATTACTGTTTAATCTCATTGTGCAGGGAAAGGTTCATCTTTATAATACAGACAGGGAATTGGAAACCAGTGCAGCTGCTAAAGGCACATGTTACAATATTAACCGTTGCAGAGCTGCAATTAAATGTGCCCCCCTTCATCACGTCTACCGGGGCAGATTTTTGTTCCATATGTGGTTAGGAGGTGCATAGAAACCACAGGGATTTGTGAGTGACCTTCAGGGAATAATAATTAATGAAGATCAGGGGTGCCCAGACGTAGATGCCCAGATGTTATAGAACTACAACACCCATGATGCTTTGCATGCCTTTAGAATAACAAAGCATCATGGAAGCTGTAGTTTTAATGGGGATCTACCTTTTAGACACCCCTGCTGTAGATCCTCTGGCAGAGTGAGAATTTGACATACAGCCAGGCAGCACTATTCACGAACCTCCTAACAGTACATGGATCTTAGCTCTGTCAGGGGAAACATGGCCAGGCTGGCTATTCAAGTTACATTTTTCTTGTCCATTTAGACTGCTAGAAGGGCTTTAACAATGCATTCTGGGTAATGTCCAATGTCTTAATACTGAGGACTGTATATCTATTGTTAAATCAATAATGTAGTATACTACAGGTCTAGCAACACAGCTATTCAGCTTAAGGCCTCAAGATGTCATGGACTACATCTTCCATAATCCTTAATTTTCAGCGCAGGTTAATCCTACTGCCTATTTATGCAAGCATGTGTTTTGTTTTTTGTTTTTTAAATGCATGCTTCAGGGCTGTATTGGATAAACTGAAGCCTGTAAATTGCCATTTTACATTTTGCTGCTTACAGCCCTGTTGTATGTGTTTTCTTTTAGGCATTCCAGGATACATAGGTGATATAGTCATCTTACATCACCTCTGCAAAGGAACATGGGAGGTGTAGTCAAACTGCAGCCGATGAGCTGCAGTTGAATAGCCGTGTATGTAATAACATTTTCATGCAGTCAAAACCAACTTGTAAGCCATATCTGGGCTACAGTAACTTTGCAGTAATAGTGAGACTTCAACTAACAAAAAAGCTAATTATGAAGTATTCCCAAATATATGTGTAAATGTTGTGATTACTTGATACTTAATACTTAGATTCAAATAACATTTTAAGAATACCTCACATTTTGGGCTGTTTGTGATAAAAGAAAATGTCTTTACATTTACTCTCTTGAACACTGGAGAAGAACATTAACAATTAACATGGAAAACAGAGCATTGCATGTAAACTAGGCTATATTGCTTCAAGGTGACATTTACACATATATTTATTATACAATTCTGTCTCAGCAAAATGCTGTCTTAAGAACTTTTTACGAATTTGAAACTTTCTGAGTTTACTGACCCAGACAAGTGACCCGTTTAAACCCGGAATGTTTCCACCTTTGTAAATATTTCCTATAAAATCCCTTCTGACAACCAGGGTGCTAATTATTTTAAGGTGCCCACTACCGAACGCTTTCCCTGCACAAAAATGTAAATATAGCAATCCTTTGAGGTTTGTGTTTGCATGAAAGGGTTTACAGGAATAATGCTCCTCTATAACCATTCGCAGTGGAGGTCGTTAGGAAATGTATTAATGGTGCTACGCTCTGTAGATCTGGCCTGCATGGAAGGTCCAACTGGAATCCATAAAATATTTCCATTATGGGGTTTAAAGAGCACTCTTCTGAACATGTTAAACAGCAGATTCAGTACAAAGTACTGGTTGCACATTGAACCCCTGGATATTGTTGCTTTAAAAAAAGCAGATGTTAAAATAGAGCAATGTTCTGCAGTTCTTTTCGTGCACAGAACAGGTTATCAGAGAAATTTTCTACAAAGGGTTTCAGGGAAGGTGCGTCTCCATATACCCTACAGTGTGCTATGCTATGGCTCAAATTAAAACACACTTGAAAGTGTCCGTAACCTGAGTAAAATATATGTCTTCCCTTTGAAAATGTTATATATATATACATATATATATATATACACACACATGTATATATATATTTACATCAATTAATCACTCAGCCTTAAAAGTTGTTACAGTGGAACTCCCATCACCCTAAGCCAGACTGCCGTTTGCTACCATTGATGGGAGTTGCAGTTTGACAATGCCTAGAGGGCAGTAGGTTGCATGACCCTTCCCTGGAAACAGATCTTAAAGAAAGAGCACACAGTAAATGGTGCAGTTGTCACAACAGCATTGATACCTTGACCCACGGGTGGCTTATGCAGGGTAATTTCGTTTTAGCAGATGCCTTACTCTGATAGGAGCTGCATGAAAGGTAGAATTGTTGTCTGCACATTACGGACGGGGTTGTATTCACTATGGGAGCATAATCATCACTGGTTGATATAACAACAAACCAGGGTGTGTATATCCATGTTAATAGAATCCGTCCGTTTGTGTCTAGTACTAGAATACCCTTAGAAATAATACTCATCAATGTATCTTGTCCCTCTTGTTACTATTCCAAACCTCCCAATACCCACTTATCCTGTTGTAACTAAACAATCTCCCTCTTTCTTGTTTCACTGTAGTATCTATTATGCCTAAACAAACGTTGATTGGATATGTTTAGTTAAAATATATTTTCACAGATATAATCCATCTATCAGCTCATCAGATTAAGAAATTATCATACCGGTACAGACTGATGTTCAAGACATGGGAGCCCATTGGAAGATAGCCCATGTCTCTTTATTTCCAGAACAAATGCAACTATTGCCATCAACATAGTTTACTTTAACAAATAATCTTCCGTTAAATCTTTAGCTGCCAGAGTAGCATTGCTTGTCTCTCCATTTTCGAGACAAGATAAACTGGTGGTTTCAGGGTTAAAAAGAATGTGCATTAAGGGAAGCTACAGATTTACAGAATAAGGGGACTTATCTTGCTGATTTACTTATTGGGAGCCCATTTTTCTGGTACATAAAGGTGGGTGTATGCTGTGACTGATTCTCGTGATGGCTGCCAATTCGATTAACTGCAGAATTAAATTTTGCATTGGAAACCTGTTTCCTTTTTTCCACAGTATAATCCGGCCTCTTTCGTTTAAAAAAACAACCATGATACAATAGCTAGAATTGACATTAAAGATAATGAAGCCTGTTAATTGGATGCCTGCAGCTATATAACTCTGAAGTTATCCAATAAACAGAATGAATCCGTCTTCTGTAACTTTACCATTTTCAGCTAGATAGTTCTCCTTAATCTTTAGGTCATAGTACCCTTTTCCATGAAATAATCAGACCAAAGACTATATATATTTATATTTAACACTATACAAAAGCTGTAGAATAAAAATTTAAGGTTTCAACGCTTGATATATCAGAGGTTTAACAGATGTTACAAAAATCTAGCTGGTCTCATTGTTACATAGTACATAGATTGATCCAAAAATATGACACCCTTGATTTACCTAACTTTACCACGCTTGAAACATTGACATTGAAACATTGACAGATTATAGTGTATAATATGGAAAGAATTAATTTTATTTTATTTTTCTTTAGCTGCAAGTCACAAAAGTAAAAGTTATCACTTTCATTAGTACAAATGCACCACCAATCTGTTATACCAAATGGGTAGAGAGGGTCATGAATTCGACCAGTAATAAAACTACAAATTCGAGCTATAAGCACCAGAGCCATAACTCTTCCCAATTCTAGCTTTTGCAGTGGGGTGCAGTAAGGAACCGAGGCAATGAATTTACTGGTAGTGAGTATTCGCCAACTGCATCTTATAACTTGCTGCCTGTCTGCTGCACCTTGTCTTGCACTAGTCAAACATTTTTTTGCTGCTTGAGGAGTTTCCAACAAGTTTATTCCAATTTAAGTAATTGTTACACACTGCCCATACGGCTGACCTCCTGACACCTTTCACTCACAGTGCTATTCCATACCTACCATTCTGGTGCATTGTAGTGTGTATGTATTGCGATAATGGCAGGACTTTGGTGCTGCTGGCAACTGACCCTGCACATCACCTATTAAAAAAAACAAAGATTTTGTATTTAAAATAATAAAGGCTCTTGTGTTTTATTTCTATTTATTTTTCTATATTCCCTTTGTGTGTTATACATTCATTTACGTGATGATATTTGAAGAGTTTGCGCAGTCAATACTCCTGGAGCTGAATACACTGGAAGATATTTATAAAAGTGTTACAGTCAGAAAAGTGGGGCATAATTCTAAAAGCGGAACAGTCACCAATGGCAACCAATGGAATTAGCTGGAACATTCCTTGGTTTTAATTTTTAGAGCTGTGCCCCACTTACCTTTGGCAACACATTTCTAAATCTCCCTGTTTGTTTTAAAACATATTGATGGGAGGCTTATTGCTACAAGTATGACTGTTTATAAAAATTCCAAGTGAATTTATTGGTTACAAGAAGGAATATCCGGGTCTTCCAAACATCCATTTTTCCCAATGCCTCCCAATATGTGGTGTCTGTTTCTGCTTCGCTTGATGGATTCCATGACATATGTCTTTCTTCCATTGACCACTGGGAGATCTTGTGGCATTCTGTGAGACTCTCTTCTCTATAACAGACATGAAATCCTTATGTAAATAAAGACCTTAAAAGGTTCACATTTAGGCCTCCCATGTATGACTTTTAAAGCATTTAATCCTTTCTTATTTCTGTAACAACTTTTCAACGATTACGGTGATTTTAAAAAGATAGAAAAGGGAAAACTGCTTAGAGTGTGTCATAATTCCAACATTTCAAATAGAAAAAGAAGTACACTTTCATTTTAGGGGTGTTGCCAGGAGTGTGCTGTTCTGAAATATGTTGTATTAACAATTTATGCAACTAAAATTTAAACTGAACCCATTACACTATAGTCACCAAAACCACTTAATGAAGCAGTAATGGTGTATAGATCATAGTTACATAGTTACATAGTTGAAAAGAGACTTGCGTCCATCAAGTTCAGACTTCCTCACATTTGTTTTTTGCTGTTGATCCAAAAGAAGGCAAAAAAAACCCAGTTTGAAGCACAATTTTGCAACAAGCTAGGAAAAAAATTCCTTCTTGACCCCAGAATGGCAGTCAGATTAATCTTTGGATCAAGCAGTTATTACCCTACATTGAAAGATTATATCCTTGAATATTCTGTTTTTGCAAGTATGCATCCAGTAGCTGTTTGAACATCTGTATGGACTCTGATAAAACCACCTCTTCAGAATTCCACATCCTGATTGTTCTTACAGTAAAAAACCCTTTCCTTTGCCTTAGACAAAATCTTCTTTCTTCCAGTCTAAACGCATGGCCTCGTGTCCTATGTAAGGTCCGGTTTGTGAATAGATTTCCATACAATGGTTTGTATTGGCCCCAAATATATTTGTATAATGTTATCATATCCCCTCTCAGGCGACGTTTTTTTAAACTAAATAGGTTTAAATTTGTTAACCTTTCGTCATAGCTGATATGTTCCATTCCTTTTATTAATTTTGTAGCCCGCCTCTGCACCTTTACTAGTGCCATAATATCCTTCTTTAGAACAGGTGCCCAAAAATGCACAGCATATTCAATATGTGGTCTTACCAGTAATTTATAAAGAGCCAAAATGATATTCTCGTCCCGAGAATGAATGCCCTTTTTCATGCATGACAATACCTTACTGGACTTGGCCACTGCTGATTGACATTGCACATTGTTGCATAGTTTGTTGTCTATAACAATTCCCAAGTCCTTTTCGTGTGTTCTTATCCCTAATTCGCTTCCATTAAGGGTATACGTTGCTTGTGTATTCTTTACGCCGAAGTGCATAACTTTGCATTTTTCAACATTAAATTTCATCCGCCATTTGAGTGCCCAGTCCCCCATTCCATCTAAATCCCTCTGCAGCAAAGTAATATCTTGCTCACATTGTATTATTTTACAAAGTTTTGTGTCATCTGCAAACACTGAAACATGACTTTCAATGCTGTCTTCAAGATCATTTATAAACATGTTAAATAGAAGGGGTCCCAGAACAGACCCCTGAGGGACATCACTTGCCACCTCTGTCCAGCTTGAAAATTTACCATTAATGACAACTCTTTGTACTCTGTTTTTAAGCCAATGTTCTACCCAAGAACAAGCATTTTCATCTAGACCGATTTCCTTGAGTTTGAACACTAATCTATTGTGTGGAACTGTATCAAATGCCTTGGCAAAATCTAAATAGATCACATCCACTGCAACACCCTGATCTATACTTCTACTTACTTCTTCGTAGAACGCAATCAAGTAAGTTTGACATGACCTGTGCTTCATAAAACCGTGCCGATTTTTGCTGATAACCATGTTCTTTTCAAGGAATTCTTGAATATTATCCCGTAATAACCTTTCAAAGATTTTACCAGCCACAGAAGTTAAGCTCACAGGTCTATAATTTCCAGGCAAGGATTTTGAACCCTTTTTGAATATAGGAACCACATCTGCCATCCTCCGGAACACTTCCTGAAAGAAAATAATCTTGAAAGATTAAATGCCTCTGAAGTCTCACTGCTCAGTTCTCTGTCATTTAGGAGTTAAATTACTTTTGTCTCTGTTTATGCAGCCCTAGCCACATTTCCCGTGGCTGTAACTGGCACAGCCTGCATGAAAACAAACTGGTTTCATTTTCAATCACATGTTAACTTTAAATTTTTTTATCTACTGCTCTGTAAATTTAACTTTAATCACTTACAGAAGGCTACTGCAATGTCTAGCAAACTATTAACAGTGCCGAAATTCTAAATCAAACACACTGTGCAATAAAGGAGATGTAAACATTAGATTACGCTTTACAGGAAGTGTTTAGGAAGGCTACGTAAGTCACATGCAGGGAGGTGTGACTAGGGCTGTATAAACAAAGTGATTTAACGCCTAAATGGCAGAGAATTGAGCAGTGAGACTGCAGGGACGTGATCTATACAGCCAAACTGCTTCAATAAAATAAAGTTGTTTTGGTGACTATAGTATCCTTTTAAATCACTCCCATATACATTGAAAACACCATATATCACAAAGATACATGGCATATTCAATGTAAAATATAACGATTTTCTCAGTTTTCCTCTGTTCCAGGGCTGCCATCTTCATGCTTAGCGGGTGTTACTCTTCACGTAACACCCACCTCCAGACCATCCTCCACTGCTGCTCCACTCCACCACTGTTCTTCTTTGATTTGCCCTGCTTGGGACACATCCCCAAGCAGGGCAAATCTCATTACTGACGTCGGCACACTGACTTCGAAGCCAGTAACAGAACAGAGTGACATCACGGCATCCCGTTCCTATGCTTCCTAGCCAGCTCTAGAAGCTTCGGCTAGGGTGTTTTAACAGCAACCGCAGTGCATGCGATTGCTATGGGAGGAAAGCAGAGGGACCTTCTGTGGCACCTCGAGGCATTGACTGACAGCTGGGAGAAAAAACTATTTTTAATAGGTTTGTCTCATAATTTATACATTTGCTAGCACAATATATAGATGAAATCTCATGCTTGATCTAATGAGCATGAGTTGTTTGGGGCATGAGAGGTGCGCTTTAATTCAGAACAAGAACAATGTGTTTCCATAGACTGATTTCTAAACACTTTTATTGACATTAGAAAGTAGAAAAGAAAGCAGGACAGAAGGATTTGTGTCCAAAATAGGGACGCTTCAGCGGTATGGTATATGTTGTTCTGAATGTAAGACAGAAAATTGAAGTAAGTCCAATCTACATCAATCTGACAAGAAGTCTGGAAAGTAACATTTAAAGAATTGGTTAAATACTGATTTGTTGGTAAACTGGGCTTAGAACTGGGCACACACGGCTGTGACGATACAGCTTAAATATTGTCCATGGGTATTCTTTTTACATAACTTGCACCACTAAATTGCTCCATTAAATGCTAGGACTCCTCTTTGGTAACAGATGCAGGATATACTGAGCTGATATCTGGTTGCTATACAATATTCTATCCATCGAGTCTTCTGGCAATACTCTTATTCATGCCCGCACTGGCCATCGGGCACACAGGAAAAATGCTAATAGAGACCCTCCCTCCGGTGGGCGGCTTCCCATCTGAGGCAGCGAGGGAGCTGTGATCGCTCTGCTCTGCTCCCTCGCGCACCGTTTACTGATGCTGGGAGCCGGAATATGACGTCATTCCGGCTCCCAGCATCAGTAGACAGCCTGAGCGGCGCGAGGGAGCAGAGCAGAGAGATCACAGCTCCCTTGCCGCCTCGTATGGGTAGCTGCCCGCCTCACAGCAGCTCCACTGGACTGGATCCTCCAGGTAGGGAGGCTGGGTGGAAATGTTTTAATTACATTATGTAGTTGTGAGTGTGCATATGTCTGTGAATGTGTGTGTGTATGTCTGTGAGTATTTATGTGTGTGTATGAGTGTGTATGTGTCTGCTAGCGTGTGTGTCTGTGAGTGTGTTTCTTCGAGTGTAAATGTGAGTGTGTGTATGTGTCTGTGAGTGTGTGTGTGTGTATGTCTTTGAGTGTAAATGTGAGTTTATATGTCTGTGTGTGTGCCTGTGAGTGTCTGTTAGTGCATGCGTGTGTCTGTTAATGCATGTGTGTTTGTGTGTGTCAAATCAGTGAGAGTCTCTGATTGTGTGACTATCAGTGTGTCTGACAATGAGTGTCAGTGTGTGTGTCAGTGTGCGTGTGTCTGTCAATGAATGTATGAGTGTGTCAGTGAATGTGTGTGTGTCAAATCAGTGAGTCTGTGTTTGTCATTGAGTGTATGTGTGTGACTGTAAGTGTGTATCTGCCAGTGTGTGTCTGTCAATGACATCTGTGTGTCTGTCATTGTGTGTGTGACTGTCAGTGTGTATCTGCCAGTGTGTGTCTGTCAGTGAATGTATGTGTCAGAGTGTGCGCTTTTTAAAGGAACACCACAGAATCCCAGACCACTTCAGCTCAGTGAAGTGGTCTTGATGCAGTATCCCAATTTCTTTAACCCTGCAAGTGTAATTATTGCATTTTCTCAGAAACTGCAATAATTACCTTGAGGGGTTAGCTCCACCTCTAGTGACTGTCTGCCAGACAGCCACTAGAGGGACTTCAGGGTGGTTAGGCGACCAAAAGTCGTCTAATTGATGCTGGACGTCATCACGCTGTGCATGAGGATATCAGGCGTCTGCTAAATCCCCATTGGAAAGAATTAATACAATGTTTTCCTATGGGGATGCCTAATGCAAGCGCAGAGAAGGAGCTTGACCCAGCGCCGAAGGACATCAGCACTGGATTCAGGTAAGTGACCAAAGGGGTTTTAAACCCTTCAGTGCCGAGGGGGGCACTATAGGGAACTACAGTGCCAGGAAAACAGCTTTGTTTCTGTGACGGTCTGAGAAGGTATCACCGTCTTGCATATCCTTTTCCCATAAAATAATACGCCAATAATCCACAGGTTCCAATATCGCTGGTGTCGCATAATAACCCACACATGAGACAAAGCTTAATGCTGGGACAACATTGGTTTAATGAGAACACAGGCATTCAATTCATACAGTGTATAACTCCTCCTCTGAGCCAGCGAGATAATTGAGTTTAGAGAACCATTGCAACCAGTTTGCCTTAAAGGAACACTATAGTCTCCTAAACAACTTTAGCCTAATGAAGCAGTTTTAGTGTATAGATCATGCCTCTCAGGTTTCACTGCTCAATTTACTGCCATTTAGGAGTTAAATCACTTTGTTTCTGTTTATGCAGCCCTAGCCACACCTCCCCTGGCTGTGATTGACAGAGCCTGCATGAAACAAAAATTGGTTTAACTTTCAATCAGATGTACCGTATATACTCGAGTATAAGCCGACCCGAATATAAGCCGAGGCCCCTAATTTTACCCCCAAAAACTGGGAAAACTTATTGACTCGAGTATAAGACTAGGGTGGGAAATGCAGCAGCTACTGGTAAATTGCTAAATAAAATTAGATCCTAAAAAAATTATATTAATTGAATTTTTATTTGCAGTGTGTGTGTATGAGTGCAGTGTGTGTATATGAATGCAGTGTGTATATGAATGCAGTGTGTATATGAATGCAGTGTGTATATGAATGCAGTGTGAGTGCAGTGCGTGTGTGTGAATGCAGTGTGTATATGAGTGCAGTGTGTGTGTGTGTGTGAATGCAGTGTGTATATGAGTGCGTGTATGAATGCAGTGTGTATATGAATGCAGTGTGTGTGTGTGTGTGTGAATGCAGTGTGTGTGTGTGTGTGAGATGCAGAGCCTTGGTGGGGGGTGGGCATTTTAATATATTTTTTATTATTATTATTTTAATTTTTTTTGTTATATTATTTTTTTTTTATTACTATTTTTATTATTGTTGTATTATTATTATTTTAATTTTTTTGGTATATTATTAATGTATTTATTTTTATTACAATTAGACATTTTTTTGTCCCCCCTCCCTGCTTGCTAGCGTGCCAGGGAGGGGGGCTCCTTCCCTGGTGGTCCAGTGGGATTGGTAGTTCAGTGGGGGGGGGAGAGGGGTGCTGGCAGAGCTGTACTTACCTTTCCTGCAGCTCCTGACAGCTCTCTCCTCCTCCGCGCGGTCTGTGCAGCTCCCTCTATCAGCTCACACTGTAAGTCTCGCGAGAGCCGCGGCTCTCGCGAGATTTACACTGGGAGCTGACCGAGGTGCTGAACGGACGGCGCAGAGGAGGAGAGAGCTGACAGGAGCTGCAGGAGAGGTAAGTAACATCTCTGACAGCCCCTGTCTGTATTATGGCAATGCAAATTGCCATAATACAGACTATTGACTCGAGTATAAGCCGAGTTGGGGTTTTTCAGCACAAAAAATGTGCTGAAAAACTCGGCTTATACTCGAGTATATACGGTAATTTACCTTAAACACTTTTATCTCCTGCTCTGTAAATTGAACTTTAATCACATACAGGAGGTTCTTGCAGGGTCTAGCAAGCTTTTGACATAGCAGGGGATAAGAAAATCTAAATTAAACAGAACTTGCAATAAAGAAAGGATATGTTAGATTACTTTTTACAGGTAGTGTTTAGGAAGGCTGTGCAAGTCACATGCAGGGAGGTGTGACTAGGGTTTATAAACAAAGGGATTTAACTCCTAAATGGCAGAGAATTGAACAGTGAGGCTGCAGGGGCATGATCTATACACCAAAACTGCTTCATTAAGCTAAAGTTGTTTTGGTAACTATAGTGTCTCTTTAATTTCTCATCAATTTCTGTATGTTGTGCACAGCAATGTGGACTATTTTTATCCTAATAAATAAAAGAATAGAATGCAATGAGTGATACTTTATATAATGACCTGTTCACTGCCAGAAATCAGTATTGAGCAATCATGCAAATAGTTAAAATTTCTGGCAGAAGTGCAGTTATCCATGTAAACAAAATTCTCCAAAGCAATTTACTTCAATCTAATTATGTTGCCACCACCATCTAAAGACAAGTGGGAACAACTATAATTACCTGATTAGAATTAATTAGGACCAGAAGAACATAGAATTTTCTTTTAACAATAACAAAAAACATTAGCTGTAAAGGTGGTTGATCCTTTACATATTTTTGCTAATTAACTGAGTTAGAAAAAGAACATTTAATTTATGTTTGGCATTACCTACATAATTAGGCATTTGACTTCCAATGCTCTCCAAATATCACAGCATACATCTTTTCGTATAGCTTTATGGTATTCATATAGCTAATAGCCATAAAGCAGGTTACAGATTTATTTCAATATCAGTGTCTGATCACCACGAGAAAACTAGTTTACAAATTGAATACTCAAGATATGTTATGTCACTGCATTTCCCTTAATACATTGCAATATTGTCATCATCTGAC